>NC_090449.1:533440130-533743160 GCF_031143425.1 Pleurodeles waltl | reverse complement strand
GTCACAAACGGGGAAGGCAAGCTCCTACCTCCTCCATATTTAGACAGCTGGGCCTTAGGACAGTCTGTGTCAAAGGGGTCACCACCTGTGTTCCAGGGAGCACGCTCATTGACAGGAGAGGAGTCCCAGAGAACCGGTCGTCGTATTAAAAGGTACCTGCTGGAGCAGGGAAATGACTCTGTCACTCCACTGGAAATTTCTTCGGTCCTTCTGGTGCAGGGTGAAGACAGTGAGTCCCCAGAGCATGCACACTGTAAAGACTTTTGCAGTTGCTTGCTGGAGCTGAAGTTGCAGACTCACAGTAGCCTTTCTGGATACTTTGTTGCAGCGGTTCCTGGAGCAGTCTGCGGTTGATCCGTGGTCAGAGGATGAAGCAGGAGTGGCAGGGGATTCCTGGTGGAACCTTGCAAGTAGAATCTGAAGAGGAACCCACAGGAGGGACCCAAAATAGCTCTGAGAGGGGATTTGGCTACTTAACCAGGTAAACAACTACCAGCAGGGATCTCTGATGTCACCTGCTGGCACTGGCCACTCAGAGAGCTCCAGAGTGTCCCCACAATTTGGAAAACAAGATGGCTAAATCCAGGGACACACTGGAGGAGCTCTGGGGACCAGCCCTGGGGTGGTGATGGACAGGGGAGTGGTCACTCCCTTTCCTTTGTCCAGTTTTGTGCCAGAGCAGTGACTGGGGGTCCCTGAACCGGTGTAGACCTGCTTATGCAAGGAGGGCGCCATCTGTGCCCTTCAAAGCAGTTCCAGAGGGTCTGGGAGGCTACCCCTCCCAAGCCTGTAACACCTATTTCCAAAGGGAGAGGGTGTAACACCCTTCTCCCAAAGTAAATGCTTTGTTCTGCCTTCCTGAGACTGAGCTGCTCAGACCCCAGGACGGCAGAACCCTGTCTGTGATGTAGCAGCAGCTGTAGCTGCAGTGCAAGCCTCAGGGAGCTGATTTGGTCATACTGGGGGTCCATGGTGGAGCCCCCAGGATGCATGGGATTGCCCCCCCAACACCAGATTCGGAATGGGGGGACAATTCAATGATTTTAGGCGCCTTACATGGCCATATTCGGAGTTACCATTGTGAAGCTACCTATAGGTATTGACCTATATGTACTGCACGTATGTGATGGTGTCCCCGCACTCACGAAGTCCGGGGATTTGGCCCTGGACAGCGTGAGGGCACCTTTGCTAATGCAAGGGTGCCGTCACACTTAGTAACTTTGCACCTAGCCTTCAGTAAATGAAGGTTAGACATATAGGTGACTTATAAGTTATTTAAGTGCAGTGAAAAAGGCTGTGAAATAGTGTGTGCACTATTTCACGCAGGTTGCAGTGGCAGTCCTGTGAAAGGGTTTACCTGAGCTCCTTATGGGTGGCAAAAGAAATGCTGCAGCCCATGAGGATCTCTTGGAACCCCAATGCCCTGGGTACCTAGATACCATATACTAGGGACTTATAAGGGGGCCCAGTGTGCCAATTGGAATTGGTAAATTAAGTCACTAAACTATAGTGACTAATTTGGAAGCAGAGAGAGCATAAGCACTGAAGTTCTGGTTAGAAGAACTTCAGTGACACAGTTAAGCACTACTGACAACACACACATTAGGCCACAAACTATGAGCACTGGGGCCCCGGCTAGCAGGATCCCAGTGAGATAGGAAAAACACACTGACAAATAGGGTTGTAACTATGAGCAGTGGGGTCCAGGCTAGCATTATCCCAGTGAGACAGTAAAAGCACATTGACAAGTGGGGATATAACTATGACCACTGGGGTCCTGGCTAGCAGGATCCCAGTGAGACACTAAATACATACTGACTCACAAACAGGCCAAAAGTGGGGGTAACCATGCTAGAAAGAGGCTACTTTCTCACATAACCCCCCCGTCCCCCAAATGAAGGACAATAAGGCTTACCTTGGCGAGTTGAGACTTTATTGTCTAAGTGGTGATAAGTGGAGAGTAGATCTGCAATAGAGTGGTTACTCCCTTTGTCATCCACTGCTTGGTTACTTCCCTGTGGGGATATGAACCACCCTGTTTGGAAATTTTTACCTAACCAACAGTGTGAATGTAAATGCTCAGAGTTTCTATTAGTATGTTTTAAAGTTGGACAGTGGGATTGGTCCACTGGGCCTATGTCGAATGAAGGGAATGCTAGACAGGGATGCTGTCTCAATAAAGCCATAGCTGGGCAAAAAGTTTGACCATATGGCTGTAAGAGAGAACAGGGTTTGCTGTTTCTCTTGAGTTGGAGCAGGGCAGGGCTCCTGTCCCATACGCTCAACACTCTGGCAGGGCTGCTGTCCTAATTGTTTAGAGGCAGTGAAGGGCTGCTGCACTAAAGTTTCTCTGGGAGGGCTGGAGGGTTGCTCCATATTTACTAAAATGCTGCAATTTTGCACATCTGCTTTAGTGGTTCCACAGAGAAGTACTTTTACCTCTGGGAGTCCAGCTGTGGTAGCTGAGGGCTCCCTTGGTACAGGTTCCAGCCCAGGAGAAGTTTCTCCCACCACAGGAATGGTATCCTTAGTGGAAGGGTGGGGAATGGATACTTTGATACCCTTCTTACCTGTTGGTGGAGAGGGATCCTGAGATTCAGGCCTTTTTCTCTCCTTTGCTTTTTCATTTCACCAGAATTGAGAGGAAGCTATTCCTCAGGGATACCCAGCATGGATGCATGGGTCCTAACCTCTACCTCAGCCCAACCTGAGGCCTCTAGGCCATTCCCTAAGAGACAATCTACAGGTAAGCTAGGTGATACCACCACCTGCTTTGGGCAAGTATCTCCCCGCCAACTAAGTTGAACTATAGCTAAGGGGAGGGACGAAGTGGAGTTATTGACATCAGTAACTTGTTATTTCTGTCCCAGGAGGTGTTGTGCAGGTGACACAAAGTTTTCAGTCACCAAAGTGATACTGGCACCTGTATTCCTGTAGGCCTGGGACTCAACACCATTTATTAAGATTGACTGCCTGTACTTATCCATGCTAAGGGGACAAGCAGCCAAGGTGGCAAGGCCAATGCCACCAGGTGTGACAGAAACTTGGAACTGTCTAACCCAGATTCTATTATGGTCCCAAAAGTGAACCCAACTACACCTTTAGTTTGACTATTGCCAGTAGTCCCACCACTGTTACCACTACTGCTAGGGGCACTAGAGTTTGATGTATTAGTGGTGGTAGGCTCAGGGGCTTTACCTCAGCAGGACTTATCCCCTGGCCAATGGCCCTTACCTCTGCACACATAGCACCAAGGCTTTTTAGTGTGTGTATAGTAAGAAGAAGATGAAGAAGATGATTTATCCCCTCCCCCTGAGGAGTGTTTTGTGCCCAAAGAATGTTCTTTGTGCTTACTTTTATCCTCATGCTTTCCTGAGGTTTTTAACCATCTTTCTTTTTGCTGTCCTTGTCACCCCCTGTATGAGCTTTTCTGCTCACCCTTGTTCTGACCCATCTGTATGCCTTCTTTCCCAATTCTTGGGGAGAGGTCAGTCTGAGTCCACAAGATACTGGTGCAACAAATCAGACATACAATTGTTCTATATATGCTCTCTCAGAATTAAGTTATACAGGCTTTCATAGTCAGTCACCTTATTGCCATTTAAACAACCTTCTAGGGCCTTTACTGAACAGTCTACAAAATCTGTCCAATCATGTGAGGACTCCGTTCTGGTCTCTCTGAACTTTATTCTATATTGCTCAGTGGTGAAGCCCAGACCATTTAAGAGTGCACTTTTGAGAATGTGATAGTTGTCTGCATCATCCTCCCTGACAATAAGAAGTCTGTCTCTCCCCTTGCCAGTGAAAGACAACCACAGGATAGTAGCCCAGTGAACTTGTGGGACCCTCTGAACTGTACAGGCCCTCTCAAGTGCAGCAAACCACTTATAGATGTCATCCCCATCCTTGTAAGGGAGAACAACGTTGTGCAGATTTCTGGAATCTATTGTAGGTTACCTAACACTGGAGTTCCTGAAACTGCTGCTGCCACCATGAGGAACTAATCCCAATCCCTGCATTTCCCTTTCCACAGCCAGGATTCCCTGTCTAAGGCCAACTGTTGCTGCTGCAGCCTCAGTCTGGCCTCCTCTAACCTCAGCTTTCTGAGCTCCCTATCTATGGACTGGTCCTCAGGGTTAGAAGTGTGGGATGCTTCTGAAACAGAAGTAACATGGGAATTGGCAGAGGCAGATCTTTCCCTATCTGGAGCCACCCTAGTGACCTGACCTCTAGGTGTGAAGAGAGCCCTACTGGTGTGTGACCCCTTCCCACTCCCAGTTACACTAGGGGGTTTGTTGACAGAAAGACCAGTGGAAGGACCCTCTCCAGGATTATCAGAATGCTTCTCTGAGCCTACCTGGTTGGAATTTTCCTCTACTTCCCCCTCTTGCTCTTCCTGACCAGTGCGAAGTCCCTGGCCATCCATCAGGAGAAGATATAAGAGGAATTCCTTATTGGGGTTCTTCCCAATCCTTAAACTTCTTTCAGTACAGAGATCCCTCAAACTTTTAAAGTTTGAACTTTCATATGTTGTCTTCACAACTCTAGGGGTAGCCTCTACAACAGATATGTTGACAGAAAGAGCTTAGGAAAAAGAGAAACACTTAGTAGACTAGTAGGCCTAACTTTTTAGAGAAAAGAAAAACTTTTCTGAAACTTTGAAAAACATTTGAAAAGTTTTAAAGAACTTTTTAGAAAGTTAAAAGTGACTTCTAGGTACAATTATGTATAGCTCTAAGTATTGGAGCAAGCTTTTCTTGTGAAATGCACTAGTAACAAAGTGGTAAAGCAATTGTAAGTATTTATCCCACCGCTGTACCAACAATGTAGGAGGCTGGCCTGGTTTGTAGTGGGTACATTGGGTACTTACACCTTATACCAGGTCCAGTTATCCCTTATTAGTGAAATGTAGTAGTGTTCTAGAAGTTTAGGCTGATAGAGGTAGCTGAAGCAGAGCAGCTTATGCTGAACTAGGATACATGCAACGCTCCTGCAATACCACTGTAGTTACACAGTACTTATACACAATAAAAGACAATACTCAGTGTTACCAAAAATAAAGGTACTTTATTTTTGTGACACAAGGACAAACATATCTTAGAGGCAATACTCCTTCTGGAGGTAAGTATTATACACAATATATATACTAGACACCAAAATCAGGTAAGTAAATAGTCATAGGATAGTGTAAACAATAGAAAATACTTTAGAATGCAATAGGAAAAAATAGGCCTAGCAGCAACACAAACCATATACGAAGAAAGTGGAATGCGAATCACAAATTCCCCCCTAGGCAAGTGTAGTGTGTAGAGGGTCGCTGGGAGTGTAAGAAAACCACAAAGGTGAAATACCCCACCCCAGGGCCCAGGAAAGTAGGAGTAAAGTACTGCATGTTTCCTCAGGACACACTACAAGTCACGATTAGAGTTATTGCAAGAACCAAGCAAGACTGCAAGAGACAAATGGTGGATTCCTGCACCTGAAGACCTGTAAAGAGAGGAGACCAAGTCCAGAAGTCTCAGAAGATTCCAGGAAGGACAGGAACCCCTGCCAACCTAGAAGATGGTGCAAAAGAGGATTCTCTGGTTAGAAGAAGTCTGCAGAAGAGCACCAAAGAAGATGACTGCGGGTTCCTGCATGATGCAAAGGATGTCCCATGTGGAGATTTTGGATGCAGGCAAATTGCAGCGCTGGATTCAACCAACAAGTTTTGGTTCAAGCAATGTTGCGGATTGCGTCAAAATGGTGCTGCTTGGACGCAGGAGGAATCTGGGGGCCTCAACTCAGACTGAAGAGGCTGAGGGGGCCCCCAACACTGGAGAGAAACCACAGATGACCAGGCAGCACCCACGCAAGTCCCAGGACATGGGCACAAAGAAGGTGCAAATTGTGGTTGCTGCAGCACTACAAAAGAAGGTCCCACGCCGCCGGAGGACAACTCAGTGAGTTGTGCGTCGCAGGATAGAGTGCTGGGGACCTGGGCCAGGCTGTGCACAAGCGATTCTTACAAATAGTGCACAGAGGCCTCAGGAGGTGAAGATGACACTGTGCACAGGGGTACTGTTGCAAATGGGGAAGGCAAGCTCTAACCTCCTCCAAACTTTGACACCTGGACCTTAAGACAGTCTGTGTTAAAGGGGTCCACCACTTGTGTTCCAGGGAGCATGCTCATCATCAGGAGAGGAGTCCCAGAGAACCGGTCGTCGTCTTAGAGGGTGCCTGCTGAAGCAGGGAAGTGACTCCGTCACTCCACTGGAGATTTCTTTGGTCTTTCTGGTGCAGGGTGAAGACAGGTAGTCCCTAGAGCATCCACACCATGGAAACTGTTGCAGTTGCTGGCTGGAGCTGAAGTTTCAGAATCGCAGTAGCCTTTCTGGATACTTTGTTGAAGTTACAGTGGTTCCTGGAGCAGTCTGCGGTTGATTCGTGGTCAGAGGCTGAAGCAGGAGTTGCAGAGGATTCCTGGTGGAAACTTGCAAGCTGAATCTGAAGAGGAACCAACAGGAGGGACCCAAAGTATCCCTGAGAGGGGGATTGGCTACCTAACCAGGTATGCACCTATCAGGAGTGGTCTCTGACGTCACTTGCTGGCACTGGCCACTCAGAGAGCTCCAGAGTGTCCCCACACCTTGGAAAACAAGATGGTTAATGCCAGGGACACACTAGAGGAGCTCTGGGCACCACCCCTGGGGTGGTGATGGACAGGGGAGTGGTCACTCCCCTTTCCTTTGTCCAGTTTTACACCAGAGCAGGGACTAGGGGTCCCTGAACCGGTGTAGTCTGGCTTATGCAAGGAGGGCACCATCTGTGCCCTTCAAAGCATTTCCAGAGGGTCTGGGAGGCTACCCCTCGAAAGCCTGTTACACCTATTTCCAAAGGGAGAGGGTGTAACACCCTCCTTCCAAAGGAAATGCATTGTTCTTCCTTCCTGGGACTGAGCTGCTCATACCCCAGGAGGGCAGAACCCTGTGGGGTGGCAGCAGCTGTAGCTGCAGTGCAAGCCTCAGGGAGCTGGTTTGGCAGTACTGGGAGTCCATGGTGGAGCCCCCAAGATGCATGGGATTGCCCCCCCAATACCAAATTTGGAATGGGGGGACAATTCCATGATCTTAGACACCTTACATGGCCATATTTGGAGTTACCATTGTTCAGCTACATATAGGCATTGACCTATATGTAGTGCACGCGTGTAATGGTGTCCCCGCACTCACGAAGTTCGGGATTTGGGCCCTGGACAGCATGGGGGCACCTTTGCTAGTGCAAGGGTGCCCTCACACTTAGTAACGTTGCACCTAGCCTTCAGTAAATGAAGGTTAGACATTTAGGTGACTTATAAGTTACTTAAGTGCAGTGAAAAAGGCTGTGAAATAGTGTGTGCACTATTTCACGAAGACTGCAGTGGCAGTCCTGTGAAAAGGGTTTGTCTGAGCTCCTTATGGGTGGCAAAAGAAATGCTGCAGCCCATAAGGATCTCCTGGAACCCCAAATGCCCTGGGTACCTAGATACCATATACTAGGGACTTATAAGGGGGGTCCAGTGTACCAACTGGAATTGGTAAATGAAGTCACTAAACTATAGTGACTAATTTGGAAGCTGAGAGAACATTAGCACTAAGGTTCTGGTTAGCAGAACTTCAGTGACACAGTTAAGCACTACTGACAACACACACATTAGGCCACAAACTATGAGCACAGGGGTCCTGGCTAGCAGGATCCCAGTGAGATAGGAAAAACACACTGACAAATAGGGTTGTAACTATGAGCAGTGGGGTCCTGGCTAGCATGATCCCAGTGAGACAGTAAAAGCACATTAACACACACTCACAAACATGCCAAAAGTGGGGGTAATCATGCTAGAAAGAGGCTACTTTCTCACACTCACCCCTTATAAAAGAGTTAATGGAGCAAGAGGATGAACTCTGGAAAATCCCCCAGTAAGGAAACTGCACAATATCCAAAGGCGCTCTGCCCTTCAGTTGATTTCATAATCTGTAGGTTGGGGCATAAGGGCATGCAACAGTTTCACTTGTTTTGACAGAGAAGGGTTACCTGCCTTCAAAAGAGACACTTCTACAAGTGTTATTGTCCATGTTCTCATAGATGTTAGGCTCTGGCCTCTCTTGAAGTATATGAGAGTTGAATTTCAGCCCAATAGTGCCCACAATCCTTTTGTGACACTACTTTTATGCAAAGATCTACCTAGAACCCATACTGTCAATTATACCGTGGTACCTGAACCCATGCTACCCAACAATCACCAGCGAGTTTCCTGGCTGAAGGGTGTATCTAACTGCAAAGCGCTGGCTGAGATTTATAGTCTATTCACTGCCTCGCTGTTTGAGTATGAAGAAGTTCCTAGTGAGTCTTTCCCGATTCTAGATATTCATAATTCTCTCTTTGCCCGGACATAAGACATCTTCTATAAGGAAACTGGCTACAGGAATGCAGCTTCCCTGAAGGTGAATAACTGATTTGATGCAGATCGAAAAGCAAGCAAAGATATCACTACAAGCTGCTGTTAAAAGCTGTGAAAGGATTAAGATCATAGAGGCTAGAAGACATTATAAAACTGCTCTCGCTATGGCTAAGAGAAATGGGGATGATAAGGTTTGGCTTGACATCCTTCAGGTTGTTAAATTGAAAGATAATAGATTATTCTGGTGCTTGACCTCACATGGTAGTAGTGAGGATGGGGGCACTTTTAGATACCATATTAAACCAGAAATCTGGGGCTCTCATTTTAGTTCATTGTTTGTTCAAGATAATCTTGTTGATCCTCAACAGAGCCCAAGTCTTAAAACCTGCATCAAGGATGCCCTACGAATGCAATCTCTAAGCACCGATCCAGTTTCTTTTACCCTCAAGGACACTGCAAATGCTGTTTCACTTTTAAAGTCAGCAAAAGCCCCTGGACCTGATAAAATCCCTGGAGATCTCATTAAGTCAGGACTGCTAATAGAGGTCAGGTATGTCAACTTACTATTCAATGATATTGCGGCAGGGTGAGATACCTGTTACCTGGAAGGGGGCAGAGATTATTTCAGTTTATAAAAAGGTTGATCATGGCATCCCATTGAACTATAGGCCTATCAGCCTCATAGACAACTTACAGAAAGTCTTTGCAAGACAAGTGCTTGAGAAACTACTAAATTGGGCTGAAACAGATCACATTTTGTCACCACCAGTACAAGTGGGGTTTTGACCTAGAATAAACAATTCTGATCAGGTCTTTATGTTTTCCCTATTTTACTGGAAACATACACTTTTACTAAATCTAAAGCTTTATGTAGCCTTTGTAGACATGAGGGCTGCATTTGAAGTGTCCATCGGGAGAATCTGTGAAGAGTTTTGGTAGTTATGGGTGCTCTGGGAAATTTGGTAAATCTTATTGCTAGGCTGCATGAAAAGACCAATGCACAAGTTTACTGGGGCAGCAGAGGGGAGCTAATGTACCACATCCTGGTTCCAAAAGGGTGTTCGCCAGGGTTGTGCCCTAGCTCCAACCTTATTCAGCCTGTATATTAACGATGTTGGAAGCAAAATGATGGACTGCGGAAATGACTTCCCCACTTTAAACGGCAAAAAGGTGCCTATTCTCCTTTTTGCAGATGATTCCCTCTTAATTTCAAAAACCCCTCCAGACCTACAGGTCCTAATTGATAAGGTTATGGGCTTCTGCAAAAATAGAGGTCTGGAATTGAATGTCACACAAAAAAAACGTATGATGTTTGTATTTGGGTTAGTTAAGAATTGTTCAGAAACCCTAGAAAGAGTACACACATTTAATTATCTTGGGGTTAAATTGTTTGACAAACTAAAGTGGGATCTGCAACTTAATAAATGCATGCTCTTGACACAGCACAGAGGTAATGCCATTCTTCTCCTGTATCGCAGAATGAGCTCTTGTTTGCTTTCCCTGGTGCTGGAAGTGTATCACACCAAAGCCCAAAGTGCTGCTTCCTTTGGTGCAATGGTATGAGGATGTGCTGGCATGCAGAAATTGGCAGCTGCTGAAAACAACTTTGCTAGGTCATTGGTTTCTATTCCTGCCAGTATCCCCTGACTCCACTCTTGTTTGACCTCGGCATCAAGATAATTTCGGAATTGGTTGCTCTAAAATCTTTGCAATATTGGGAACACTTATGGCATACCCTGGAGTTGTTAGATTAAAGGGATTCTCTTAATTAACTGTGGCAGATGAGCAAAGCTATGCAGGTTCAGTGGTAGAAAATTGTATTCTACTGGCTTGGAAAGCTAGGCCTGCAGAACTGGTGGCAAGACCCTAAATCATCCACAAAGCAGAAAACAGTGATCTTAAGTCTCACTATTGGACCTATGTTCTTGAACAGTATGTCAGCACTGGTTCCAATGGAAATTTTACTAGCAAGTTTCTTGATTTTAAGATCTCACCATGTTTTGAATTGTTTTGTATACCATCACACCACAACTGACCAAGAGCCTGTATGTGTGATTCTGATTTGGCACTTTACCACTGAAATCCATTACGAGCAAGTGGCAGAGTGATCTGGGTGACGCTCTATGCCCTGCATGTGGCCTGGCTGCTGAAACTGTAGAACAGGTGCTGTTTGGGTTCCCTGAGTATTTGGGATTTCGCCAGAAATGGATCCGGTGAGTATGTTTAAACATGGGGATAACTTACCATCTAACTGCCCTAAGGATATTAAAAAGTGATACTTTCACTCCTGTTGTGTTTGCTGTAAGCTGATACCTGGCCAATATATGGAATAAGCATGCAAAGATTGTACTCCATCCTGTCACCAGTTAGCATATTGGTACATATTCTACTTATCATAACACCGTGTAAGTCTGGCATTGACTACCCTTTAGAGAACAGGCAAGCTATATTACTATGTTCTCTGGCATAGTATTTGCTACTGTTTATTTGCATTTTATCAATTTGCAATTTAGCCCTTCTTCAACAACAAGCTAAGATCCATGTACTATATTTTTTTACGACTTCACTGTATACTGTTGCATTTGCAAATAATTCTATGGTACTTGAGAGACCATTGGCTCTGCAATCAGGATATTCTAACTCTCTTGTCTGATTTGCGGAGGAAATGTTTATTAACTAGATGTTTTCATACTTTGAATCTTTTTATCACACATGCATTTTACAGTTATTTTGTTATCATGTATTGCATTTGTTTATAATGTTTAACTTTGCTGGTTATGTTAACCGAATAAAGTATTTCACATTTGAAGTTGAATTTACCATTGAACACGAAATTGTAATCAAGAATGCATATGCATATATCATGTGTTTTAATATTACTAGTACAAAGTGCACAATCCAATGTACTGTTGAAGGTAGAAGATGAATAATTTAAATGTACTAGTATCCAAATGGTGGTTTTAGTGAGCTGGAGTACAATATGTGGACACATTCATATTAATTTATTTAGAATATGATATTATGGTGAACTTACATATAGTTATGTTTATTCATAATTTGTTAAGATATTAATTGAAGGTGTACGTATAATCATGTATTTTGAATGTGGATTGACGTATCATACTTATTTAGCTTGACTGAAGACCTGAAATGTTTATTGTGCATCTGACCTTCAACCTGGAATTTTTTTGTGTTTCAACATTCTGTAATAGAGGTCTGGAATTGAATGTCACACAAAAAAAACGTATGATGTTTGTATTTGGGTTAGTTAAGAATTGCTCAGAAACCCTAGAAAGAGTACACACATTTAATTATCTTGGGGTTAAATTGTCTGACAAACTAAAGTGGGATCTGCAACTTAATAAATGCATGCTCTTGACACAGCGCAGAGGTAATGCCATTCTTCTCCTGTATCGCAGAATGAGCTCTTGTTTGCTTTCCCTGGTGCTGGAAGTGTATCACACCAAAGCCCAAAGTGCTGCTTCCTTTGGTGCAATGGTATGAGGATGTGCTGGCATGCAGAAATTGGCAGCTGCTGAAAACAACTTTGCTAGGTCATTGGTTTCTATTCCTGCCAGTATCCCCTGACTCCACTCTTGTTTGACCTCAGCATCGAGATAATTTCGGAATTGGTTGCTCTAAAATCTTTGTAATATTGGGAACACTTATGGCATACCCTGGAGTTGTTAGATTAAAGGGATTCTCTTAATTAACTGTGGCAGATGAGCAAAGCTATGCAGGTTCAGTGGTAGAAAATTGTATTCTACTGGCTTGGAAAGCTAGGCCTGCAGAACTGGTGGCAAGACCCTAAATCATCCACAAAGCAGAAATCAGTGATCTTAAGTCTCACTATTGGACCTATGTTCTTGAACAGTATGTCAGCACTGGTTCCAATGGAAATTTTACTAGCAAGTTTCTTGATTTTAAGATCTCACCATGTTTTGAATTGTTTTGTATACCATCACACCACAACTGACCAAGAGCCTGTATGTGTGATTCTGATTTGACACTTTACCACTGAAATCCATTAGGAGCAAGTGGCAGAGTGATCTGGGTGATGCTCTATGCCCTGCATGTGGCCTGGCTGCTGAAACTGCAGAACAGGTGCTGTTTGGGTTCCCTGAGTATTTGGGATTTCGCCAGAAATGGATCCGGTAAGTATGTTTAAACATGGGGATAACTTACCATCTAACTGCCCTAAGGATATTAAAAAGTGATACTTTCACTCCTGTTGTGTTTGCTGTAAGCTGATTCCTGGCCAATATATGGAATAAGCATGCAAAGATTGTACTCCATCCTGTCACCAGTTAGCATATTGGTACATATTCTACTGATCATAACACCGTGTAAGTCTGGCATTTACTACCCTTTAGAGAACAGGCAAGCCATATTACTATGTTCTCTGGCATAGTATTTGCTACTGTTTATTTGCATTTTATCAATTTGCAATTTAGCCCTTCTTTAACAACAAGCTAAGATCCATGTACTATATTTTTTTACGAATTCACTGTTGCATTTGCAAAGAATTCTATGGAATTCTTTCTTCCATCGCAAGATCAGCGACCTCCACGACAGCTTCGGACACCAGACCCAACCATACACCACTGAACCCGCTTCCCCGGACATCACCCTCAACAACTGGACCCACATCAACACGGAAGAAACCAAATCCATCATGAACTCTATCCACTCCGGCGCCCCTTCGGACCCCTGCCCGCACTTCATCTTTAACAAAGCCGACGACATCATCGCCCCGCACCTCCAGACCGTCATCAACTCTTCTTTTTCTTCTGCTACCTTCCCCGAATGCTGGAAGCACGCTGAAGTCAACGCCCTACTAAAGAAACCTACGGCTGACCCAAGCGACCTGAAAAACTTCCGCCCCATCTCTCTTCTACCTTTCCCAGCCAATGTAATAGAAAAGACCGTCAACAAACAGCTGACCACCTTCCTGGAAGACAACAACCTGCTCGACCCTTCACAAACCGGATTCCGAACCAACCACAGCACGGAAACCGCCCTCATCTCAGTCACAGACGACATCAGAACCCTGATGGACAACGGTGAAACAGTCGCCCTCATTCTCCTCGACCTCTCGGCTGCCTTTGACACCGTCTGTCACCGCACCCTAATCACCCGCCTACGCTCCACCGGGATCCAAGGCCAGGCCCTGGACTGGATCGCCTCCTTCCTCGCTAACCGCTCCCAAAGAGTTTACCTCCCTCCGTTTCGCTCAGAACCCACCAAGATCATCTGCGGCGTACCTCAAGGCTCATCGCTCAGCCCGACACTCTTCAATGTCTACATGAGCCCCCTCGCCGACATCGTACGCAAGCACGACATCATCATCACCTCCTACGCCGACGACACCCAACTTGTACTCTCCCTCACCAAGGACCCCGCCAGCGCCAAGACCAACCTACAAGAGGGTATGAAGGACGTCGCAGACTGGATGAGGCTCAGCCGCCTAAAGCTGAACTCTGAAAAAACGGAAGTCCTCATCCTCGGCAACACCCCGTCCGCCTGGGACGACTCCTGGTGGCCCACGGCCCTCGGCACCGCACCGACCCCCGCAGACCACGCCCGCAACCTCGGCTTCATCTTGGACCCTCTTCTCACCATGACCAAGCAAGTCAACGCCGTGTCCTCCGCCTGCTTCCTCACTCTCCGCATGCTCCGCAAGATCTTCCGCTGGATCCCCGCCGACACCAGAAAAACCGTGACCCACGCCCTTGTCACGAGTCGCCTGGACTACGGCAACACCCTCTACGCCGGGACCACCGCCAAACTCCAAAACCGCCTGCAACGCATCCAAAACGCCTCGGCCCGCCTCATCCTCGACGTACCCCGCAACAGCCACATCTCCGCACACCTGAGACACCTGCATTGGCTCCCAGTCAGCAAAAGGATCACCTTCCGTCTTCTCACCCACGCACACAAAGCCCTCCACAACAAGGGACCGGAATACCTCAACAGACGCCTCAGCTTCTACGTCCCCACCCGCCCCCTCCGCTCCGCTGGCCTCGCACTTGCTGCCGTCCCTCGCACCCGCCGCTCCACAGCGGGTGGGAGATCCTTCTCCTTCCTGGCGGCCAAGACCTGGAACTCCCTCCCCACCAGCCTCAGGACCACCCAGGACCACTCCGCTTTCCAGAGACTCCTAAAGACTTGGCTGTTCGAGCAGCGATAACCCCCCCTTTCCCCCCTAGCGCCTTGAGACCCGCACGGGTGAGTAGCGCGCTTTATAAATGTTAATGATTTGATTTGATTTGATTTGATATGGTACTTGAGAGACCATTGGCTCTGCAATCAGAATATTCTAACTCTCTTGTCTGATTTGCGGAGGAAATGTTTTTTAACTAGATGTTTTCATACTTTGAATCTTTTTATCACACATGCATTTTACAGTTATTTTGTTATCATTTATTGCATATGTTTATAATGTTTAACTTTGCTGGTTATGTTAACCGAATAAAGTATTTCACATTTGAAGCTGAATTTAACATTGAACACGAAATTGTAATCAAGAATGCATATGCATATATCATATGTTTTAATATTACTAGTACAAAGTGCACAATCCAATGTACTGTTGAAGGTAGAAGATTAATAATTTAAATGTACTAGTATCCAAATGGTGGTTTTAGTGAGCTGGAGTACAATATGTGGACACATTCATATTAATTTATTTAGAATATGATATTATGGTGAACTTACATATAGTTATGTTTATTCATAATTTGTTAAGATATTAATTGAAGGTGTACGCATAATCATGTATTTTGAATGTGGATTGACGTATCATACTTATTTAGCTTGACTGAAGACCTGAAATGTTTATTGTGCATCTGACCTTCAACCTGGAATTATTTTGTGTTTCAACATTCTGTATTTGCAGGTGTGCGCGTCTGAGTCTCAGTTGATAACAGATATACTGTGTATATGAGATATTAGGATGTGGTAGGCTATTTTGGCATTTCAAAGGGAGAGCTCACGAACTGATAAAGAAGACTCCTATTTGTGTGCCATGCTCCTAGAGGCTCTCAAGGTCTTATTGATGTTACACTCATGGGATGAGAACTTGAAGAGAGTTGCCACTTCCAATTGTGCACGGAACCTAGAAAACTATTGGTGTTGATGACATGGATTCTCAAAGGTTCTACAAGGTCTAAATTTGCAGTCATTTAGCTAGCTAAGAGCAGACTCCATTACACTTTGGCAAGAGCAGATTCCACTGAGACTTAGGGGATACAGACCTCTCTATTCCTAATCTGATTGAGTGGCTTCATACTGCGTACACTTTTCTATCCGAACTTCTCCTGAGGTTTCTGTTATGCTGACACTTTCCTATTATTTTTTAGCATTCCTTTATTTTCCTGAGTAATAATTAGGATTCACCTGTAGCTTAGTCAGAATATTTAGATTGTAATGCAAGTTCATAACTGGGTAATCTGTCTTGCTATCAAGTTCTGTGCAAAATATTTCATTTTTGGGCACTTTTGTAAGTGTGAACTTTGACCAAAAGGCTCAGAGCATTTTATATGAGTAGCAGATTATACTATACAAGGACAGTTTTTATTTTTTATTTTTAAAGACACCGGGAGATCAAGTGATTTGCCCAGAATCACAGGATGCTGAGCCGAACCAGACTTACATCTGGTTCCCCAGTTCCAAGGTTGGCATCTCTGCCTATTAGGCCACCTCTTTTGCATCCAGTTCCACCCAGTACATGGAGTCTCTGAAGCACATGGGCACTGAGGGCCATCTGGCTTTGAGGAAGGTAATCGGAACCTATGACAACCTGACAGATTGGGAAGTGCCAATGCATCAAGTCAGAAAGGGCTGTGAAATAATTCAATACATGGATTACTTACCGGTAATCTTCATTACCCCAGATCTTCCTTCCTCATCCCATTCCATAGTCCATTCCTTCCTCCCTGTTCTTTCATCAGCCCGCGGTTTGATGCTTGGTGATAAACAGGATGTTCCTCTGGAAGAGGATGGGCTATATAATCTATGACCTTTTCCTTTTCATAGAAATGGAAGCCACAGCTTTAACAGGACTTGAGAAGTGAGTGAATGGCCACATGGTTTGGAACGGGAAGAGGAAGGGAAGATGAGGAGCTGATGGCCAGCTGGCTGAGAATGAATCCTGTAAATTGCTGGATTTATGTTGATTAAACAAATTGCAGCTTTCCCCCTTACGGCAAAAGTGAAGGAGTGGACAAGGGGTCATGAAGTACCTGGGAAAGCATTGTAAGTTACGTACTAAGGACTACTCATTTCTGTTCAAACCATGCACAATCTAATATAATAGGCAGAATTATATAATGGGAGGAGAAAATGCAGTCTTCAGAGATGTGTTTTCCCTGCACTAGCATCGCAGTTTTTACAAATGACATCACAAGCAGGGGCGGCCCGTACTTTAGGGTGGAGGGGCCACCCCCCCACCTTTTCCCCTCATGAAGAGAGTCTGTCAGGCTGAACAAAGGTCAGCCTGACAGACACTCTTCATTTTCAGCTCAGGCAGACATGCGTGATTTGCGCAGACTCCTGGCTGTCTGAGATGAACTTTGCTGGGCTGAGGAAGTCACAGCTCCTATGGGCGTGATCTCCTCGGCTCAGCAAAGGTGCCACGAGGCCCTCCCCCAGGTGATGAGGAAAGCGTCACCCATTGACTTCACCCTGGGCGCTTCAGGTTTAAGCCCTGAAGCGCCCAGGGTGAGTGTCAATCAGTGACACCTCGTCACAGAGTGGGGTGAGGTCAGCAGTCTCACTGACCCCATCTCACTCTGTGAGGAGGCTGGGACTACTGCCTTCCCTTATTGGCTGACCTAAGTTAAGCCAGTGAGGGAAGGCAGCAATCCCAACCCTCCTGGGACCTCCGTGGCTGAAGGTAAGTGTGTGATATTTGAAAATGAAAGTTTGGTGCGTGCGTGCATGTTTGAATGTTATGAGTGTTGTTAATGGATGTGCGTGCGTGCGTGTGTGTGTGAAAGAATGAGTGTGTGTGATGTTTTAAAATTAATGTTTGGTGCGTGCGTGCATGTTTGAGTGTTCTGAGTGTTAATGGATGTGCGTGCATGTGTGAAAGAATGAGTGTGTGTGTGATGTTTTAAAATTAATGTTTGGTGCGTGGGTGCATGTTTGAATGTTATGAATGCTGTTAATGGATGTGCGTGCATGTGTGTGTGAAAGAATGAATGTGTGTGTGTGTGTGTGGTTCCTGCCCGCCCCCCTCCCTCGTAAAGCTGCCGGCAGCCACTGGTCAAGGCGACATTGTAGATAAGATCAAAGGTAGAAGAGGATTTTTTCCTTCTATTTTTGCGCCCCGTTTCCACAATTACCCTTATTTTAAATGAGGGAGTGAGTGTACGATCACGGGCGGCTGATCAGTACGTTAAGAAACAGAAAGACAGTAGAGCAAAGGCGAACAGTGGGACAGGTGAAAGGGGGAACCGGGAAGAAAAGGAATGGAAATATGGGCACCACATTCTCTCCCCATGTCCCCGGTCACTGCCCTTGAGTTATGCATAAAACATTAGAAGGAGCAAACTAACTTACTGCACACTGTAACACTGCCGAAAGTCGACACCCTCGTGGTGTTGTACTGAGAAGCTTTGCTGTTTTACACTGTATCAATGCAATCCTTTACGAAATTTGAGACAGATAATACATTTTTATCTCACATTACCGTAGATTTTATGCAGCCAGAAGGATTAAAATGTCTATTCCTATTAAGAAAATCAGACAGAAATGTCTTATGTATGTGCTGCATCCCTTTTGACACTCATAAATAATGCAGCCTTTACTTCCTAACTTTGATGCACTTGACTGATCTTCTGTTCTTTTGAAAACTGTAGCTGGTTTTATATTCTGAGTTTATCGAAAATGCACACGCCAAAACTTTAAATTAAAAAAATAGGAATGTGTCCATTTGACACTTGTAAATCCAGGATCTAACTATATAATGTGCAATGCTGTAAAATCAGTTAAAAGCACTATGGACCAAATTTAGCAAAGCTTTGCACTGGGTTTGTAACGTAAAAATGATGAAAAGCATGTTATGTACTGGAAAGTAGCGCCAAAGTAACATACATTGGCCCTCATTCGGACCTTGGCGGGCGGCGGAGGCCGCCCGCCAAAGTCCCGCCGTCAAAATACCGTACCGCGGTCGCAAGACCGCGGCGGGCATTTTGACTTTTCCCCTGGGCTGGCGGGCGGCCGCCGAAAGGCCGCCCGCCAGCCCAGGGGAAAACGACCTTCCCACCATGAAGCCGGCCTTTAATCGAGCCGGCGGAGTGGGAAGGTGCGACGGGTGCTACTGCACCCGTCGCGTATTTCACTGTCTGCTAAGCAGACAGTGAAATACAAGCGGGGCCCTCTCACGGGGGCCCCTGCAGTGCCCATGCCATTGGCATGGGCACTGCAGGGGCCCCCAGGGGCCCGCGACTCCCCCTCCCGCCATCCGGTTCCCAGCGGGAGAACCGCCAGGAACTGGATGGCGGGAGGGGGAGTCGGAATCCCCAAGCCGGCGCAGCTTGGAGGATTCCTTGGGGGCAGCGGGAAACCGGCGGGAGACCGCCGGTTTCCCTTCTCTGACCGCGGCTAAGCCGCCGCGGTCAGAATGCCCCGCGGGGCACCGCCGGCCTGTCGGCGGTGCCACCGCGTCCCGTGGCCCTGGCGGAAGTAATCCGCCAGGGTCGTAATGACCACCATTATGTATTTGAATTACCTGGATTCTTTGCCTAAAGTATGATACATGGACATTCCCATGCAATCACCTATGCCCCATGGGTTTGAACACAAATCTCAGTCCACTTACATTGGTACACGAGGATTTAATTCAAGAATTCACACCTCATCAAGGCTGATGTAACAGCAGAGAAAAAAGTTAGTTTTTCGAAAAAAAAGATAGACGTTGGAAAGAGGAACGACAAGAATAGCACTTTTAAGTGAACTTGTCATAAACAAGACTGCTACAGAGATCTTAGTGTTTATTTTTATCTGCAGTAAAGGAGTTGGCAAATAGTGTGCGAAAGAACTGAAGATAATTATCTAGATCTTCAGTGTTCACAGAGGCTATTTTTAAATGATCATTTTAAGATAATCAGGAAACTTGGTTTAGTTGAGAGAGCAAGAAACCAGATTGAATAGTTTTTCACAACCTGTTTAACATAATGAAACGTGTTTTGGGTCAGTTTTAGTGTGAGTCAACTAAACACTTAGGCCTTCAATATGAGTGACCTGTTAAACTCTTTATTATTTCCCCACGCCAGTATCACCACTGATGGGGCCTCTGTAATTTGGAGTATGGGGAAATAACTGGGAACACACCTGTCCATTTGAAATAACATGCAGGAATATAGTTTCAGATGAAAACGAAACCGATACATACAATTCCAATGAGCCTGGTAACAACTGCTACCAGGTCCATCGGAAATGTTGAGCCACTTGTAATGAGGATTCAAATGTAAGCATATTTAGGAGAGAAACTGAATTTCTTATGGGAGGACATAGTTTATGCAAATGAGAAGTTGTGCAAATGGAAACCTGATGGATTTTGTTTCCAAGTTCGTTATCTTGCTTCAAGTGATTTTCTTTCTTTATTTTTTTCAGCAATGACTCATCACAAAGACATTTATGTGTACATCTCTGTCTTTTGTGGGGGCTAGTTGAGATAAATAAGCTGAGACACATGTCCCAATTCTACGAGTCTACAGTCCTGCAATTATTGTGTCTGTAATCTCCCCAGTAGGAGACGGGAAGAAAAGGCACTGCTCAACCAGAGAGGCATAACCATATCCTTACCTCCTGCCCTATCGTCCCAAACTAGACCCCCAACAGCCATTTTCCAGACAGTTTCTATTTGCACAAATCAGGTGGAAAATGCCCCCGGAAGCGGGAAAGCCACACAGAAAAGGAGCCAGTGTGCTTCTCAAAGGGAATGGCCTTCACAAAGGGCTTTGTGCAAAAGGATAGGAGAAGTTAGCGAGCTGTCCTATCTACGGTTCTAGGATAATAAGCACATATATTAAAACATCTGGGGATTATAACTGCGATAAGGACAGATAAAAAGACAAAAGCAGTTGAGCCGGACTCATTATCCCTTTAAAGCTATAAATCACCTAAAATCATTTGAATATGGAAAATAATTAATTGAGCAGAAATGCACTTGTGCATTGCTCTAAAAAGGAGGATCTTTCCTCTGACGGACTGTAAATAATATATTTAGAAAGTGAGCTATCCAACCAACCAGACACTGGCAGGCGAAGTAAGATTATGATTTCATTTTTTTACATTGTAAGGTACCTATATGAATCACAGGTATTCTTTCATCTGATTTTCCTTCATAATCAAGGTAAATTAGGAAACGGATGCACTGGAATGGGTTGTAGGGGAGGGCGAATTTATGGAAGTTAAATAGGATTTACATATTGAATGCTTCTTGGAGGACAAGTGAACCCAGATTGTCTGTGAATTGAAGTAATGGTGATCAGGTGAATCATGTACATAAAGTGAGGAGACATTAGGATAGCATCCAGCAGTCCGTAGATATTGAAAGGAAGATGATGATGTATGTGAGGAACAGTGCTTTTTTCTCAAGGTGCCAATTAATGGGTGTAAGTATGGAGAGTCTGTTTTTCAAGACAAATTAAAATTCTTCAAACAGAACACATACTCCCACAGAGATAAAATTTAGATCTGTCAAGCTGATGAAATATTGAGACCCTGAACGTCAATTTGAAACCTCTGTAAGCTGCTTCATAGAAGATGCTTGCTGAAGCAGATACGTTAATTAGAAATATTAATGAGTGTTTATGAATTTTGAATAATAGGAAAAATGTAGAAATAAATAACATAGAAAATTAATGTGCACGTTTGAAAATGTGCCCACGGAGAGTGGTCACCAAGATTCATGAATTATACTAAAAAGTGACTAAAGTATGTGAAATGTTGAAAATGTGTAATAATGATGTAGTAATATGTCATATTGTGGTATATAACGTATGTCTTGTATTATATTATAGAGTTAACTTAGCCAAAGCCGTGGCCTAGTTTTGCCAGGCCTCATGCAGAAGCTGAATTATTAACATGCAATTTAGAGAAGCTAATGTGCTGAACTGACCATGAACCGCTCGTTGTTTAAAAAAGTCTCCTTTGCTATAATTCTCTGCGATGAACCGATGGACAGGAGGAGATGGAAGCAAAATGTATCAAGGACTGTGTAAAGCAGATGTGATGTACTTTCCCAGGACTTGAACAATAGAGACACCGACTGAAGAAGAAGATGAGCCGCATGATGAGGACATCGTACAGTGAACCAATCCACACCTTGAGAACGGCGTAATATTAAAATTCATAAATTTGAAAACCTAAATTTATTGGATAGAGTCATAACTGATGATTAACTGACCAATTAGGAATTGGGGGATAGTCTGGGTGACTTTGATATAATGACGGGACAAAAGGGGGATGTTCAGATGTTAGGTGAGGAATGGATGGAGACAGAAGCTAGGTTCAAGACCAGAGAAGAGATTCAAGACTTTCTCTTTGGGCTCATTGCTCTCGAGAGCCTGAAGCGATGCTGATCAATTGATGACCTGAAGAGGAAGACTGACTTTGTTGCTGATCCATACCGTGGATAGGTAGCTATGACAATGTGACTGAATTAACTTTTGTTCCTTTTCTTTCGAGGTACCAACTGCGCTGTTTTTATATAGTTTTTCTCCTAGTTATATCTTTTTTCAAATTCATGTTCTAAACTGTTTTTGCATGAAGTCCCACATGCTAATGCTAATCTGGGTTAGGTAAGGTTCCTATCCTGAGACGTTGGCATATATAGTGACAATGATTGACGGACTGATTATGATGAACTCTGCTACTCATGCTGACGTATTCATCTTTGTTGACTTATGTTGAAGCATTAGAATGTATGTTTTCTCATGTTCTGATTAGATTATGTTGTTGGTGGTCACTAAAAAATTAGGTCCTCATTCCAACTTTGGCGGGCACCCATCGCGCTTTTCACTGTCTGCTATGCAGACAGTGAAAAGCTTCATGAGGCTGTGCCATGGGGCCCCGCGACTCCCCTTTCCGCCAACCCTTTCATGGCCGTTCCTTCCATGAAAAGGCTGGCGGGGGGGACTCGTAATCCCCTCAGGCAGCCTGCCCTGGAGGATTGAATCCGCCGGGAACAACGTGACGGAAAACCGCTGGTCCCGGCGGTGCGACCGTGGCGCTGCCACTGCTGTCGTAATGTGCGAGTTTGCACCGCCTGCCTGTTGGCGGTGCAACCTCCAGAACAGCCCTAGTGGTCTTTGACCGTCATGGTTGTGATGAGGCCCTTAGTCTTAAATTGATTGAAATAAAGTTTGAATTTAATCCCATGAATTAGTATTGTAACCAATAGGGAAAGAAAATTGCTAAAATGTATATTGAGTTGTGGTTATTCATGAAATGTTGATGCTATTAATTGCTGATAATGATTTGCTTGGTGGTTATTGATTTGTGTATTGATTATTGATGGACATCGGTTACTACATAGCTAGGATACTTCACGCAAATCAAAAGGTTCATCAATCTATACGCGTCCCCTTGTAAGTTTACTTACTAAGGACCAGGCGCGCTAGCACTCTCATCTATTAAGATGTGAACTGACAGGCATCAGGTGAGAGAAGTCCTATTTAATGTATGGTTGGTGAGAGGCTTAAATTCTCACAGGTGTGGGAGAGGTGTGTTAAATTCAGAAGTGAAGCAGAGTGGAAGCAACAGTGAATACCCACCTATTCCTTAGAATTCACAGATAGACCAGCTCCGTGGTCAGAGCTAAGCATAAGGTTATATGTATTATGAATTTCACTTCTCAAGCAAGCAATATAGGAGAAGTAATGGAGGAAGGTGAGAAACGAGTGACTAACAATAAGTAAAAGTCGAACTACATTATAAGAATCAATGGAATTACCTGGTGATAAAAGATGGAATTTGCTAGCAGGTGTGGAAAAAGAAGATTAGGAAAGGGAGATATATCAGAAAAAAGCAAGGTAGAGAGAAAAACTGATTTAATAGCATCAAGTGATATATGAAACAGAGTTTAAAATGTTATAAGATTCTTATCAAAAGCTTGGATTTTGATTTTCCCATTGGTGAAAAATGTTATACTTAAAATTGACTTACAAAAAGAGGCACAAAAACGCAATGATCATAAGGCGTTTTTCAATTCTTCATTAGGAAAAGAAAAAAAGCATGAACAAAATGATTTGCTTGTGACTAGTGTAATTGCAGAAACAAATGCAGTTTTCTAGGTCATGTTCCAAAAAAATTATGTTGTTGATCAGCAACAGTGGTCTCTTGATATGATAGTCTCTGTGATGATAATGTGGGCATTTATTTGTAACCTGCTTGGAGAGATTTACAAAATGTATTATATTTTGTGAATGTCGGTGCTGAGGGTCTTAGGATAGTGTACAATAAGCATTCGAGTTTTGGAAACAGAAGATATGTTGCATTGAGTAAAGATGGTGGAGACAACAAGAGGAAATAGAAGGGGGGGAGATGAGTAGAATAAAGACAAGGAAAGAAGGAATTGACACCAAAATAAGGAACTGGCTCAATGTATAAGAAAAATAAAGAGTATTTCAAAATTATAACGTTTCGGAAAATATGTAATGATTCTGTCAAAATAAAAGCTGCATCTGTTATGCAAACAAATTACTAATATTGATTGTTAATTGTTGTCATTCTAATTAAAGGGAGACATTTAATACTGACTCGTAATTTGGATTAAAGTAAAATCCATTATTATGATGAGAGGCCAAAGATCACGTTCAAGTTTAATGAGCAAGAAAATTGAGTTTAAATGAACAACAGTAAGCATATATGTGTGACCAAGAGAAAATTGTTTGTTTTTTTCTCAGTTAAATAATACTACGAGGCAATAGCCTAGAAATATTTTATAACATGATTCAATAAATAAATATGATGTGTGGTCCATAAGAGCTCTTAAAGAGGAAAGTACATTTTACATGAATATTATTATCATTATTTTGACTACATCAGTCAAACGAATTTGCTATTATAATGTTTAAGAATATATTAGTGGGGTTTTATGTGTTAAACCATGTTATGTTATCGTAATACAGTTAGAGAAAGAAGTTAGATACTCTGAGAAAGTAATACTTGTTTAATTCAAAATAGCTGGCTAACATCTATTTAGTGCAATTTGCAATTTCAATGGACCAACCCTCTGCTGTTTGATCAGCTGGAGCACATAAAGGTAAATTATTATATATGTTCTAGCTACTTTCGTGCACTTTTTCTCAATTAATGGAGGACAGAAAACATGATCAAATTGAAACTCCAGATAGACATTAATGAGCAGATGTCTGACTCTTCCTGTGACAAGATTGTGAGACAGCCTTAGGATAATGATGCAACAAGCTGTGGGAAAAATATCACTGAAGTTCACTGAACCTGCATTTCTCAGTTGGCATGCCAACTTCAAAACTAAGCTATGCACAATTGAACAATCAGGTTAAATGTGAAAAGTACAATACTAGATAAAAGTACATTTAACAAATGTGCTAACGATCAATAATGTTAAGGCTCTAATTGTGTTTTAAGTGGGTGTAAAAATGAATTTACAAGTGGTATTACAAACAGCTGGGTAGGAAAAATATTTTGTTCTCAGTTCAGACAAATATTTCATTTAATACCTTGCCAAAAAAACAAAATAAAATAGCCATTTTCAAATATATCCATATGTCATTTTGTCTATTCTGTAATCATACAGTCATTTCTATATTCTAAATGAGTTCATGCGCTTCAGAATATGATAGACTGTTTTTCTTATGTATATAATTTTTTCAATTCATTTCTACAGTACAGTAAATATTCTGTCGATGCAGTATTTCTTCTATCAAATTATAACATTTTAGCCCTCGTCAGGACAAATTTATTTCTATTGTTTCAGAAGCATATGAATGGTACACCTAAAACACATAAAATAACAATAGACTTAGCCTACAAATATTGTATTAAATCCCTTATCAGCACTTATAATAACACTGAACATACAAATGAAGTTTTCACTTTTTTTGCATTTGGAGCACACAATTCAGTATAATTGGCCAATAATCATGATTTTAAATAGCATCAACAACATATCTGTGCTTTATATTTAACACAATCATTCATTAGAATAAAAAACTACATATTCCATCTACAGGCGCAATAAGTGCACTTGATAGAAGCTACCCAATCAAACTTGTATTCATAAAAAAAAAACACTAAATTAATTGGAAGGCTCTCCAAGATTTTGACAGATACTCAAAAACCCTGAAAAGCTACAGTTGAAATTCAAATAATTACATATCAGGGTACTTGCAAGACAGAAATGTGAAAAAAACAGATAGATTTTTAGATGTTTAGATAGATAGATAGATAGATAGATAGATAGATAGATAGATAGATAGATAGATAGATAGATAGATAGATAGATAGATAGATAGATAGATAGATAGATAGATAGATAGATTAAGGAACTCAGATTATGACAGGCGACTTTAATGTCACCTTTGAACCCCCTCTATATTAAAGAAAGATCTATCACAGACGAGGAAGATGAACAGTGGTCCGTTCTCCAACTTGCTCTCCCCTCAATAAAACAAATGGTCTCCCTCTGCTCTTCAAGTAACTGCCATACACTGGCAAATGGCCTAAGGACCTGCAATGGCTGAATCCGCTCTGACGCTAGTGTCCGGCAAACCTATAAATAAAACAACTGCTCCAGCAGAATCAATTAAATATGAAAAGATTTGTGTCTTTGGACCGATATTATAGATACGTGGTCATAATGCTATACATATTATTATGAAGGATATTGCTAGAGTGGTTTATCTTCCAGATAGGCATTCAATAGTGAAGGAATTACAAGCCACTAACAAGAAGCATCTATTAAATGGGCTCAAGTCGAGCAAAACCCAGAAAGATTAGAAACTATTCAAAGAGCAATGACTCTGGTGATTGAAGAAATTAATATCTTAATCACTATTGGCAGGACCACAAATGATCTGACAAACTTACTGCATTATTTGCTTCTCTAAGTGGGATATTTCAGAGATGTATGAGGCCAACCTTAAGAAAACAATGTAGGCAGAGCATGATTGAACAGGGAATGCAAAATGTCCAAATCTAACTAAATTCAGGCAATAAGGAGTAAATGCCAGACATCTAAAAAAAACAGAAGCCAGGAAGGCATACAAAGCTACTTTAACAGTTTCCAGGAGAGAGTGGGATGACAAGAACAGGTAGGATTTACTTAGAACAGGTAAGAATAGAGACAGCAAAACATTTTAGTACATAGTAGCTAATGGGATCGGAAGCACACAGAACACAATTGAAAATCATATCCAGCCATGTGATTGGTTTAATCACTTTCCTGTGCTGTATAAAGGGACACAAACGCTTCACCACAATGAGGCATTCCAATGTATGGGTACCCAAACTTTGGCTGATGATCAGCTAGTAACTGAACTCCAGGAAACATTCCGTTCAATAAAAAGTATAACACAATGGAAAGCACTGGGCCCTACAGGCATACCAGGAGATGTATTCTTGAGTAATCCTGAAAAGTGGTTTTGGGAAAACTGGGCTGATTACAGAAGCCCCCTAAATTTTTTCCTCCATTTTTCACTTATACTTTTGTTTTTTTAACTCTGATGGTGCCCTTGGCACTGCTAACCAGTCCCGGGGCCTGTGCTCTGATTAAAATGGATATGCAAATTAGGCTAATTATAATTGGCTGTACCAACCTTCCTATAAGACCCTAGCATGTGGTAGGGAATGTAGGTTTACTGGCCCCAGCATAAGTAATACACCCATAGGTGCACTGCTGTGATGCCCAGTGTCATTTTAAAGGCAGACCTACCTTGCTGGCTGCTTGTAAATTAAAGTTAATCCCAATTTTGACTTCGGAATTAAAAGTACTAAGCTACCTTGGTTTTACATGTAAGGTACCCCTAAGGTATGCCCTAAGTGCCCCGAAGGTGGGTCCAGTGCAATTATAAGCAGGGACTTTTTAAAAGATGTTTTATAAGCCCGGTTAAGGAAAAATAGCTAACTTAGTTTTTCCCCATTGTAGTGAATGGGCTCCATAGGCTAACATGGAGGGACTTAACTTTAAAATATTAAAGTCTTATTTCCCATAGGAAGAGCTAAATATGGCATGTTTAGTATCAAATTAAACGTTATAACAAATCCAACAACTTGCCACTGTTACATTTCATATAACTTGTACCTAGGAAGGGGTTTAAAACTCTTGCTAAAAGTTACCCACTTCAGCCCTGCAGTGCCCCTCTCTGATTGGTCAGCCTCTGCCAGCCTGAGCCACGCTGCCTTGATGAGATGTGAATTGGCCTGGGCTGAGACAAAGGAAACATCTGGTGGGAGAAGATCTGCTTCAACAGATGGTGGAACAGGGTGGGGGGAGGGCAGCCAAACTGGTCTTCAAAGGAGGGAAGGACATTTGGGACAGCTACTGTACCTCCCCCATTTCCTGCAAGCAAACCTAGACAGCCAGGTGCCCCCTGATTAGAAGACAGAAGTGGTTTGTTAAGGGAAACTTAGCCACACCAGTGGGTGGGCTCAGCCAGACCTAACCTCTGAGATTGAATTTCTGCAATCTTGGATTTTGGGAAAATGTTGCTCCCTGGGACTTATTTTTGCCACACTTCCCAGGAAGTGGTCACTCAAGAGGGTGGTGGCCTGCATGTGGTTGGTCAAGAGGCCCACCTGCTTTCCACGTCAGGAGCAAAGATAAAATTGGCAGAGCTGCACCCCACCTCAGATCCCTAGAAGAACAAGACAAGAAAAAGAAGGACTGCCCTGCTGGACCCAGGCCTGCACCTGAACACTGCACACATAAGGACTGCACCAGCTGCACACTTGGGTTTCACAAAGCAAAGGACTTTGCCTGTCTCCTACCTCTTCAAGAAGAGACTCTCTGTATTCTACAGGTAGAAAATAACTGACCAGAAACCTCTGCATCAAGCCCTGAAGAAATTGATAAGCTGATCATTGGCCATTTTAGGCCTGGCAGTTCGGGCTGGACTGTTCCCATGAGGAACAGGGTCAAGATTGATTTGCATATGGCTGGGTTCAAACTGCGGTGGCATGGTGAGCAAAATAATGGATGGATTAAACCCAGATCTGTGACTGGGGGTGAATGTTTGATTGGTTCCGCATTCCGTCCATCCAGTTACGCTATCCCACAGCGTTTGTATTTTGCTTTGCTTTTGCCGCCCTAAGTGCGCCGGGTATGCCCAGACGTGGGTCCCGGGCTCACTGTGCCACTGGATTCAAGCTACCCTGGCTGATGAGGGGTGACACCCCGAAACCGGTCCCAGGATGCTTGTTTCTGGTCCAGGGAGAACCTGGCCTGGCAGTTCGGACTGGACTGTTCCCATGAGGAACAGGGTCAAGACTGATTTGCATATGGCTGGGTTCAAACTGGGGTGGCATGGTGAGCAAAATCATGGATGGATTAAACCCAGATCTGTGACTGGGGGTGAATGTTTGATTGGTTCCGCATTCCGTCCATCCAGTTACGCTATCCCAGAGCGTTTGTGTTTTGCTTTGCTTTTGCCGCCCTAAGTGCGCCGGGTATGCCCAGACGTGGGTCCTGGGCTCACTGTGCCACTGGATTCAAGCTGGCCTGGCTGATGAGGGCTGAAACCCCAAAACCGGTCCCAGGATGCTTGTTTCCGGTCCAGGGAGAACCTGGCCTGGCAGTTCGGGCTGGACTGTTCCCATGAGGAACAGGGTCAAGACTGATTTGCATATGGCTGGGTTCAAACTGGGATGGCATGGTGAGCAAAATAATGGATGGATTAAACCCAGATCTGTGACTGGGGGTGAATGTTTGATTGGTTCCGCATTCCGTCCATCCAGTTACGCTATCCTACAGCATTTGTGTTTTGCTTTGCTTTTGCCGCCCTAAGTACACCGGGTATGCCCAGACGTGGGTCCCAGGCTCACTGTGCCACTGGATTCAAGCTAGCCTGGCTGATGAGGGGTGAAACCCCGAAACCGGTCCCAGGATGCTTGTTTCCGGTCCTGGGAGAACCTGGCCTGGCAGTTCGGGCTGGACTGTTCCCATGAGGAACAGGGTCAAGACTGATTTGCATATGGTTGGGTTCAAACTGGGGTGGCATGGTGAGCAAAATAATGGATGGATTAAACCCAGATCTGTGACTGGGGGTGAATGTTTGATTGGTTCCGCATTCCGTCCATCCAGTTACGCTATCCCACACCGTTTGTGTTTTGCTTTGCTTTTGCCGCCCTAAGTGCGCCGGGTATGCCCAGACGTGGGTCCCGGGCTCACTGTGCCACTGGATTCAAGCTAGCCTGGCTGATGAGGGGTGAAACCCCGAAACCGGTCCCAGGATGCTTGTTTCCGGTCCAGGGAGAACCTGGCCTGGCAGTTCGGGCTGGACTGTTCCCATGAGGAACAGGGTCAAGACTGATTTGCATATGGCTGGGTTCAAACTGGGGTGGCATGGTGAGCAAAATAATGGATGGATTAAACCCAGATCTGTGACTGGGGGTGAATGTTTGATTGGTTCCGCATTCCGTCCATCCAGTTACGCTATCCCACAGCCTTTGTGTTTTGCTTTGCTTTTGCCGCCCTAAGTGCGCCGGGTATGCCCAGAAGTGGGTCCCGGGCTCGCTGTGCCACTGGTTTCAAGCTAGCCTGGCTGATGAGGGGTGAAACCCCGAAACCGGTCCCAGGATGCTTGTTTCCGGTCCAGGGAGAACCTGGCCTGGCAGTTCGGGCTGGACTGTTCCCATGAGGAACAGGGTCAAGACTGATTTGCATATGGCTGGGTTCAAACTGGGGTGGCATGGTGAGCAAAATAATGGATGGATTAAACCCAGATCTGTGACTGGGGGTGAATGTTTGATTGGTTCCGCATTCCGTCCATCCAGTTACGCTATCCCACAGCATTTGTGTTTTGCTTTGCTTTTGCCGCCCTAAGTGCGCCGGGTATGCCCAGACGTGGGTCCCGGGCTCGCTGTGCCACTGGATTCAAGCTAGCCTGGCTGATGAGGGGTGAAACCCCGAAACCGGTCCCAGGATGTTTGTTTCCGATCCAGGGAGAACCTGGCCTGGCAGTTCGGTCTGGACTGTTCCCATGAGGAACAGGGTCAAGACTGATTTGCATATGGCTGGGTTCAAACTGGGGTGGCATGGTGAGCAAAATAATGGATGGATTAAACCCAGATCTGTGACTGGGGGTGAATGTTTCATTGGTTCCGCATTCCGTCCATCCAGTTACGCTATCCCACAGCATTTGTGTTTTGCTTTGCTTTTGCCGCCCTAAGTGCGCCGGGTATGCCCAGACGTGGGTCCCGGGCTCACTGTGCCACTGGATTCAAGCTAGCCTGGCTGATGAGGGGTGAAACCCCGAAACCGGTCCCAGGATGCTTGTTTCTGGTCCAGGTAGAACCTGGCCTGGCAGTTCGGACTGGACTGTTCCCATGAGGAACAGGGTCAAGACTGATTTGCATATGGCTGGGTTCAAACTTGGGTGGCATGGTGAGCAAAATAATGGATGGATTAAACCCAGATCTGTGACTGGGGGTGAATGTTTGATTGGTTCCGCATTCTGTCCATCCAGTTACGCTATCCCACAGCATTTGTTTTTTGCTTTGCTTTTGCCGCCCTAAGTGCGCTGGGTATGCCCAGACGTGGGTCCCGGGCTCGCTGTGCCACTGGATTCAAGCTAGCCTGGCTGATGAGGGGTGAAACCCCGAAACCGGTCCCAGGATGCTTGTTTCCGGTCCAGGGAAAACCTGGCCTGGCAGTTCGGGCTGGACTGTTCCCATGAGGAACAGGGTCAGGACTGATTTGTATATGGCTGGGTTCAAACTGGGGTGGCATGGTGAGCAAATTAATGGATGGATTAAACCCAGATCTGTGACTGGGGGTGAATGTTTGATTGGTTCCGCATTCCGTCCATCCAGTTACGCTATCCCACAGCGTTTGTGTTTTGCTTTGCTTTTGCCGCACTAAGTGCGCCAGATATGCCCAGACGTGGGTCCCGGGCTCACTGTGCCACTGGATTCAAGCTAGCCTGGCTGATGAGGGGTGAAACCCCGAAACCGGTCCCAGGATGCTTGTTTCCGGTCCAGGGAGAACCTGGCCTGGCAGTTCGGACTGGACTGTTCCCATGAGGAACAGGGTCAAGACTGATTTGCATATGGCTGGGTTCAAACTGGGGTGGCATGGTGAGCAAAATAATGGATGGATTAAACCCAGATCTGTGACTGGGGGTGATTGTTTGATTGGTTCCGCATTCCGTCCATCCAGTTACACTATCCCACAGCGTTTGTGTTTTGCTATGCTTTTGCCGCCCTAAGTGCGCCGGGTATGCCCAGACGTGGGTCCCGGGCTCACTGTGCCACTGGATTCAAGCTAGCCTGGCTGATGAGGGGTGAAACCCCGAAACCGGTCCCAGCATGCTTGTTTCCGGTCCAGGGAGAACCTGGCTGGCAGTTCGGGCTGGACTGTTCCCATGAGGAACAGGGTCAAGACTGATTTGCATATGGCTGGGTTCAAACTGGGGTGGCATGGTGAGCAAAATAATGGATGGATTAAACCCAGATCTGTGACTGGGAGTGAATGTTTGATTGGTTCCGCATTCCGTCCATCCAGTTACGCTATCCCACAGCGTTTGTGTTTTGCTTTGCCATTTTAGGTTAGAACCAGGTGCATTCTGTGAGTTGGATTCCTATCTCCCAAGGAGCAACTCAGAGCTTCAGTGATCATTGGGGTGAGTTGTGGACAACTTAAGAAGCTTAAAGAAACTTCTGGAAGAAGATCCAGAAGTTTGGAGTGTTTTGGAGCAACTTTGAAAAAAATCTCCATAAGTGGACTGATCTGACATTGCAAATCAAGCTGGCCAACATCGACCGTGACCCAGCCTGACTTGCAGGTTCATCCAGTTGAAAAGCTCTGGAGCCCCAGGCTTCCAGGATTTCACCAAGGGCTCGTCAAAAAACAATTTAGTGACGTTGAATTTAAATCAGCTTGCTGTGGCGGGTCATCCAACGTCGTCGCACAATAAAAGCTCCCAAAAAGTTTCTAAGTCCAAACATTAAAAGTTTACTGAGGCTTCCCATGCAGTGGATCCAAGTAGGGATCCAGGGAGGTGAGCTTTAATTTCAACTTGGTCTCGGACGAAGATTTCCATCCCGAAAAATTGTCTGGGTCTGAATGGAGATTCTTTGAGCGAGGCTTCTGCGATGAGTATCCGGAGAGGGCTCCAAGGACGTTGGCTTCAACAGGTGACTTTGTCCTGGTACAGAAAATCTTCAAGAAAAAGACTAAGGCCCTCATTATAACATTGGCGGTAAAAATCACCTACCACCATGGCGACCGCTGCCAAAAAACTGTCTCTGCGGCTACCAGCCGTCTGCCATAATATGACCACAGCCGGATTTCCGCCACAAGAATGGCAGAAATCCAGCTGTGGCCATACTGGCGGATGGTGCTAAGGTGGCGCTGCTACCACCAACAGCGTCATGCCAGTAGACCGCCGCCAGCCGTATTATGAGAAATAATACAGCCTGCCGGTGTTCTGCTAGCTGGCGCTGCTGGCAGTAGCAGCGCCCGTCCCGTCTCCTGCTGGAAGACCCCCTGGATACAGGTAAGTCGGGTCTCTGACAGGGGAGGGGGTGGGTGGTGTTGTGTGTATGTGTGGGTGTGTGTGCATGTATGTGTGTGCATGATTGCAGGTGTGTGTTGAATGTTGACTGTATGTGTGAATGTATGGAAGTGTGAATGCGTGTATGTATAGTAATCATGATGAGTGTCTGTGTGTATGTTTTGATGTGTGCGGATGTGTGTGTGATTGGATGCATGCATGCATGCATGAATGTGTGAATGAGTGTGTGTCTGCATGAGTGTATGTATGTGTGAATGAGTGTGTGTCTGCATGTGTGTGTGTGTGAAAGGAGTCGTGGATGTAGGGGGGTGGAGTGGTCTTTGGAAAGGGAGGGGAGTTGGGGCCACCTATCAGTGACAGGGAACAAATTTCCTGACACTGGTCTGGATAGAGCCTATGGCCATGGTTTTTGTGGTGTTACGAATGCCACGAAAACCATGCCAGTAGGCGGGGTCATAATCCCGCAGGAGGCACAATGGCAGCTGCCATGGCGGTCGGAGTGGTACATCGGCGGGTTGGCTTCAGCCAACCTGCAAATGTCATAATGTGCGGTAAGTACCACCAGCCTGTTGGCGGTACTACTGCCACATTATCGCTGACTGCCGGGGTCATAATGACCCCCTAAGTCCGAAGGCAAAACTTTAACTGAGGCCTCCCGCTCACTGTAGCCAAGCAGAGGTACATTGCAGTCGGCCTCACATTTTTACTTTGCCTCGGTCGAGTGCGACCAGATGTCCAGACTGGTGCTTTTGATTTCTATGCGTTAAAAAACATTTAGGGCCTGATTACAACTTTGGAGGAAGGTGTTAATCCGTCCCAAATGTGACGGATATACCACCAGCCGTATTACGAGTCCATTATATCCTATGGAACTCGTAATACGGCTGGTGGTATATCCGTCACATTTGGGACAGATTAACACCTCCTCCAAAGTTGTAATCAGGCCCTTACTCTTTATAAATTCATATCACTGGTTCCCTTTATTCGATTTTTGTTGTTTTAGTGTAATTTTAAAGATAAAAATATAATCATATTTTATAAATTAATGTTGTTTTTTTATTGTGTTTTATGTTTTACTTATTTACATTTTTTTTTATTACTAAATGCTTTACACACCTGTCTCCTAAAATAAGCATCGCTGCTCGTTTCCAAGCTACCAAGGGTTGATCTGGGATTATTTTTTGGAGACCATGACTGGACCTAGTGGGAATTTCTGACCTATTTCTAGGTGTAGGTACTTACCTATCCTTACCAATAATCCATTTCCCAACAGTGGTCAATTTATATAAATTCACCAACAAATGCCATCATGGGGGGCATACCTATTGCAAGTATTTGGTCTGGTGTGGAAATCCATAAGAGAGGTGATTGAAGTATCACAACAGTAGACTGATCAGCCTGACAATCTGCAAAAGGTCTTCTGATGACAGGTCTTGATACATTACACTTATGGATAGATGATGGTAATATTCTGTCTAATCAACAAGTTGGCTTTAAAGAACATATAAATATTATAGATCAGGTTTACAGATTGTACATTGTGGACTGGAAATCTGTAGTCCTGAAAAAGGACCATCTGTATATTGCTTTTGTCATCCTGAAATCCAGTTTTGACTTTATGCCAAGGGGAAAACTTTAGATCATGTTAGAAAGTATGGGGTTTCTGGTCTGTAGTCTGTCAGTACTAATACACTTGCATAGCAAGAATTATGCTCAGATATACTGGGGAAATCAGGATAAATTGACTAAACGTATCTCAGTTGAGAAAGTAGTAAGACAGGAATGTGTTTTAACCCAAGCATTTTTTACTTTATACCTTAATGATGCACTTGCACACCTTGGTGCTTGCAAAACTGGTTCTCCAATTTAGGCAGGTAGTAAAAATCCTGCATTATTATTTGTTGGTGATATTTGCTGATGTCAGAGATCCCAAGAGGATTCCAAGCCCTAATCATTTTCTTTTTTTGGATTCTGAATGGGGCGAGGATTAGAGGTAAATTCATCCAACACAAATCCACGTAAATCACATGGGGGAGATATATATTCGAGGTGAAAGCCTGGAAAGGATCAGTGATTAAATATTTGCATATCCAATTAATGTACAGAATGTCTTGAACAAAGCATAAAAGCACAAATTGATTAAGTCTTCAGCAGAACATCTCTGGTATATTGAAAGTCTTTAGCTCAACGTCATCCAGAGCAGTATCTCCAGTGATGCAAATCTACAATGTTAAAGCCTTAGGTGGAACATTAAATATGGGGATGAATTGTGGGACACATCACAGTTAGGTGACCTAACTACCCCCAAGAATAAACGTCTGTGCTCCCTGATGAACCTTTCACGGTGTACATCACTGCTCCCGCTGTAGTTGGCCTTGGAATTAAATCAATATCTGCAAAGGCCAATCCAAAAGTTTTGTTATACTGGCAGAGACTGTGGCATATGCAAGAATTAGAGCTGTAACGTATAGACCTGGAAGAGATTCTTGCTCTCATGCCTTGGCTAAGGAAACCATCTGAGGAACAGAAAGGGATCTGCACTGATAAAAAAAGAACAGCTAAAAGGAACATATTGGAAATACGTGTTGGAGAAAGTCAACTAGCCCTAGGTTAGGCTCTTTAGCTGTCGCTTTCCTGGACATTAAACATATCCAATTTTATGAAAGCAGCTTTGATTATACTACTCTCCCAATAGCCAGACAACTGTATGTGAAGTTTAGAGTGGGCATTCTGTCGGTAAATGAGTTTTCTTCATGGTGGCAACATGCAGATGTCTAATCTAACATCTGACCTGAGTGCAACTCTACAGTTGAAACAATGTTTTTTCACACAGCATATACAACTCCCAGGAGACAGTGGATAATACTAATCTGCTGAGTGATGGGAGTATCAAAGTATGTAGTAGCCTTAAGAACCACAAAGGACAGACACGCGTGAATCAACTGTATGTAGCGTACAAAATTTTAACTGAGTGCATTAGGATAAAGCATTTTAAAGAGACCACTATATAGAAGTATTAACTTAGCACTTTGCAGCAAAGCAGCAGATTTCTGTTATAAAGTTCCTGTCTCTTTACAAGTAACGTACACTCTGAAGTAAAACCTTATAGCATTAGATGCAAACTTCTTGTGATATATGTTTTTATTCCAAAATGTCTTACCTTTATTCTATTATCCTGTTTTAACTAGTACAATTAAAGGTTTATTGTGTTCTCATATTATTACTGATGGAATGGGCTAATTGTTTTATGTATGATCTTGTATGGTTTTAAATAATCAAAATAAAGACTGATTGATTGATTTATTGAAAATCCATTTCCATCCAGAACAATATCGCCACAGTTTATATTTAAATGCAGCTGACCATCAATTTGCAAAGTGTTTCTTCCTTCCTAAACTTCTTGTGGGGAGCATTCACTTAATAGAAACGAAGGAACGACATTGTATCATTGTAGGATAGCAAAAGGAACATTTACTCCATTAAGTCTATATACTACAAACCACCATAGCTTGCTTTCTCATACTTCTTTTATCTATAGATAGGTGGCTCTCAAGAACACTCTTCAACATCACTGTATTTTAACCAAGACAGCCCCTACTGAGTACCTCAAACGTCATAGATGCCAGTCATCGCATGTCTCCATTTACAAAGACGTGCATGGTTACAATCTTATTAGTAGACACTACTGTATCCACAAAATATTTAAAACCTGGGTACTCCTAATTGTGACCTCCCAGACCTCTATGACTAGAAGACAAGAAGATGCTATTTTTTTCTCCCAGGAGATAGAAATATTTTTTCTCAAACGCTGAATGCAATATTTTATTCTACTGCCTTATCCCAGTAGCTTGCAGCCCGATTTTATTCAATCACGGCTATGTAGAACACCAAGGGCCATATTTATAGGCCTCTAGTGCCATAGGAGCGTCACTTCTAGTGACGCTCCTGTGGCACTAAGCACAGCGCCATACTTACTTGTAAATATGGCCCCTTCCTACACAGCACTGTGTGTGGAAGGGGTGTGCAGTGGGTGTTGCTGTGGGCATGCCACAGCAACACCCATTGCATTTTGACATTGTCTCAGATTTATGAAATCTCATAAACCTGAGGCAGTGCCAAAATCTAACGCCACCCCCAGTGATGGCGTTATGAGGGCACAACAAGGAGGAATACTTTTATTCCTCCTCATTGTTTTGCTTTGTCCTATGCGTGCTGCATTCTGCTGCACGCATAGAAAAAGCATAATACCAGAAATTATTGTTTATGTGCGGGAAGGCGTCCCTTCCTGCACATAAACAATCATTCGAAAATGGCGGTTTGGCACTTCTGTGTGTGCTGCAGTGTGCAGCACACACAGAAGTGCCAAAGCACCATTAGTGATTGTTTATGTGCAGGAAGGGACACCTTTCTGCACAGAAACCATCACACCCCTCAACACAGACATCCTTGTATGATGGTGCAAGGATGCCTGCGTTGGCAGCTCAATGTTGCGCCAACGCAAGGGGAAAAGCAGGGGTGCGTCATATTCCCTTAAGTACAGTGCATACCTGCGTTTCTAAAGTGACACAGCACTGCCAATTTTGGAGCAGCACCGCGCTGTGCCACTTTTCTGTAAATCTGGCCCCAAGTTGCCACAGCACGTCCATGGATAAAAGCCTAGAACCATTGAGTAATGTGGGAAGAGGTACAGAATAAACTGCATTAACCAAGGACATGGCATAATGACAGAAGTTCCTGATGAAGGGGTAAAGTAATACACATATAAAACCAAAAACATAATTGTAAAATAAAAGTTGTTAAAGTGGGCTTATAGTTGGCTCTTGAAATCACAAACTAATGTGGTAAAAAATAATATATATTTTTTAATTTGTTGAAGAGTCATTATGATTACGATCCAAAGGCATATAGGGGGTCATTCCGACCCTGGTGGTCAAAGACCGCCAGGGCCGCGAATGGAGGAAGCACAGCCAACAGGCTGGCAGTGGTTCCCTGCCCATTCTGACGCCGCGGTCAGAAAACCGGGTCCGGCGGTTTCCCGACGGATTTCCCCCGGCTGGGCAAATCCGCCAGGGCAGCGCTGCAAGCAGCGCTGCCCAGGGGATTCTGACCCCCTTCCCGCCAGCCTGTTTCTGGCTGTTTACACCGCCAGGAAGAGGCTGGCGGGAACGGGTGTCCTGGGGCCCCTGGGGGCCCCTGCACTGCCCATGCCACTGGCTAACAGGGCCCCAGCCTGCTTTTCACTGTCTGCCTAGCAGACAGTGAAAAGCGCGACGGGTGCAACTGCACCTGTCGCACACCTGCAACACCGCCGGCTCCATTCGGAGCCGGCTTCAATGTTGCAGGCCCCCTTCCTGCTGGGCCGGCGGGCGCTAACATTGTTAGCGCCCGCTGGCCCAGCGGGAAGGTCGGAATGCCGCCAGCGGTCTTTTGACCGCGGAGCGGTCAAATGGCGGTTCCCGCGAGGCGGGCGGCGACCGCCGCCCGCCGGGGTCAGAATGACCCCCATAATCACTTAATTTCCCCATGTATTTTCACTATGCAAATGTAAACCCCAAAAAGAGAACTGCTTAGACCGTAGGCATGGCATTTTATGATTTGTATAAATGGTTGACACAGGTTGATAGAAAATGGTCATACAATTTTGGAAGATGTTAGCTTGTGATTATTGAACGGCAATGAGGCATAATCGTTTGAGGTTGTCGGATGTGCTTGCAAGAGTATAGGATTGCTTAAGATGGTTAGGGGTGACAAGCTGTGAGTCTGCGAGATGCCAGTCTGTAGTCAATGTACATTTTTGAGAGTTGCCAGTCTATGACTGCTAAACAAGTTTGAGAAAGGATGTAGTGTGTTTTTAGAGATCTTTGAATGGCACCAGGATGTGATTGACCATTGTGGTTGAGGGTTTTTTGCCACTGTTGTCCTAAAGCCTGATACACTAGGATAAAACTAAACATTAAGGGCCATATTTATACTCCGTTTACGCCAGATTTGCGTCGTTTTTTTTACGCAAATTCGATGCAAAACTAACTCCATATTTATACTCTGACGTTAGACGCGTCTAGCGCCAAAGTCCTTGGAGTTTGCGTCATTTTTTAGCGTGTACAGCTACTTTGCGTTAATGATATGCAAGGTAGGCGTTCCCGTCTAAAAAAGTGACTCCGAGGCATGTGCGCCGTATTTACACTCCCGGGCAAAAATGAAGCCCAGGAGTGGGCGGGTCAAAAAAAATGACGTCCCGCTGCTTTTGCGTTGTTTTTTAGCGCCTGCTCAGGGCAGGCGTTAAGGGACCTGTGGGCTCGGAAGGAGCCCAGAGGTGCCCTCCCATGCCCCCAGGGACCCCCCCTGTCACCCTTGCCCACCCCAGGAGGACGCCTAAGGATGGAGGGACCCATCCCAGGGAACATAAGGTAAGTTCAGGTAAGTATTTTTTATTTTTTATTTTGTGGCATAGGGGGGCCTGATTTGTGCCCCCTACATGCCACTATGCCCAATGACCATGTCCAGGGGACAGAAGTCCCCTGGGCATGGCCATTGGGCAAGGAGGCATGACTCCTGTCTTTGCTAAGACAGGAGTCATTTTAATGGGGGTTGGGAGTAAAAAAAAATGGCGCAAATCGGGTTGAGGCGAAAATTTTGCTTCAGCCTGACTTGCCCCATTTTTTGGCGCCCAAGCTCCATATTCCCCTACACCGGCGCTGCCTGGTGTACGTCATTTTTTTTGACGCACAACAGGCAGCTCCACAGGCTAACGCCGGCTAACGTCATTGAATAAATACGGCACCCACATGGCGCTTCAGAATGGTGTTAGCCGGCATTAGATTTTTTGACGCACAACTGCGTTGGCGTAGTTGTGCGTCGAAAAGTATAAATATGGCCCTAAGTATCTCCTTTCAGTACTTGATCCCAGGGCAGCAAGGTGAACAGGCCAAGGCTTCTCAAGGAGGTATTGTGCCTGTGTGTGGGGGTGGAAAGGGTTGTGTTTTTATCTCTTATAAAAGTGAAATGCTTTATTACTCAAAAACTAATTCGGAAGCATAGGAATATGCCCATGGGCCCTGGGTGCTATAGCATATACTGCAATAAAAATAGCCAAAAATGAATTTTAGGTTTAGAATATTCTTACAGTTGCAGATACACTGTGATTAGTGTTGACAAATGTATGTTTTGGTGGCTCATAGACTAGTCCTTCAGTGCCCAAGTCACTGACAATCCCCACTCATGCTTTTCATAAAGCTGGTGAGCACACATTCAGGGGTGTAAGAATTATCCGAGCATAGCGACATGGAGGTCCCAGCTTGAAGTCCTCACTCAAAATTGGACGTGTGATGGCTTAGGTTTCCTCCTATGGTCAGAAGATTCATGTAAGACAAGAAGGGTCTGTGGGTGTAGCTATGGGATCCTTTGAGGTACAGACATAATGCACAAGGCTCCTACTAAAGCAAATGAGGATCTCATCCTCTGGTTCCAGTTTTTTATGGAGCTTCAGTGATCTGCCGCTTGTCAGCAAAGTCAGCGCAAGACTTTAGGCACAGTCTTTAGTCACAATTTCTTGCTACCTCCCTCCCCTTGGTTGAAAGAGAAATAGTGTGATGTTAATTGTTTAAGCATCAGGCAGGAGGACCTGCTTCAGTACTTGGATCAGCTCCTGCACAACTACCCTGGTTGTCTGCTCCTCTGTGCTGTCACTTCCACTCTGGTACAGTTTCTGAACTCTTCTGGAAAGTCTCATCCAGAAGAGGTATCTTTCATTCTACTCTCTCAGCAGGTCATGCATGCTCCAGTACCAAGACAGTCCCCTCAGCTTCTTCAGGAGTTCCTTGCAGACATTCCAGGTGATCTTCTACTCCCTTTGGAAGACTGGCTATCAGGAACACCAGTCCTTCATCTCAGGAATGCCTCCCGTACTCTATAGAGTACCTTTTTTCAGTGAACTAGAACCCAGTGGAGAAGATTCATTCATACCTATTTAGTCATGCTGTAGACAAGCAATGCTGATACCACTGTTAAGATGTATAAACAATGGCCCTAAGATTGCTTTGGCTGTGTGTCTGCAAGATACAACACTGCAAAGAATTTACAATGCACATCTCTTTTTCAGAGCAGACACAATCTTTATTTAAGGTGATGATCCCCACAGCAGGTAGTGATTACTGGTGTCTCAAACTAGAGCATCCAAAGCTGATGGCTTCCTGGTTCATATGGAGACTATCTATCTGCATTAGGCAGCCATCTACTGTGCCTGGCTTGATGATTATCTCTGCACAGAAAAACTAAACTACTGTCTCTACACGTACCTTCCATAAAGACAAAGCGTGGTACTCTAAAAGAGACAGTTTGCTTTCTTCAGTGTTCTGGGGACTACTTACTCCAGAATCCTTTGGGCCAGAGGAGGAGGCCTGTGAAATCATCCACACTTGGGGCTGATCGGGCATTTACTTCACCCGCTGCATGGGACACACCCAGGGGGAAACCTGGGCCTGTCCTGCTCCCTTCAACACCAGGAAGGGGCAGGGCAGGGCCACCCCACATTGGTCCTGTGTCTACACATTTGTTTTGCTGGAGCACCTGCTGAGGTCTTCTTCCCTCCTTGGGTTCAGAAACTCCAAGCACTCAAGTGAGACAACACTTACACCAATTCTCACCCTCTGAGGTCTACTGAACCTTAGGACTTGGTGACGGAGTCCGTAGTCAGAATTATACAATCCCACAAACCTATGACATTAAACCATAAACAATACTGTTGAATAATTCAACACTAAAACAAAACTCCAAACTGAATAAAGTTTCAAAGCTTTATTACAATCCCAAAATCAATGTCACATTAATGGTGCACAGTACTACATTATAAACATACATGAAAACCATAGGCTGACAGAAACGTCTGAAAAGATTCAACCTACTAAACATCAGTACTGTTAGACACTACAAAATAATACGGTAGATTAGCGACATCACAATGTGAACATTATTACCAGATGTCAAAGTAGATGATGGTGACATCAGTAAAAAAAAAGAACTTTCAGATTTCAGGTTTCAGAGCTTAGGTTATTTCTAACACTAACCAGAATTGTGACTTGCATGTGTGGGAACGGGCTAAGACATGCAGGCAAAAACAAAATTAGAAGAAGACAAAAGTCATTTGGAAAACATCTGAAAGAACAACTAACTATAAAAATATGCTGGTGTAAGTTACTAACTTAAAAGGGAAACAACAAACCACATTTATTTATATCTCTCCTCCTGGGCCAGCATACAGCGTTGATTCATGTAGACAGAGCATTCACCATTTTCTGGCGTTGATTGGCAGCAGCATCAGGACAGTGCAGCACACAAGCTACATACAGAACAGATCAGCAGTTCAGAATTAGTTGTCCTTACTAGTTTTGAATCACATAACAGTATCAGGCAGTTAAGACTATGATGAGAAAGAGAAAATCCATCAGGAAACTAAAAGTAGAAATATGAGAGTGGACTTAAACAAAGTTCTGGAGAGCTTCAAGACAGGAGTAGACTGATATCAAACTAGTTCTGAGAAGGACTGACTCCTGTTCCAAAGTTCTTCACTAGTTAAAACAACCCAAATCCATTTGATTGGCCCTCATGGTGGGCACAGAGTGGCCATCAGTTTCAGCATTCAATCATTGCAGATGACACCACCAAATTCTGATATATACAGAAAAAGGCACAACAAATGTGCATTGTCATCTTTCTCTGGTTACAGGATTCTGCCAAAATATTACATTTTCTGATAATCTGCAACATGCAGTTCTCTTCCCATGGCACACAATAAACTAAACTAATATTCTTTCACATGAGTACAGTAGCTTCCTGCTACATTCGACAGCTAGAGCAAATATTGTTACATTATTGCATCTGAAACATGTATCTTCTCCTGGAGTACAATAGAACATTCAACATTAATTTGTTGCCTAGAAAAGAATTCAGATTAGAGGGGACAGTGTGACAAATACAATTTTCTCTGACTGCTTGCAAAATGAATCTTAAGGCTTAGTCAAGTTAAGAAACCTAAATGCACAGTAATACATTCAATAAATTAATAAAATGTATTCAGCGCACATAATTTCAAATAACACGTGCAAAGCAAGTTATTTTTCTAAAACCTCATTCATGTTATATCAAAACAGTTTTAAACTCATATTTATTTTTCACATGTGATGAAAGCTGTTCAATTCAATTTAAGTATGTTTGATTCTCATTAATTTAATACTCAAAATACATTCTATTTCTACGTTTTTCTACTTGAAAATAATACTTTTCAAGTTAATGTTTATTCATAATTCACTCAGAAATGAATGCAAGTTGTTTTCTTGTTAAGAGTGGTGTGAATTCCTTCTGTTAAGCCTTTTAAATGCAAGTTTATTAGCTTTCCTATGCTATTTCTATGCCACTAATTTATTACTAAAGCATGATCTCTCTCTGTTGCTGTCATCTCTACACAAATTGCCCAGCTTGCTACTGTAATCTGTGAAGCGCTGGAAAGAGCTGGGTTCTGGCTGCGCTGCACCAGAACACTGACTACGTGTAGCCTCTAAACCATTGAGGAGCAACTCTGAGAAGGATTAGTGTGTGAGTGTCTAAGCCAGATGAAAGAGGGTCATAACAACCTTATTGACTGTATGCACAATCCATTCTCCAGGTGACTTAGGGCAAACGGAAGCATAAACTAAGTGATTCAGGGTGTTTTGGCACACTGGAAATTGTTTTATCTGGCACGATGGGGGCATTAAATGAGGAGATTAGTAGTACTGAGCCCAAAGTCGAGGCAATCATAAATCTTCCACAATGCTGGTTGAACATTAACTAGAGTCTCTGGACATGTCAGCAAAGGGGGCTCTAGCAGTAGGAGGTCAACAGGAGGCTTCGGATCTCAGCTCAGAACAACCTACTGAGAAGGGTGACTTGAGCAAGCCATCTTGATCACTTCTACTCAGGTCTGGGCATTCCCCTGAAAAGAAAACAAAATCAAAGCGGAAGGATATGCTTCTAAGAGTGCCCGGACTACTGCTATACCTGACTTACAAGCCCTGAAGGGCATGGTCTTAAAGCACTGCTAGGACATTTTTGTGGGGCTGAAAAAACATTTTTCATCCCCCTTCAACACAATTACCGCTAGACTTTTGATGGTAGAGACTCTTTTGGAGTCATGTCTGGGAGTTTTAGGTCAACTGGTGAAAGGGGGTTCTATAAGTCTAGCACTGATGTACTATCAGAAGAGGAGAAAACTGAAGAGGTGGTGCAAGGAGAAGGAAGTAATGCTGCATGGTCTACATCTCACCCGACCACACCAGAAGGAGGGACGTCTCTAATGACGGGGTAGGGGCCAATCCTTTTCTGATCTGGTTATTCCCCCTCCCTGGTCCCAGCACTCAGATGTCTCAAATAACCCCACATTGATTAATGTATACCTCCAACCAGAATCCACCTCTTATGTCGCAGTGATGGTAGGGGGTTCCCTCTCTTACAGAAAGCAAACATGAATTGAGGAAGGAACTAAAAAACAAATGTGTTCAGTGGATTGGTTCCAGGATAGCCCTGACTAATATCGTGTATCAAAATGTGAAAATCATGAGGCAGATTAACTGGTTGGGGACAGGTAAAATTCTATCTCTGGGGACTTTATTGTGATTAATTTCTGTGACCCAGTATTAGCAGGAATGGCTCTTCTGGCTTCTGTAGACCTACATCAAAGTCTATAACATCACTGCCCTAGGGCTTCTTTTATAGACTGCCAAGGTGTGCTGATTCAGCTGACAAGTGTCCCTCATCACAAAGTAAAGAGGGTCTCTGCTCTTGGTACGATATTCCTCGTAGGTGGACAGGAAGTCTGTGCTCACGATCCAATAATGATTGGAGCAGGGGCAATCCTTATGGCTGTCTGAGCAATTTGAATGAGCAGGATTGACTGATAACTTCTAGTGGCCAGTGCATTGTTGGTGCACCACAGCATGGCCTTTTAGTTTCACCTGCGTCTATTCTTGAGGCAACCCACATACACCAGGGGATGTTAAATGCTGAACCCATGACTACTAGCAAGAGGGCCAGCATTAGCAGTCTTGTGTCTGTCCCTCAAATAACCCAACAGTTACTGGGGAGCTGGAGATTCACCAGTAAAGTGTAGTATAGCTAATAATAGCTCTCCCACTAGTAACCTTCAAGTAGTTAAGTTCTTATCATGAAACATAGCAGGTCTGAGCAAAAAGTTGAGACTGCCTGATTGGTTGTAGGAAATGGCGCTATACCATGTTATTTGCCCCCCAGAAATATGGGAGGTCGTGGTAAGACGCATTGATGGGTAGAGCACTTAATACATACAGGTCCTTCATCTGCAGGTAGGGCCAAGGAAGGTCTTACCACCTTTATTGTTAATACCTTCCAAGAGGAGGTGGTCAAGTTTTATAATGATTCAGCATTCTTTCATCTCCTGTTACGCGGTTTATTGAAAGACTGGGATTTGCTTATCATTTACTATTACAATATTTGATTCAATGGGAAGAGTTCATAAGTGGTGGTGGCATAGATTCAATTAGCCGGGCTATATGTAATGATTATCACAAACCCTTGCAATAATTTTGGGTGGGTGATTTTAATGTCCACCCTTGACCTAGGCTTGCAAAATTGGTATGTGGGTTTGCAAATAGCAAAGAGGGGCCTCTAGTGCACTTTAGACATGATGAATATGGAAACACTCTAAACAATTTACTGGTTAAATTTAACCTCTTAATGGTAAATGGCGTGGCGAATGCTCAAGTTGATCTAGCTCCCACCTTTATGAGTAACGACTATACATCCAGTATTGACTATATCTTAATAATTACAGAGCATTTGAGTACATTGTTGGAGAATTTGAGACCAAATTAATGGGATGCAGTGATAATGAAAGCTGAGCTATATGATGAAGCTAATGAGTATGAATAAATGTCATCTCAAATTCGGGTTTAAACCAATCCTGGTGAAGAAAAATGGGTTTACCATTAAGTGGGCAAGGTGGACAAGACAATCCTTCTCTACTCTGTCCTTCGAGACAACCAGGCTGAAGTTGCCATATGCTTGAGTCCAGAAGCTGAGCCTTCACTGATCAACTCAGCCTTCTCTGACATCATTACTAGTATCAGGCAGACACTTACATGTGAAACCAGTATGGTAGCTCCACATTCCGGGGTCTAGTTTGACATGGCTTGCACTAAAGCCCATACAAACCGATGTATCATCTTACGTGCTAAACCCAGAGAGGGAGCTCTTTATAAGGAAGCATGTGAGGCCCGAAAAAACAGATTAAGGGAGAAGTGTGGAAAGTGCTCAAGATAGTCAGCTCACAAAAGGATGGTGTTGCATTTTGGAAGGTGATACATGCTCCATACTTTAGGGAATCCTCAGGGCCCTCAACAAACCTCCACATTCAGGAATCTAAGTGGGTAGAACACTTTCCTACTATTTACTCTTGCCAGACCAGAATGCATGATGATGTAGAAAATACGGGGACCCTGCTCCTTTAGTGTTCATCTAGGTGAGGTGCAAATGGCTTTGAAGGAAAATAGCAGGGGTAAGGCACCAGTGCCAGATGGGGGTTCCTGTAGATGTTTATTTGGATTGCCCGGAACTGTGTGCCCCTCTGATTACCAATCTTTTTAATGCCATTGATAGGTTTGGTCCACCCTTAACTTGGAAGAGCTCTGTCGTTGTCACGAACTATAGAAAAAGGTGAGCAATCTATACCCAAGAATTATATGCCAATAGTTAACCTTGACACCACACTTAAAATTATGAGGCAAATCTTGTTCCACAGACTTGAGGACTCTGCAAACTTTAATAGTATTTTATCGGACACTCAATATACAGTAGAGTCAAGAATGAGTTGGGCACTGTACACCAATGTATGAATTTGAGTATGCTGATAGGCAAATATATGGGCCCGTATTTATACTTTTTTTGCGCCGCATTTGCGCCGCTTTTTGGCGCAAAACGGCGCAAAGCTACAAAATACAATGGCATTTTGCAAGTTTGCGCCGTTTTTGCGTAAAAAAACAACGCAAATGCGGCGCAAAAAAAGTATAAATACGGGCCATGGTTGTTAAGAAGGGATCCATCTTTCTAGCTTTCATGTACCTTCTAGCAGCATTTATCTCACATTCTAAACTTTGGTCAATTGTGACTGAACTAGGGGTAGGAGTGGGTATTATTAATTTTATGAGGCAACTGTACAAGGAGAAAAATGTGTGTGTTCGGAATGGAAATATTGGTGAATTCATAGAATTTTTTAAGATAAGAAGGGGCATTAGACAAGGGTGTGTCCTTGCCCATTTTCTGTTCTCTTTCTACATGAACAGAATGGAAACTGAACTAAAGATGAGAGCTAAGGATACTCCATATGTAGGAAACCAACCACTCCCTATTCCTTTATATGCGGATGCGGCAGTTTTAGTCACAAGAACAGGGAGAGCATTGCAAGGGTTAATTGGTGACTATATTGTTTTTAGGCAGGAGTTGGACCTACAGCTTCTTAAAAGTAAAACGTTCACCTTGATATGTGGGGCGAGGCCTACGAAAAGGCCAGCTAATTTTATTAACAACACTAAAGTGTTTGAGGTGGTCTTCTTTTCTTATCTACGTTTACTCTTTGATAGCAAATATCTCTGGAAACCAGCACTGTTAAATAGGATTGCTATATTCAAAAAGTCAATTGTTGGTTTACAAAGCTTTTGTCAAAAATTGGTCTCAAAACCTTTGAGTGGGATTTTAACTATCAATGCATCCAAATGGGTGGCGATTTCTACGTAATGAGCTGGAGTATGGAACATGATCGAAGTGCAAGATATTTAACAAGCTGAAAATGCTTTTTTGAAGAATCTACTAGCGTTCCTCCAAAGTTGTCATAATGCCATCTGTCATGATGAATTGGGCGTCCCTTACATCATGGACAAAATAAAACTAGTCCTAATTTTACTTGGACATTCTATTAGGACTCAGAAGTGTGCGCTATTAAATACACTTGTTCTAAAGGACTATCTGAAAATGAATGCAGCTCTCAACATAACATGGCTTGCGTATGTAAAGTTGACCTGTGAGGAGATTTGGCTCCCACATTTTTCCGTTTCACCTGACTCGTGTGAGCATCAAAAAGGGTAAGCTAAAACTATTTTTTTGGGACAATGCTGAGACAAAAAGAATGGCAGCAAATAAACATAAAGCATTAGAGATTACATATAATGATGTATATATTCAAGAAGACCTCCTATCCAATTTATGCTTGATCCAGAATTTTCAACACCACTTTGTTTTAACCAGGATTTGTTTTAATTATTTACCCCTCATGATGCGTTACCCAGCCAATTGTCATTCCTTATGAGACCATGGTCCCTACCCATATGATCATGTTTCCTCTCAGATTAATCTACACATTATGGGGCATATTTAAGAGCCCCTAGCGCCACTGAAGTGTCACTTTTTGTGACGCACCAGTGGCACTAAGCACTGCTTCATATTTACAAGGAGGTGTAAAGCCACTTTTTTGTGGCGTTACGCCTATTTGTAAGTATTGGCCCCTCCAACGCAGTTTTCGGCATCAGAGGGGTGAGCAATGGGTGTTGCTGTGAGCGTTCCAACGCAATACCCATTACTTTTGACGCTGCCTCAGATTTACGGTTGTCGTAAACCTGAGGCAGTGCCAAGAACTAACACCACCCCAAGGGTGACTTTAACATGGCAAAACAAGGAGGAATGCTTTAATTCCTCCTAATCTTTCTGCAGCACACATTGAGGAAGCAAAGTGACATGGACGATTGTTTAGATGCAGGGAGGGACACCTTCATGCACATAAACAATCATTTAAAATGACGCTTTGGTACTTCTATGTGTGCTGCATTTTGCAGCACTCATAGAAGTGCCAAATCACCATTATAGATTATTGATGTGTTTAGGAATGTGCAGGAAGGGACACCTTTCTGCACAAGAACAATCTATTCCCTCATCCCAGACATCCTTGTACTATGGTGCCATGATGCCTCCATTGGCACTACGCAGCTTAATTCACCAGCTCAGGGGGAAACGCAAGTGTGCACGACCTGATGCCCCTGCAGTGTTCTCTCCGTTATGAGGCAGGAGTCAAGTGTGGACTTCGCCCATAATTTTTGGCCCAGTGGGCCATGGACCTTTGCAAAGGACAGTGCATGGCCTTCTGTACATATTGTAAATATTTGTATATACTGTTTTTCTAATCACTAACTATATCTGCATATTTCAAAATATTACTGATTGAATTCAATTCCTTTTGTCCTTGCGTTCTTCCAGGGAGTAACGGGGTGTACATGTAATGTTGATGCATGTTTTTGTGTGTATGGTGTTGTGGGTGAGGGTGGGGGTGGTGTGTTTGTCTGTCACTCTCTTTTTCCTCTCCCCTCCCCCCTTCCTGTGTGCTAGGTGCAGTACTCACCGTGCTCGTCGCCACCACCTTTGATATCTGTTGTGCATGAGGAGGTAGACAAGCATTGGCAGGACCTGCAACTCGGGCTCCTTGGCGTCCCAGTTCTTTGTTGAGTGTCGAGAGGTGAGTGGTTTCCCTTCCAAATCCTGTTTCTGCCGTGCTTTTGATGGTGTTGGTACCACCACTGAAAAGCTGGCGGATTGGCGGGTTGTGATAGGGTGGGCAGTACATTGTCTTCCGCCTGTCTGTTGGCGGTGACCGCCGCGGTGTTTGTTGCTACCGCTGTGGCGGTCGGTGTGTTAAAGTGGCTGTCTGTGTTGGCGGTTTCCTCCGTGGTCGTGATCCCATTTTTTTCACCGCCGGCCTGTTGGTGGTATTACTACCGCTTTATCACCGACCGCCAGGGTTGTAATGAGGGCCTATGTGTTTGAAAATGCAATTTTTAGAAAGTAGGCATTTTCTTGCTTAACCATTATGTGACTCTGCCGGTTTGTGGATTCCATGTCTGGATCAGACTGACAGTTAGGCTGTTTGTGAATCTCTTCTAGACTGTGAGACAAAGGGAGCTGGGGAGTAGCCTGCATATCCTGATGAGCCATCTGGTCTAGAGTGGAGGGAGGAGTGGTCACTTACACCTGAATGGGCTGTGCCTGCCCTCACATAATGCAGTCTCCAAACCCCTGGTGTGTGTCTGGGGCCAGGTCTGGGCAAGGCAGAATCTTGTGAACAACTGAGATTTTTCCTTTAAAGTTTGCCAACTTCAAAGGTAGAAAGGGTTATAAGTAGTGGACCCCAAACCCCAGATTTTTAGATTACTTCTGGGACCAAGAGGAACCTCTGCCAAGGAGAAGAGCTGAAGAACTGGATGAGTACTGCCCCTTTGCCTGTGAATGTACTTTGCTCAGTCACTGCTTCTTCCTAAAAGAGGACTAAGACTGGACTTTGTGATATATTTATACTGCTTGTGAAGTGTCTCCAAGGGCTTGGACTGAGCTTGCCTACTCCTGAGACTCCTCCCTGTCAATTGATGCCCTATCCAATCCCTGGGCCCTTGAAAGGTGAAGCTGGTGGAACCAAGGCGGAAATCCATGAGCAGTGCGGAGAAAAATTTGACACACCACCGGCAACGCGGTTGTAAAAACAACATGCCACCTGCATCACGGCTGAGAAATCGATGAACCACCTGCATCGTGGCTGGGAAATCGATGCATCACCTGCATCGCAGCTGGAGACATGACGCAACACCCGCTTGGGGCTGCTGAAATCAACATAAGCCACATGCAGCACAGTTCCTCATCACCGTGCAGCTGGATTTCACACGCATCATCGCTGGGCATCAAAATCAACATGAACCTTCCCTGATCTGAGGTGCCCATCCGGAAATCGATATATCACTCTCTTACGGAAGCGAAAAATGATGCATTGCCTACCCGAACGGAGACAAAATGACGCATGGCCTCACTTCGAAGTAAGGAATCTATGCATCGCTGACTTTTCTGATGCATGCCCGCACATGCAGCTTTATTTTTAATGCAAACCAGGTGCTTTGTGTAACATCAATGCATCTATTGTTTTCTATGGAGTAAGATTCCTTTTTATTTAAAAATTCATAACCTTACTTGTGGATGTTGGATTTTTGTTGTTTTGGTCTTGTTTGATTTAGCTAAATATTGTCTATTTTTCTAAACTGGTGTGGTGTTTATTTTGTAGTGTTTTCTCTGTATTACTGTGTGTTTTGGTACAAATACTTTACACATTCCTTTACACATTGCCTTTGAGATAAGTCTGACTGCTTGTGCCAAGCTACCAAGGGGGTGAGCAGGGGTTATCCTAGGTGTGTAACTCCCTTACCTTGACTAGAGTGAGGGTCCCTGCTTGGACAGAGTGCACACTGCCTGCCAATTAGAGACCCCATTTCTAACAAAATCCAAACCTCATGAATGCTAGTAATACACTTTGCAGTTAGTGAAAGCTAAACCACAGCCTCCATCTTGCATCATGAATTATAATAGAGGATCTATAATGGAACTTTATGAGTTGGACTGCCCAGCCACAAAACCGTCCTTGTAAGGGACATACCACTTCCACCACTCCGCTTCCAAACGGGGTGTCACTTTTATAGGTGTCTGTTAGAAATCGGGTTTCTGGTTGGCTAGGGTATGTACCTAGGTCAGGCAGAACCCACCACTCTAGTCAGGACAAGTCAGTAACACACCAAAGATAATCTGTGCTCAACTCCTGGTAGCTTGGCACAGAGCAGACAGGCTTATCCCCAGAGTTCATGTGTAAACTATTTATACAATAAACTCACACAAGTGACAACACATATACACTACAAATGAGACTCCAAACAGAGTTATATAAAAACTTCTGTATTGCTCATATCCTTAGAGAAGAAAACAGCTTGAATAAGGGCCGCTTCCCTGGGGGGCAATTTATTTTCTACGCCATTTCTGCCCCGCTACACACCAAGGATAATTTTTATTTTATTTTTATATGTGGGGAGCGACCCCTTAGGCAAGGGTCGCTCCCCTGGGGGCAAAATTACTTTTAGGCCCAAGGGGGGCAGGTTGGCCTATTTTTATTAGGCCAATCTGCCCCCAAGGGGGGCAGAAACCACTGGACACCAGGAATTTCTTTTTTGGTCAGTTCCACATGAAGGGAACGACCCCTTAGGCAATGATGCTCTCCTGGGGGGCAAATTTGTTGTAGGCCATTTCTGCCCCCCTTGGGGGCAGATCGGCCTATTGTAATTAGGCCGATCTGCCCCCGGGGGGTGGGGGGGAACCCTAGACACCAGGGATTAAAAAAAATATATATATTTTTTATATGTGGGGGAAAATTGTCTTTAGGCCATTTCTGTCCACCTTGGGGGCAGATCGGCCTATTTTTATTGGCCAATCTGGCCCCAAGGGGGGCGGAAACCACTTGACACCAGGGATTTTTATTTTTTTGGGCCAATTTCATGCAAGGGGAGTGACCCCTTAGGCAAGGGTCATTCCCCTCGGGGGGAAATGTATTTAAGGCCATTTCTGCCCCCTGGGTGCAGATTGGCCTACTTTTATTAGGCCGATCTGCCCCCAAGGGGTGCAGAAACCCCTAGGCCCTGGGTATTTTGTTTTGCTCCAATTTCACACAAGAGGAGCAACCCCTTAGGCAAGGGTCACTCCCCTGGGGGGAGTAAATTTATTTTAGGCCATTTCTGCTCCCCTTGGGGGCACATCAGCCTATTTCTATTAGGCCAATCTGCCCACGGGGGCAGAAACCACTTAGGCACCAGGGATTGGAATGTGTTTATGTGTGCATTTGTTTGGGGGGCAGACCCTTGGGCAAGGGATGCTCCCCATGGGGGCACATTACTGTTGGCCATATCTGCCCCTTTTTGGAAGGCCCATCTGCCCCCAAGGGGGGCAGAAAGCCCACCAGAGAGCAGGGAAGATTTTATTTTCAAAATAAGAGGGTGGGGGTATGGCCAAACCCCCACACCAAATAAATGGGGCCAAAGTTGTTCTGCCCAGCAGTGGGCAAATGTGGCAATTACCCCTGAGCCACACCCTGGGGGGGGGGTGCAGAAAGTCTACTAGATGGCAGGGAATTTAAAACAAAATAGTGGGGTGGACCAACCGGTATGGGCCTGGTTATGCCCCACCCCAACTGAAGGGGGTAAAAGTCTTTCAGCCCTCCCCCCCACACACTAAAACATCTTATCCCCCAGCAAGCAAGAGGACATTTGATTATGTTGGGTTTTGGTTTTACATTTGGGCCATGAGAGCTTGGCTATCTCTCAAAATTGTCCCACTTCGAATGGTGAGGGCTGCACTTTTTGGACTCTGGGATGTTGCCATGTAGAAAAATCCACAAGACCTAGACATATCTGAAAACTAAACATCTGGGTGATTCCAGGGTGGTGTGCTTCACATGCACTCTGCACCATTTTCTCACCCACAATTACCTGCAAACCTCCAACAGTTCTGGATATCAGACATTTTTCCTACATTTTTGTGATGAAACCATCTGGAATCTGCAGGAATCCACAAAATTCCTACCTCCCAGCATTGTCTCATCTATACCGATAAAAATTCTGCCCCACTTGTCAGCCTAAATTTTTTTTTTTTCAAACTGGCCTTTTGGACCTGCTTTGCTTGCCCCTCAATTTCAACATGTTGTTGGCTCTTCCCTGTCACAGGCACTTGGTCCACCTTAACAAGTAAGGTATCATTTTAACCAGGAGACTGAGGGGAACATTGGGTGGTGGGAAATTTGTCCTGATGAGGTGATCCCAACCAGAAATGTGGGAAAAGTTTGATTTATTAGCTACATTTGAGGTTTGCTGAGGATTCTCGGTAAGAAAACATTGAGGGGTCCACGCAAGTCACACCTCCCTGGATTCCCTCGGGTGTCTAGTTTTCAGAAATGGTTGGGTTTGGTACATTTCCCCATATGGCTGCTGAGCCCAGGACCAAAAACACAGGTTCCCCCCGCAAAAACAGGCAGTCTAGTATTTGATAATTTTGATGTGTCCACATATTGTTTTGGGGCATTTCCTTTCGCGGGCACTGGGCCTACCCACACAAGTGAGGTACCATTTGTATCGGGAGACTTGGGTAAATGCTGGGTGGAAGGGAATTTGTGGCACCTCTCAGATTCCAGAACTTTCTGTCACCAAAATGTGAAGACAAAGGGGCATATTTATACTCTGTTTGCGCCGGAATTGCGTCTTTTTTTTGACGCAATTCCGACGCAAAACGAACTCCATATTTATACTTTGGCGTTAGACGCGTCTAGCGCCAAAGTCCATGGAGTTTGTGTCATTTTTTAGCGTGGACACCTACTTTGCGTTAATGATATGCAAGGTAGGCGTTCCCGTCTAAAAAATTGACTCCGAGGCATGTGCGCCGTATTTACACTCCCGGGCAAAATTCACGCCCGGGAGTGGGCCGGTCAAAAAAAATGACGTCCAGCCGCTTTTGCGCCGTTTTTTAGTGCCTGGTCAGGGCAGGCGTTAAGGGACCTGTGGGCTCGGAAGGAGCCCAGAGGTGCCCTCCCATGCCCCCAGGGACCCCCCCTGTCACCCTTGCCCACCCCAGGAGGACACCCAAGGCTGGAGGGACCCATCCCAGGTACATTAAGGTAAGTTCAGGTAAGTATTTTTTTAAATTTTTTTTGTGGCATAGGGGGGCCTGATTTGAGCCCCCTTACATGCCACTATGCCCAATGACCATGCCCAAGGGACATAAGTCCCCTGGCATGGCCATTGGGCAAGGGGGCATGACTCCTGTCTTTGCTAAGACAGGAGTCATTTCAATGGGGGTTGGGAGTAAAAAAAAATGGCGCAAATCGGGTTGAGGCGAAAAATTTGCCTCAGCCTGACTTGCCCCATTTTTTGGCGCCCAAGCTCCATATTCCCCTACGCCGGGGCTGCCTGGTGTATGTCATTTTTTTTCACCCACACCAGGCAGCGCCGGCGGCTAACGCCGGCTAACGTCATTGAATAAATACGGCGCCCGCATGGCGCTACAGAATGGCGTTAGCCGGCGCTAATTTTTTTGACGCAAAACTGCGTTAGCGCAGTTTTGCGTCAAAAAGTATAAATATGGCCCAAAGTGTTTTTTTGGCCAAATTTTGAGGTGTGCAAAGGATTCTGGGTAACAGAACCTGGTGTGAGCCCCACAAGTCAACACATCTTGGATTCCCCGAGGAGTCTGGTTTTCAAAAAAGCACAGGTTTGATGGGTTTTTCTAGGTGCTGGCTGAGCTGGAGACCAAAATCCACAGCTAGGCACTTTCCAAAAAACACGTCAGTTTTCTTTGGGAAAATGTGATCTGTCCATGTTGCGTTTCCTGTTGTGGGCATTAGGTCTACCCACGCAAGTTAGGTAACATTTATATCGAGAGACTTGGGGAAATACAGAATAGCAGAACAAGTGCTATTGCCCCTTGCGTTTCTCCACATTTTTTCCTTCCAAATGTAAGACAGTGTAAAAAAAGACATCTATTTGAGAAATGCCTTGTAATTCACATGCTAGTATGAGGACCCCAGAATTGAGAGATGTGCAAATAACCATTGCTTCTTAACACCTTATCTTGTGCCCAATTTGGAAATACAAAGGTTTTCTTGGTACCTATTTTTCACTCTTTATATTTCACCAAATTATTTGCTGTATACCCGGTATAGAATGAAAACCCATTGCAAGGTGCAGCTCATTTATTGGCTATGGGTACCTAGGGTTCTTGATGGAAGTACAAGCCCTATATATCCCCACAACCAGAAGGGTCCAGCAGATGTAACAATATATTGCTTTAAAAAATCAGACATTGCAATAAAAAGTTACAGAGTAAAACTTGAAGAAAAATGGCTGTTTTTTCACCTCAATTTCAATTTTATTTTAATTTCAGCTGTTATTTTCTGTAGGAAAACCTTGTAAGAACTACACAAATGACCCCTTGAAGAATTCATAATTTAATATACTTTTCAGAAATGTTTAGCTTTCCGGGATCTAGTATTGGTTTCACACCTATTTCTGTCACTAACTGGAAGTAGGCTAAAAGCACAATAAATAGTACAAATGGGGTATGTCCCAGTAAACTGACAAAAGTTTGTTAAAAATGTGGTTTTCTGATTCAAGTCTGCCTGTTCCTGAAAGCTGGAAAGCTGGTGATTGTAGCACCGCAAACTCTTTGTTGATGCCGTTTTCAGGGAAAAAAACACAAGCCTTCTTCTGAAGCCCTTTTTTACCATTTTATTTTTAAAAAGGACATTTTTTCTGTATTTTGGCTAATTTCTTGATCTCCTTCAGGGGAACCTACAAACTATGGGTACCTCTAGAATCCCTAGGATGTTTGAAAAAATAGGACACAAATTTGGTGTAGGTAGCTTATGTGGAAAAAACGTTATGAGGGCCTAGGAGCGAACTGCCCCAAATAGCCAAAAATAAAAAAGGCCTGGCAACTGAGGGGTAAAAGGCCTTGCAGCGAAGGGGTTAATGTAGACATTTTTGCATGTTTTTACAACCTGGAAGAAGTCCCAATCGGGGGAAAAAATGCATTGGTTGGACGGACATCTTTGTTGGACATTTGTGAAGAGACTGTAGAAATACAATGAATTGAAAATAGTTGTGCCTCGAATGGCCACTTTTACATTTCAGATGAACTGAATATGGACTTTGATTGTGATTGAGTGACCACCACCTAATTACAAGACATAAATTATGTGGATTATGGAGACTAGTATTACTACTCAAGGTATTGTGCTCTCCTGGGTATACATAGTGAATCCAAATGTATTAGGAGTGTTTTTGGTGGGCAGTTAAAACTTTGTGAGTCAGCGTCCAAGTGTATAAAGCACAATTAATCCAGTGCAGTATATTACACCCACTACTGCCAATTGCTCTGAATTTTTCTATATGAAAATGAGCTTGCAAAAGACATCTAAATTAAGTCTGATTAACTGGTTGGGTTTTCACAAACTCTCAGCAACACATGCTCACTAATTGAAGTGGCACCTCATCCTGTTTAACCTAGGGCCAACACCAAATTAGGCAGTGAAATGTTCCTAATTAGAGGTTCATATATATTTAGAAAATATTCCCATTAGCAAAATTTAACTCAATGCCTTATCTCCCTATGACACACGTGTTTTCTTGATATATTTAGTTTTTTGCAAAGCATTATGTTGTTGTTGTGGGTAGACCAGTCATATGAATAAATGGTAAAATAAAAATTCCAGAATGGAAATACCTAGGCCTTTCACGAAAAGAGGGTGTTAGAATGTGTAGAAAAGTGGATTACTAGTAGCTGGGGGTATTCACCTTCAGCTAATAATAATACCACAACCACTGATAGGGGTAGTCCAGTCTCACTAAATTAATCCCTGCTCAATCCTTGGAAGCTTAGCAAAGGAGCAGTCAGTCTTAATTTAGGAGACTGGCATGTGTAATGCATTTAAAATCACCAGACAGTTAAAAGGTAAAAGATACAACACAATAAAAACCAAACACCAATGTATAAACAAAGAGAATATTTTAATCTTCAAAATGACAAAAATCAAACGTGGGGAACTAGAGATATGAACTTTTAAAGATTACATTAACCCCTTCTGTGCTGGGGACGTAATGAACTAGCTCTCCCTCCATGGGCTTCCCTCCCACCCCCCCAAGGCAGGGAAGGAAGGAGAAGCCCTTACCCTTCCACACGACCCCCAAGCCCCCAGTGACATCTGATGACGTCAGCACGCATTCGTGCGCTGACCTCATCAGAGGCCACTTCCCCATCGCGCTGGAAGAGAAATGCAAAGCATTTCTCTTCCAATCATGTGATGGGAGCCTGAGAGGCTTCAAAGGGAAGGAAAGGAATTTCCTTCCCTTTGAAGTCTCGCAGAGCATTTCACGATCCGGCTTCTGAAATGCCCACTAGACACCAGGGATTATTTTTCAAAAATGAAATTGGCATAAGGGGAGCGACCCCTTGGGCAAGGGTCGTTTCCCCAGGGGGGCAATTTTTTTCAAGGCCTTTACTGCCCCCCTTGGGGGCAGATCGGCCTATTTTTAGGAGGCCAACCTGCCCCCAAGGGGGGCAGAAATGACTAGGCACAAGGGAGTTTTTTTTTTAAGGTGAATTCACGCAAGGGGAGTGACCCCTTAGGCAAGGTTCACTTCCCGGGGAGGGGGGGAATTTATTTTAGGCCATTTATGCCCCCCGGGGGTAGATCGGCCTATTTTTATTAGGCCGATCTGCCCCTAGGGGAGCAGAAACCTCTAGGCACCAGGGATATATTTATATATATATATATATTTGTTTTTTAGTGGTGGGGAGTGACCCCCTAGGCAAGGGTCACTCCTCTAGGGGGGAAATTGTATTTAGACCATTTCTGCCCCCCTTTGGGGCAGTTCGGCTGACTTTTGTTAGGCCAATCTGCCCCCAAGGGGGGCAGAAACCGCTAGGCACCCAGGACTTTTTTTTTTTGCAGCAATTTCACGCAAGGGGACCGACCCCTTAGGCAAGGGTCGCTCCCCTGATGGGGCAAATCTATTTTAGGCCATTTCTGCCCCCGGGGACAGATCGGTCTATTGTTATTAGGCCGATCTGCTCCTGGGGGGGCAGAAATCTCTAGGCGCCTGGGATAATTTTTTTAAAAAATTTTGTTATGTTTTTTCGAGGTGGGGAGCGACCCCTTAGGCAAGGGTCACTCCTCTGGGGGGGGGCGGAATTTATTTTAGGCCATTCCTGCTCCCCTTGGGGGCAGATCGACTTATTTCTATTAGGACGATCTGCCCCAAATGGGGAAGAAACCACTTAGGCACCAGGGATTGGTGTCTGTGTGTGTTTTCTTTAGGGGGGCAGCCTCTTGGGTGAGAGTCGCTTCCTATGGGGGCAGATTACTTTTGACCATATCTGCCCCCCCTTGGGGGCAGATTGTCCTATTTTTGGAAGGCCCATCTGCCCCCAAGGGGAGGGGCAGAAAGCCCACCAGAGAGCAGGGAAGTTTTTTTTCCAAAATAAGAGGGTGGGGGCATGGCCATACCCCCACCCCAAATAAATGGGGCCAAAGTTGTTCTGCCCACCAGTGGGCAGATGGGGCAATTACCTTGATCCCCCAGGGGGGGCAGAAAGTCTACTAGGTGGCAGGGAATTAAAAAAATATAGTGGGGTGGTAGTTACCAACCAGTGTGGGCCTGGTTATGCCCCCACCCCAACTAAAGGGGTAACAGTCTTTCAGCTCCCCCACACACTAAAACATCTTATCCCATGGCAAGCAAAAGGACATTTGATTATTTTGGTTTTTGTTTTTACATTTGGGCCATGAGAGCTTGGCTAACTCTCAAAATCATCCCACTTGGAATGGTGAGGGCTGCACTTCATGGACGTTGGGACGCTGCCATGTAGAAAAATCCACAAGACCTAGACACATCTGAAAACTAAACATCTGGGTGATTCCAGGGTGGTGTGTTTCACATGGACCCGCACCATTTTCTTACACACAATGCCCTGCAAACCTCCAACTTTGCTGGAAATCACACATTTCCCCACATTTTTGTGATGGAACCTCCCGGAATCTGCAGGAATCCACAAAATTCCTACCACCCAGCATTGTTTCATCTATACCGAGAAAAATTCTGCTGCACTTGTCAGTCTAAAAATGTTTTTTTCAAACTGCTCTTTTCGATCCGCTTTGGTTCCCCCACAATTTTGACATGTTTTTGGCTCTTCCCTGTCACAAGCACTTGGCCCACCTACACAAATGAGGTATCATTTTTACCAGGAGACTGAGGGGAATGTTGGGTGGTATGAAATCTTTCCCAGTGTGGTGATCCCACACAGAAATGTGGGAAAAATATGATTTTTTAGCTAAATTTGAGGTTTGCTGAGGATTCTGGGTAAAAAAACATTGGGGGGATCTACAAAAATCACACCTCCCTGGACTCCCTCGGGTGTCTATTTCTCAGAAATGTCTGGGTTTGGTAGGTTTCCCCGTATGGCTGCTGAGCCCGGGACCAAAAACGCAGGTACCCCCCCCTCGCAAAAACAGGTAGTTTTGTATTTGATAATTTTGATGTGTCCAGATATTTGTTTGGGGCATTTCTTATTGTGGGCAGTAGGCCTACCCACAAACGTGAGGTACAATTTTTATCTGGAGACTTGGGAGAACGCTGGGTGGTGGGAAATTTGTAGCTCCTCTCAGATACCAGAACTTTCTGTCACCTAAATATTTTTTTTATTTCACCTGTATTTTTCTGTATGAAAACCTTGTAGAATCGACACAAATGACTCCTTGCTGAATTCAGAATTTTATATACTTTTCAGAAATGTTCAGCTTTCCGGAATCCAGTATTGGTTTCACACCCATTTCTGTCACTAACTGGAAGGAGGCTGAAAGCACAAAAAATAGTAAAAATGGGGTATGTCCCAGTAAAATGTCAAAATTGTGTTGAAAAATTGGATTTTCTAATTCAATCCTGCCTGTTCCTGAAAGCTGGGAAGATGGTGATTTAACCACCGCAAACCCTTTGTTGAGCCATTTTCAAGGAAAAAAACACAAGCCTTCTTCTACAGACTTTTTTCCCATTCCTTTGAAAAAATGAAATGTTCTCTATATTTTGGCTAATTTCTTGGTCTCCTTCAGGGGAACCCACAAAGTATGGGTACCTCTAGAATCCCTAGAATGTTGGGAAAAAAGGACACAAATTTGGCATGGGTAGCTTATGTGGAGAAAAAGTTATGAGGGCCTAAGCGTGAACTGCTCCAAATAACCAAAAAAGGCTCGGCACAGGAGGGGAAAAGGCCTGGCAGCTAAGGGGTTAAACAAATATGCATTATAGCCCCAAAAAGCTTAAAGCGTCACTAGCTGCTGTATGGTTGTGCTGGATCCAGGCAAAGTCAAAGTTTTTAGGCCAACTGTGATGCAGCGCAGGTTGGACAGGTTGAGGGCTAGGTCCCAGTCAAAAATTAACCTTTGGACTTAGGGTCCTGTAACCAGTTTGGCAGATGGAAACACCCAACAGGGTGGTCGCTGGCATGCTGGCAACCTCCCTGCCAGCACCATTAAGACTTTCTTGCTGGAAACCATGGTTTCCGCTTGTCAGCCCAGCAGGAAAAGTGGCAGCAGGATTCTCGCTGGCTCATAATTTAGCTGGTGGCAATGCTGCCACATGCAGGGGGCACCAGCACCTTCAAAATGCACACTATCTTCACAGCAGACAGTGAGCATTTCTCTGCCAGCCCTTTCATGGTGGGGGTAGTACCGCCATGAAAAGGCTGTTGGGGAACAAGGTTGTAATCAGCAGGGCAGTGCTGCATTCGGCACCACCCTGGCTGATTACATTCTGCACCCGCTGTCAGCCCGTCAATGATCCTGGCAGGGATGGCAGTAGCTTGCCAGGTCTGACTGCCACTCTCATAATGTGGCAGTCCTCAGACCAGCAATGTCATAGTCGGCCCTTAATCTTTTTCTTGGAGCTTTTCGCTCAAGGGCAAGTCCCCGGGATCCTCAGATCTGGCATCCGATTCAACAACGGCAGCCAGCTGCAGCATGGTTTCTCAGTGAGCCTCTGAAGTATTTGTCCATGACATCGAATGGGAGGAGCTCTGGAGTTTTCAGTGTAATGTAATGTAATGTAAGTCGAGATTTATAAAGTGCGTTCCTACTCAAAGAGCATCGAAGCGCTGGGAAGAAAGCACGTAGTAAAAAATAGACAGAGGACAATAAAAATAACAGAAATAATGAAGATAGAAAAACATCCAATAGAAGAAACTGAAACAAACTAAATCAAAAGACCCTGATCTTGATGTACCAAAATTGGAGTCTTTTTATCAGCCCCTTATGCAGATTAAGGAACAGTGCATTACAGAAGTCTATCTTGGACATTACCAATGCCAGGATAGCAGATACTCTCCATTTATGTAACAGATAAGGGAAGATTTTTCTGAGCATTTTAATTGACCATAAACTGATGTTTACCACATGATTAATCTGTTTTTTAAAAGACAGATGTTCGTCAAATAAGATGCCTAGGTTTCTAGTAACAGTAGTGGGCACAGGGCAGTTACCATATTCAGAGGGCCACCACTGTGAGTTCCATAAATTCTTTCCAGGTCCAAAACATAAAACTTCAGTTTTGGTGGCATTCATTTTTAGCCAGTTGTTCTTCATCCATTTACTCACTTCCACCATACAATTATTAAACCGATCTGCAACCTCCTCCCATGGCTGATTAATAGGAATAATAAGCTGGGAGTCATCAGCATAGGAAGATGGAATGAAACCAAAAGTACGAATTAGACTAGCCAAAGGCACTACATACACATTAAACAATGTGGGGCTGAGGGAAGATCCCTGCAGAATCCCACATGGCAGAAGATAAGGTCTAGATTTGAAATCACCACAGCTAACTGTGGTCCATCTATTTGTAAGAAAAGACTTCAAAAGTTTAAGCGCCTTGTCCATCAAACCCACATGATGCAAACGGGACATTAATAGTGTGGGAGAGATAGTGTTGAAGGCAGAGGATAAATCTAAAAGAACCAAAACGGCCCCCTTGCCTTCATCAACAATCCTTCAAATAGTATCAGAGGATGAGATTAGGGCAGTTTCAGTACTATGCCCTTTTCTGAACCCGTATTGGGAGATATCAAGAGCATCTGCTTTTGTTAAAAACTCGATCAATTCAGAGTTAAAAAAAAATTCTAGAATCTTTGCCAGAAAACGGGAGACGTGCTGTTGGCCGCAAATTACTCATGTCCTGATTATCCCCCTCTGGTTTTTTCTTGAGGGGTACTACTATTGTTTCTTTCCAGATAGATGGGTACTCCCCAGACATAGCTACCTCTTGGTAAATGGGGACCAACATCCGTGCCATTAAATCCGGAACCAAGTGAAAAATGGTAGGAGGACACGGATCCAGAGGGGAGCCCGATTTAATTTCAAGAATCTTCTTTTTAATAGTATCCATGGAAGGGTTTTGGAAATATGACATTAGTGACTGGTCATCTGCTGTAGCACTATCTGTTATCATGGGGGGTAATACTTCGGGAATAATCTGTGTATCAAAGTTGTTATGTATTTGCACTATCTTATTTTCAAAATGAAAGGCAACTTTGTCACAGAAACCCTGAGAGTTTTCTAGACCAGCCGGCATCATGGGCACAGTTAGGGCCTTAATAGTCTTTAAAAGTTCTCTGGGGGCATTAATAGCCTCCTTTACTTTGGTAGTATAAAATTTAGATTTGGCCATAAATTGTGCTGCTTTATAAGCCTTTAGAGTGGACTTCACTTCACAGAACGCCTTAACAACAACGCTCACGACTGCAAGGAACTCTTCTGCATCGTGAAGGAACTCTCCAACCCCAACGCCAACGTCAACGACGTCCCTCCATCCCAGAAACTCTGCGACGACCTCTCCACCTTCTTCTACCAGAAAATCACAGCCATCCACGACAGCTTCAACACCACACCTCCGCCAGACCCCACCCCCAGCAACTCCTCCCACGCCGACCGCATCACTACCTGGACCCAAGTAGACGACGCCGAAACCCTAAAGACCATGAACTCCATCCACTCAGGATCTCCCTCTGACCTCTGCCCACATCACGTTTTCAACAAAGCCGACGTCACCATCGCCCCCAAACTCCGCAAGATCATCAACCTTTCCTTCAACACCGCTACCTTCCTGGACAGCTGGAGGCACGCAGAAATCCAACCCCTCCTCAAGAAACCTAAGGCTGACCTCAACGACCTCAAAAACTTCCGTCCGATCTCCCTCCTCCTTTTCCCAGCGAAAGTCATTGAGAAGATCGTCAATGCACAGCTCTCCCACTACCTCGAAGACAACTCCATCCTAGACCCTTCCCAATCCGTTTTCAGACGCAACCACAGCACAGAGACTGCACTACTCGCCGCCACAGATGACATCAGACAACAAATGGACAACGGCGAAACCTCAGCCCTAATCCTCCTAGACCTCTCCGCTGCCTTCGACACGGTCTGCCACCGCACCCTACTAAATCGCCTCCACGAAGCCGGTATCCAAGACAAAGCCCTCAACTGGATCTCCTCTTTTCTCTCCGACAGAACCCAGAGAGTCCGACTCTCACCCTTCCGCTCCGAAGCCACCAACCTCATCTGCGGCGTCCCCCAAGGCTCCTCACTAAGCCCAACGCTGTTCAACATCTACATGGCCAAACAGGTCAATGCTGTCTCCTCTTCCTGTTTTAACACCCTCCGCATGCTCCGCAGGATCTTCAAGTGGATTCCAACAGGAACCAGAAAGATGGTGACCCAAGCCCTCGTCAGTAGCAGACTCGACTACGGCAACGCACTCTACACAGGCAACCCAACAAATTACATCAAACGACTTCAACGCATCCAGAACGCATCCGCCCGCCTGATCCTCGACATACCCCGCCGATGTCACATCTCCCACCACCTGGAGGACCTCCACTGGCTCCCCGTGGACAAGAAGATCACCTTTAAACTCCTCACCCACGCACACAAGGCACTACACGACACCGGACCCACCTACCTGAACACCAGACTCAACTTCTACGTTCCCTCACGCCAACTATGCTCTGCCAACCTTGCCCTCGCCATCGTCCCCCGAATGCAGCGCAAGACCTCTGGCGGCAGATCCTTCTCCTACCTCGCTGCCAAGACCTGGAACTCACTCCGGACCTCACTACGCCAGACCCAGGACCTCCTCACCTTCAGGAGACTCCTCAAGACATGGCTCTTCGAACAATAGCAGCTTAACCCCCCCCCTCCCCTCAAGTGCCTCGAAACCCTAACGGGTACATAGCGCGCTGTATAAATTTAATGATTGATTGATTGATTGATTGACTTAAGGGCCACCCTTTCCTGAGGTACTGGATTAAGTTTCCCCCGTCTTTCCTGCTGTCGATACTTTCTTTGAAGGAGTTTGAGGTCTTTTGTAAACCAAGGGTGACCTGGTTTCTTCTGACTATTGGGCCTTTTAATTACGGGGGGTACCATTTCTTCCATGGTCATTTCCACTCCTTTCAGAAAGCTGTCAATCAGGGGCAAGGCCATAGCTTTAGCCTTATCCCAACCAGCTTCTAAAGCTGGGCCTAAATCCTCTACTTTAACCTGTTTCCATAACCTGGCTACCTTGTTCGTTTCCACGTTAGCAGCACCAACATTCTTTGAGGTGAGTTTAAATTTCAGCAGATGATTATCCGTCCAACTCAACTGTATCATGTTTACCTCCACCTGTTGAGTAGCTCGTGCAAACACCCCATCCAGAATATGCCCTGCAATATGGGTGGCCGACGAGACTCTGGAGGTCCAATCCAGGGCCTCCATAAAGTCAATGAATTCACGGATCTTAGGAGTTGACGTCTCATCAAAGTGCATGTTAAAATCGCCCAATATCACAGCTTTTGCAGACAGAACCATAGGTTCTATCAACTTAGGCCAAGACTGTAAAAACTTTTTAGTTGGTCCCTGTGGACGATATATCAACAGCCCCTCTAGTAGTACCCCACTGTTTTGAGAAATTGTAAATGTCATTGCCTCACATAAATCTGTCGAAGAACTAATGCATGTGCATGCCTACATAGACCTATAGATAATGGCCAGACCCCCCCCCCGTTCTGAGGTCTATCAAGTCTGTGGAAGGTAAAACCTGGTGGAGAGGCGACAATAAAATCTGGGTCCTATTCTACTTTACCCCAGGTTTCAGTAATAAATAGACAATCAATCTGCCAATTATCAATCATTTCGCAGATTTCCTGTTTATGTTTGGGAAGGGAACTAGCATTTATTAAGGCATACTGAAAGCTGTAATTATGAAATGCATTCTGTTTAATTTTTTTCTCTCCCAACCCTGCCGGCCTAGTGTCTTGATTTCTTACCTTTGTTGCCTCTATAGGGACTTGAATAGCCCAATTACAGGTTTCACAGGTCCAAATAGCTCCAACCTTCCTTAAAGGCTTAGATACTACATTATTAGTGGGATTAGGCGATAGTTTCAGTGGGGCAAACTAGTGCGGTAAGGCCAATTACAAGAAGACAACAGAGGCTTGACTGTTGATGTCGAGTCAATCTTCTCCTGGAGCTTTTCTGCCAAACTTTGCAGAAAGTTTTCACACTTTTAGTTCTTGCAGTTTTGTGACTCCTCTGGGGAAAGCACAGGTCTAGTAGCACCAGATAAGGGTTCAGAGACTCTGGATTGCCTTTTAGGGATTAGGACTCAATTACCCACATTGAACCTGCACAGTCTAGGAAAAACCCAATTGCAACTGGTAAGCTGGAATGACCCTCTCTTCATCCTGGCAGGTGACTTCTTCCAGCTCTGTTGTACCTGTTGTCATTAGGGAGTCCACTTCCTTTCCTTTAAGTCACACACAGTCCTTCTGAGTGTAAGCCTTCTGTGGTGCAGCTGCCTCCCTCTGCTATGACCACTTCCTGCAAAGTGTGTCATATTTTGAGTTAGAGTGCACTGTTCTTCCAAAAATCAAAATGTATAAATTCTATCCTTGGTGTGTGTGCCTGTGTAACCAAACCCAGAGGTGTGGCTAACATCCAACTACACTTCCCTTCCAGTCCCTCTCTTAAACTAATTAGTGTGGTTCCCATCTGGCTGGGGATCAAGGAGGTGGCCAGTCTGTGTTCTATGACATCAGTTCTCCTGCCTTTGAAGTTCAGCCTATCTCTCTAGCCCCCTTCCTCCCCCTGGCTTCTCCGGAAGGCAAATCTTCTCCCAACAAATGGCTGCATTTTTGCAGCTTCAGGCCTCTTCACAGCTACGCTGGAAGCTGTTGGCTTGAGCTGTAAAAGGCCGACTAACTAGAAGAGGCTGCTATAGAGCGGCTTTAGGTAACTTTATGATAGTAAGTCCCAGAACTACTTTCCTGTGATATATATAATAAGCCTGACCTTGGTAAGTTGTTGGATTTATTATAACCATTATTTCAATACGTCAAATGATGTGTCTAGCCAGCTTCAATCAAAAGTTAACCCTTTTTAATAAATCCTTCCCATGTTAGCCTATGGGGATAGCAGCACTACTATAGGGAAAACACATTTGGCTGTTTTCCCTTACTAGGACATATAAAACATCTTTTATATTGTCCATGTATTTCCTAATAATGCACTCTACCCTAGGGACACCTAGAGGAGACCTTATGGGTGGCATATAAAAGATTGGACCTTGGGAGTACATTTCATTGCAAAGTCAAATTTGGACATAGTTTTATGCTAAAACCAGCCTGCAAGTTGGGCCTTGCTTTACAATGACACCAGTAAATAACGCAGTGCACACCCAAGTGTATTAAGTCTCCTTGGGTCTCTAAACCTACAGGTCCTACCATATACTAGGGGCTTACAGGTAGGTTGTCTTTGCCAATTAGAATTACACGAGTTACCATATACCTTTGGAGGACAGAGCACTGGCCTTGGGGCTGGTTAGCAGAGCACAAGACACTTTCAGATTGAGTAATCACCATTAACGGCCAAAAAAAGGAGGGGATCAAGGCAAAAAGTATGACTTTCCAACAGAATGTTTGAGCATGTTCCGACCTGCAAGTCATTGATGTTCCTCTCTTCTTACTTTTAAATATTACTGCTTTTAGAAACAAAGGATTTTCAAAGTTTTCCAACATGTTGTCATGTGAAACAAATTGACGCTCTGGGATTTCAACTGTGGCAATACATGGATCTTAGAATGTTAAGACTTTAGAGCTGGAGCTGAGCACTCAAATCATCCTGCATTTGAGAAACAGGGCAATCTCTGCAAGGGAATATTCGAGGGCTAGAAAATTAGATACACAATCCTGCCAATGTGACATTTTCACAAACCAATAGAGACGATTAGTTATGAGAACAGTGGAGAAAAAAAAATCCCTACACTGTTTTAAGCCTGGGCAATTTGCTTAGTTGCTGCCCTGAAATCTGGCAGGCTTGCTGCACAAACCATTTATTTTATATTCAGTTTTCGGGAAATTCAGACTTGGGATCTTCCTTTGATCCCTTTATTCAAATTGGGAAAAAATAATGTACCCCTTGAGTTAAAAAAAATGTTGAAGAAGATGAAGCCTGTTTCCTTCTTTATTTACCACTCAAGCACATCCAGCACAAAAAATGAATCACTCGCCTCCTCTGAGTTATGTAAATAAGAAGGTTACAAGTGAACCTTAGTTTATAATCAAGTATTCTACCCTCCAGTTCTTTTGAAGCCTCAAGGTACTTAATGCCTGTGTGGTCAGTAATGATCAAGAAATTTAGGTGATGCCAAAGGCCAAACTGTGCATGTCTCCTACAGTATGTTAGCTGGATAACTTCTTTGTTGTATTTTTCCACTGTTCTTGTTGCCCATTTTATATTTAAGGTCTTCTGTTCTATTTTTTATGTGTACTTTAGGTTTCCTATACTGCATTGCACTTAGACTCATGTTCCGTATGTTATGCTCTTTGGAAGCGCCATTCCTTGATTCAATTTTATGAAGTACTTATCTTTTTTTTAAGGAGCATAACTATGTTATGTGACCTGACTGAGTTTGTCCATAGCCATTTTTGGTATGTGCTTTTTACTGCCATGTTTGTTATATGTTTTATGGGTCCTATAGCAATTAAATTAAACGGTCCTTTTCTAAAAGAAGGTTAGAGGAGATTGGAGTCTGGTGTCCACAGGGAGAATGTTTCAAATGGTGGGGTCCTCCATCAAATAAGAGTGACAATCTATTTTGATTAAATAAAATGTAGGCAAAATAAAAAGAGCTGTATCCTTGCTATGTAAAATAGGGTGTGGCATGTGATTTATTTAGGGCCGCGAAAGCTTATTGTATGTGATTTAAGCATGTATTTGATAAAAATGCTATCAAAATGTACATATGTTTTATTTCAAGAAGCCAGTGCTAAGACTTACCTGTAGAAAATACAATAGCTCATATGAGCTGTGCTACTATTGAGACCACCACATTATATGATTTATGGAGCCTCTGTGTTGGTGCCTTCTGGAGTCCACAATAGAAGGTCGTGCTGTTATCACAGTGGGAATTAATCAGTGCTTCTATGACCAACCCACAATTTGTTCCAGTGAGGAGAGGAAAACTTGGATTTCATTTGTTAAACTATTGCAAACAAACAACTGCTGACCAATACACTAATCAGAAAGGACAAGGTGGCATCAGCATCAAGCACCAACCCTTGAGCTTGATTTTTTCTCGAATCACTCCAAGTCAAAATAAAACATTTTCGATGGCTTAAGCACAGTTAGAACAGACCTCTATTGGAGGCAAAATGAATTATCTATGTTTGAAATCTATTGAGTCGGATGGCGTGATTATGAACCACATACAAACGGGCTGACAACGGGCTGGGATTAGGAAAAACTCTGTCGACACCACACAGCCATGTGTACAAATATCAGCTATGAAGGGACCTAATATGACATGCCACAGTCTGTTTTCTAAGATGGAATGGAACCACATCACATCAAATCATCACATTTGCATTATGTCCTTCGATATTCACCTCTGGTTCATCCATAACTTTTAATTTTATTGTTCCTCCTCTCTTATCGCACATCTCTCAGTTTTAATCTCTTGTAGATCCCCCTCTCCTTCTAAAAATGCCTGAAGTGGATCCCTAGGTCCTAGCCGTGTAGGAAGAAGCATACATTATATTTCACTTTGATCATTATAATTAATTACTTCTTCTAGACACTTTTCCACAGTTGAAAGTGGCCCTGTACTCCAGTGTATTGAAAACAGTTTCTTAATCAGTATCAAGGACAGTTATGGCCTTCTCTTCCAGATGCCAAAACGCCCTGCGATGGTGCTTTGGCAGAGAGGAGCTGTTGGTTGCGCAGCTGAGGGAAAGGCTGAAAATCGTGAAAAGTGTTAGTTTGAAGGAAGTCAGTGCTGTGCTGCGGCATAAAGTGGCACCCGAACTGCAGGACAGATTTGCATGGGGGTACAATAATTGCTTTTAGTACCCTCCAACACGGTCACCTTAAGGTGTGTGCAACACAGTGAAAGTCCCCAGGTTTCACCCCGGCGGTAAGTGCTTTGGCTGCTTGTTAGTCATTTGCAAGTTCATCCAGTTGTTTGCTGGGCAAGTTTTTCCCAAGTATCATCCCCAAGTCTTCTTCAACTAAATGCTGTTATCCTTGTGGGACTTGCTATTGACAAACTATGTTTAGCATTTTGTTGGAAATTTGGACTCTGCTTCAATCCTGGCCCTCAGAGCAAAAAAGAGTGCTGCTCAAGCAAAGTTGTCATCTGAAAGAGCAGATCAGTTTTCAGTTTTGCAAGGGGTCAGGAGTGGCAACAAGCCCACCAAGCTTAGTAGAAGATATTGTCTAAAAGGAGAGAGGGGTAAGGGTTGTAGAAGGGGAAAAGGGGTCAGAAGACACTATGGGGGTCATTCTGACCCTGGCGGTCATGGACCGCCAGGGCCAACCACCGCGGAAGCACCGCCAACAGGCTGGCGGTGCTTCCATGGGCATTCTGACCGCGGTGGTACAGCCGCGGTCAGAAACGGGAAACCGGCGGTGTCCCGCCGGTTTCCCGCTGCCCCAGGGAATCCTCCACGGCGGCGCTGCAAGCAACGCCGCCATGGGGATTCCGACCCCCTTCCCGCCAGCCTGGTTCTGGCGGTTTTCACCGCTAGAACCTGGCTGGCGGGAACGGGTGTTGTGGGGCCCCTGGGGGCCCCTGGGGGCCCCTGCAGTGCCCATGCATTGGCATGGGCACTGCAGGGGCCCCCTAACAGGGCCCCACAATGATTTTCAGTGTCTGCTTGGCAAACACTGAAAATCGCGACGGGTGCAACTGCACCCGCCGCACACCAGCAACTCCGCCGGCTCCATTCGGATCCGGCATCCTCATTGCTGGTGCTTTCCCGCTGGGCGGGCGGGCGGGCGGCCTTTTGGCGGTCGCCCGCCAGCCCAGCGGGAAAGCCAGAATGACCGCCGCGGTCTTTTGACCGCGCTGCGGTCTTCTGGCGGCGGAACTTTGGCAGGCGGCCTCTGCCACCTGCCAAAGTTGGAATGACCCCCTATGGCTGTGGCACACTCCCTTGGAGTGGAATAAGCTAGGAGACAGAATGATGAGAGCAACAAGATGAATGAGAATAATGAGAAAAATTGGTAAAATGACACAATGGCGGTTGGCACGGTGGACTTTAATATGAAGCAGGTTGAAATGAAAGAGTATCCCTTACAAGAAAAAGTAGTGCCATCGGACCACCTAGAGTCACGTCAACTTTCTGATATGCGTACACAGCAGATATGCTGCCCCTTGTCATAGGTTCATCCTAGGAATCATCTCAGTCAAAGGCTATTGGTCATCAGGTTTCTCAGTTTTTAAGCTCAGATCCTAACTCAGAGACAAACTTGCAAATGATGTTCCAGACTGCAGAACCATCTCGGGCTCAGGAGACGGAACACCAGAATATATAGGAGGGCATAAGAGTTTCTGCCAGCGTGATAGTAAGACAATGCTCCACATTATCTTGGATGAAATTAGAGATCTCAAGGCACATCAGGCAATTGAAATCACAGCCCTGCATCAGAAACTAAAATTGAAAAAGCTATGATGCATATTCTAGAAAGACTGCAGGAAGCTGGATCCAGGATATCACAACTAGAGGATCAAGATAGCTCAATGCAGGAGGAAGTTCAAGAAGCAAAAATCTTTACTGGAACATATGATTGAAGAGTTAGAAAACCACTCATGGTGCTGTAATTTTCAGATAGTTGGAGTCACTGAGGGTTGTGAGGGCCTTCAGATCCTTCAATGGGTGGAGTCTTTAATGAAGACTCATGTCCTACCGGAAAACTCAGGCAACTTGACTATAACTCATGCACATTGGGTTTCAACACAAGCATTCTAAATTCAAAACTGCCACGCATCATACTGGTGAATTTTGCCGACTATAGTGTTAAAGAATGCATATTAGCCAATGCTAATGAAAAAAAAAATTTCAACAGCAGAAATACCTCATTGTTGTATATTTTCAGGTATGACGGCTGCAGCAGCTCTCTGCCAAAAACATTTTGTTAAAATGCTGTATTTGTTTAAAGCACAGGGTGCTCAAACAACAGTTGTGTAACAATTCAAGTTAAAGGTCTTAGTTAAAGGGCAGGTCCATATGTTTACTAATTTAACAGAGGCTCAGGCGTTCCTGCAAAAGATTTCTAAATGAGTATTACCACGACTTGTGTGTGGGCTGCCAGTCTGAGTGTTGAATTAGGCCAATGAAGTTGATGATGTTGACTAGGGATGTTTTGAGTTAGGAGGCTCAAAGCCAATGTGGTTGAAGTAAAAAAAAATTACGGGGTGTGGAGGTTGTGGAGGGTGGATCATGTGTCCACTAGAGTGCAACAACATGGCCCTCCGGGACAGCTGCTGCAGTAGCGAGAGGGCTACTATGGGCAATTCTCATCCAGCAGGGACTAGGGGCTTTTTTGGATGGAGGGGAGTGTTGAGGAGCACTTATAGAAAAAATGAGCACAATCATATTAGATCATTAATTCTCAACAATTTATTCTATAGGAAAAGTCACCAATAAGAAAAGGATATATATGTAAAGGTCTTAAAGCCAGATTTATTTTCTGCAAATTCAACAGTGTGTCTATTAAGAAGAAGCCCGGGTGTTAAATAGGTATCTGACTCCTGTTACTTCAAAAGTTTCTATTTCCACAGGAGACCATCTTAAAAGTAATCTCTGAAAAGTATTTATCCCAAAGTATTACTCAAAGGTTTATTTCCCCTCAGCTGGATTGGCTGTAAGGGTAGTTGCAGTTTACCCAGGCAGGGGTTTGGACTGGTTGGTTTCTCAAGTTATTAGGGATCTCCAGGGAAGGTGGATTTGGCTAAAAGTTAATGTTAACTGTAATCCTTTGAATTCGATTAACTACTACGCTCCAGTTTCTGATGAACCAGATTTGATAAAATAGATTTACAATGTTGCTGTGAGTGCAGTTGGCACAATAATTTTTGGGGGTGACTTCACTTTTTTCAGGATTGGGTGTAGGATAAATCTAATAAAACTAATAAAACTAAAAAACAATTAAAGCCCAAAACCAAAATAGTGGTTGATGCGCTGAAGCAGGATTTTCAACTAATTGATCCATGGTGTAGGGATCATTTGAGAATGCAAGCACCGCTATCATGCAGTCCCTGTATTGATTATTTTAAAATTTCTCATTCTCTTAAATGGGTTAGCTCAGATATTTGGGCTAACTAATTTTCGGATAATTTTTGGGTCACTATCATTGTGGAGTTTGATGCAATCAGAGGGGAACTGTCCAGGTGTCAGATGTATCGGAATCTTCTTACCAACCAAAATTGGTTAAGAAATATGAGAAAGTTTATTTGAGGTTTTTTTGTTAAAACAGGAGCACAGCATCATTGTTTTTGGCCTGGGGAGCCTTCAAGGCTACTTTTAGGGGCAGATTAATGCTTATATTGCTCAACAATCCAAAACTCATGCAGAGCGACTAGCTGAGCATCAATTGGCAATAGATGCAGCCCTTCAGATGGGGATTAGGTCCCAGGATTGACAATGTCCCAAAGGGAACCAGCTGGGTAAAACCAACCCTGATTAGAGAGAATTTTTTAACCCGGTGGAAATCAATAGCTCGAGGGCTTTTTAGCAGCAGGTATACATGGAGAGTCCGATGATTGGAAAATTCCTTGCACGGTCAATGCAGGTTAAGCGAGAGGCCACATTTGTCAGTAACTGGGGAAGAGGTTTGTGACAGGTCTGAAGTGTCAGAAGTATTTTAATGGCACGCAAAAGAACTTGTGACATACCAGGATACTCGCCGATGTTACCTGGATTACCATGTACAATATATGTGTGCAAGATTGGGTTGTTACAGTGAGTAATGGAGAATATTTCTTACATACTGTGAACTAGGACATTGTAGTATCTGGAATTACTTTTAGTGGATTGGATATATGCCCTGATGAAGTCGTGGGTGCACATGCAATATACAACAAAACACATGTTGGCTATGCTGTTACAAATAAGATGTATTGCTGTATCCAAGGATATACCTGTGATTATGGTACTGACACAATTAAGGCAATACTGTGATTACCAAGAAAAAATCTGACTAGGTTGTTATAAACAAGATGTAGTGCTGTATCCAAGGACAAATCTGTGATTAATGCACCAATATAATCAAGGCGATACTGTGAACAACCAAGAACAATTCCACAAATCAAAGACCAACTGGGAATACAAGGACTTGTTAGTGTGAAAAAACATTGGGTTGTTCGGAGGGTTGTTTTATCACATGTTTTTTGCCGCATTAATAGATCTTGTATGAAAGCAAGTATGCAATCCCTCAGGCCTATATATATATATCCCAATATTTTCAGTGCATCAGGTTGCCACAGCTGGCAAATTTCCAGGTACAAAGATATCCTTGAACATATCTCCTCTAGCAATTCAGCAAGCTCTTGCCACAATACCCAGTGGAAGGCTTGCAGTAATGAAAGTTTTCCGGTCAAATTTTATAAAGTATTTTCGAGTGAACTCACACCATCTTTGACTGACTTGTTTAATTTTGTTAGGAAGGGTAGGGAGGTTCCCTCACCCATCAAGGATTCTATGGCTGTTATTTTTTTTTTAAATGATAGGAACCCAAGGGATCATTGTATTGCTGCTGAATCTGTATAAAGTGTTTGTGAATTCTAATCTTTCAGGGGTAGTGGATATAAACAGGGGAACGTGTTAGGTGTGCCATCTGTCTCCAATCTTATTTAGTTTCTTCATAGAGCCCCTGTCAGTACGGATTCTGGAGAATCAAGGGATTGAAGCCTGCATAACAGAGATTACCAAATTAAAGACGTTTGCAGATGATTTAGGCCCATGTTTATACTTGTTTTGCACTCCATTTGAGTCATTTTTTGATGCAAAAGAGGCGTAAACCTACAAAATATAACTATATTTTGTAAGTTTGCTCCGCTTTTGCGTAAAAACGTGATGCAAAAAAAGTATACATGTGGGCCTTAAATCTATATTTAGGCCTGAGAAGCAGATTATCCGAAAGGTGTTGGATGAGTTCAAGCAGTTTAAAATGATTGGAGAAAATAAAATTAATCAGAACAAAACTGAACTGCTTTTGTTTAATGCTTCAGTTAGCAATCTATCCCCTTGTCTTCAGCCGCAGGCCCTCTCTCTAAGCCTGATTCGCTACCTGGGGATCTTTGCAACAAACAGCTATTGCCAGCTCTATCAATTAAATTATGTGGTCATGATGAAGAAAAATAAGGAGTTGTTGAACAGATGGCCACTCCTTCCTCTTACATTAGTGGTCTGGGTAGCCCTTATTAAAATGTCCATTTTACCTCTGTTGTTATTTCTTTTTTCAAATGTCCCTAATAAAGTTAATACGAGCAATGTTATGCAACTAGAGGCACTTTTCAGATGCTCCATGTGGAATAAGAAGGCTTCCATAGTAAAACTCTCTATCCTTCAATTAGACAGCAATCAGGGTGGGCTGGTAATACTTCAGGTGCAGACATATTATGAAGCATCTTTCCTAAATGCGTTCGGTTGATAGAAAGAGGGTGGTCTATCTTTTTTTTATAGATTAAATGATCCAGGAAGTGGGATCCCAGCTCCCGGTTTTAATTAAGATAGCTAAACATCCAAAGAAAACAAGATAGAAGGTTGCACAGGAGTTTGGCATCTGGCTGCAAGCACTTTATTTATCTAAGCCCATTCCACTAGGCTATGAGTATCATACATTACAAAAGTGTAAATATATTGTCTTGAGAATATCACAGTCAGGTAAGATTCTGGAATGCTAGGAGATTTAAAGAACTTGGACACTTCATGTTGAGGGGTAAATGTATTACATGGAAAGAACTTCATGCTAGGTGTGGTGATCAATGCAAGATGTTCTTTCGGAGGTTTCAACAGCTTACCCTTTTTTTGAAGAATCATTACAGAAATCCGGTTTTAACTCTCACCCCATTTTAACGTTCACTTTTAAGGTGGAAACTCAGGGGGACTGGAAACTGGTATAGATTACTACTGGTTCAGGGGGATTCTCACAAGATAAAACGTTATTTAGATAAAATCTGTTTGTATACACAATGCACTTTTTTCAGAGGTAGAGTGGCGGTCTAGCTCGTTATTAGGCCATAAGGGCCTAAGGGCAAAACATTTCAACAGGATGTCCTTCCTATCCTGCTGGTTGGCTTATTATACACATGTGGCTTTCAGCAGTGGAGGATCATTGCTTTCGTTGTCAGCAACAGGGGATGGGAGGTTGGTTGCATATTTTTTTCACCTGCCAAATGGTGGCATAGTTTTGAGAAATGCTTTTTTTCCGCTCTAACTGTCGCTCTCCAGATTAGGACCAAAAGCCAGATGTAGAAAGCTTTTTGCATGGTGCAAACTGCAAAAATTGCAGTTTGCGCCATGCAAAAAGCCTTTTGCGATGCACATTCACAATTTGCGAGCCACTCGCAAATTGTGAATGCGACTCGCAAATAGGAAGGAGTGTTCCCTTCCTATTTGCGACTTGCATTGCTATCTTAAATTGCTTTGTGACCGCGAATGCGGTCGCAAAGCAATTCGCAGTTACCACCAGTGTCACACTGGTGGTAACCCATTCGCAAAAGGGAAGGGGTCCCCATGGGAACCCTTCCCCTTTGTGAATGTTGCCAATAAGGGTTTTCAGAGCAGGCAGTGATCCAATGGACCACTGCCTACTCTGAAAAACCGAAACCAAAAGGTTTTTTTTATTTTTTTTATTTTGCAACTCGTTTTCCTTTATTTAAAAAGCAGTCACAGACATGGAGGTCTGCTGACTTCAGCAGGCCACCATCCCTGTGAGTGTAGGGACTCGCTATGGGGTCGCAAAATGCGACCCACCTCATTAATATTAATGAGGTGGGTCTTTGCGACCCCATAGCGACTCGCAGTCGGTGTCTGAGACACCGTACTGCATCCGATTTTGCAAATCGGAAATTGCGAGTCGCACCAATTTCCGATTCGCAAAATTGGACTTTGCTACATCTGGCCCCAAATTCAGAGGCTATTGTGGCAACAATCTTCTCCCTGGGAATGGCAAGTGGGGGTCAGGTGTTTATAGCGATAGCCTCCTTTATTGCTCATTTCCTGGGACTACAGAACTGGAAAATATCAAGAGTGGTATAATACAATGCTCATGACGAAAAAGTTTGTAGAGGCGTATGCAAGACAGGTAGAGGGTGTAAAGAGATTCAACGCCTCATGGCAGTTTATGGATGCAATAGAAAAGATGGCCCCCGATGCAGCAACAGTGTAAGTGTAGCACCTGCTCTCTTTCAGTTTTTGTGGATGGATCAAGGTCATTTTAATTGGGGGGGCAATTGAATAAGGATCAATTTTGTTACTAAAATTCCTGTCACACCCATGCCTGCCCATCACAGAAACTGTGAAAGATACATTTTAAATGGTGACTGCTAGCTTATAAATTGTTGCAACAAGCCCTCCTTTCAAATCTGCTCTTTTCTGATATAACAAAAAATAGACATCTGGGGCCAAATTACAAGAGTGCCAAGGGGGCCCAATGAGGTTTTTTGCCTACTTTGTACACCCTTGAGGTGCTTTGGTATTGGAGAAGGAGCTGCAAATGCTCGTGCAGCCAGCCCTTGTGTAAGACAGATAGTGCTGGCCACATCAAGGGCATCCCCTCATTTGCATGTGGCGTGACCCCATGCCAATAAGGGAATCAATTTGCCTCAGCGCCCATGCCGTATTACTGATGTGCATGCAGAGGCAAACATGCCTTTTGGAGGTGCACTGAAAGTATGCCACAGAAAGGTAGCACACTTTCAGTGTGCCTCCTAAAAGCAGCCCTCTCCCTCTGGAGGGATGTCAGGGGGGACCCATGCACCTCCAGACATTCCCTTGCAGGCAGGTGCTGTCACTTATGCAATCCCCTGCAAAGGGATCTCTAATCAAGCTTAAAAGCAAAGGAAGGTTGCTGCATGCACAGTGAAACACAGAGCAGATTTTAAACAGCTGCTCCCCGGTGAGCACTGCATTCAACTTATTGGGGTGTAGTTTCCCTGTTTGCACCCGGCACACCTGCTTAAAAGTGCGCTATGCCGCAAACAGGTAAAGTGCACCCTATCTGTAATAGGGCCCCTGGGGTGATATTTTGTTGGCATTTTCAAAAGTTCACAACAAACACAAAACACATAACCTTGCTTCCCCTGGACTGATGAGGGGTTCAGCAGAATAAAAAGAAAGACTTACATTTTCTTGAAGGACAACATTGAATACTAATTACTAGCTCTCACCTGATTTTCAAGCCGGACGACCTTGCAGTTCATTCAGTTTATAAGTTAGGAAATCTCAAGATGATGTTGCATCCATGCCACCCAATTGTTTTTGGTACCTCTGCAGCATTAGATCTCCTACATAAGACCTTCCAAAGGACTACTGTATTGCTTCCCAAACCTTTTAGAGCTATGGCCCAAATTCAGAACAACAAAGTTAGGCAACCCACCTAGTTTTAACAGACATGAGATGTTTGATTTTTTAATGTAACTACAGCATCAAGTGGTAGTGCACTGTCATTTACAGACAGCTCATTTTCAATTGAAATGGTCACTAACGTTTCACAGGCATACAGTTTTAAAGACAAAACTATATTGGACAGAAATGATAATGCGTGGAAATTGGGTTTCAGTGCATATTCATCATTTGTGCATCACCAGGTGTACTACTATGTTTTGTTCCTATTACAATCTGTTCTTTACTGTTCTAACTGCTGAGTGTCTACAGTTCATTTAAAGGTATTTACATTTTGTTGCATGTTAGAAATAAACAACATCCTGTAGCTTTTTCTTTCATGCTTCCTGTACCCCAGGAAGTTTATCACATTATTCACTTTACCTTTCTTTCTCCGACTGCAAAGTGAGAGACAATTCTAAACACAAATGCCCATGTAAAAAAATAAGAGGCAATTTGTCAGAAAACTTAGCCCGATACTTGATATCTGTCGTTGAAGCACAGCAAATATGACAATGTATAAAGTAATTTAAATGGATCTTCATTTATTACTTGGACTTTTGCGACCCACCAAAACTCAGCTTGCGACCTAATATTCAATATTTATTGTGCCTATGTGAAAGGTCAGGACACATTGTCGACAAAGCACCTCCAGCAGGGTTCCAGACACTCCTCTCTCGAAAGTTTGAACTATACTACATCCAGAAACTGTATGGATAAACTCTTCATCAGCTGCCTGACTTCACTGACACATTAAGGAGAAGCCACAATTGGGTTTCTGTAAAATACTGCCAGTGGAGGTAGTTTAACCTTGACATTCAAAAATAGAATGAAATACTGATCTCTGAAGGGCCATCAGTTCTGCCAGGCAGTTCTTTCTGTTCAAGTGAGCCTAGACTGGTTTCTCATGCAGCTATAAAAGCGTGAAAGTGTTGGGTGTATTAACAACTAGAATTCTATAAACCCTCAAGGCTATCTTGTCAGGCAACCTGGTTACTACCAATTTCACCTCTATGGTGTTGAATTCTAGACTGCTTTCAACCTGCTAACAGAAAGTGTTAATACATGTCTGAGTTGCAGATATTGAAGCAATTGTGGAGATTGGAGCCCGGATTCCACCTAATTATCAGTGTAATTCTTCAAATATGCAATGGAGAATACCCCTCCAACGGTGGACATGTCTAAGGTGTCCCACCCATCCAACCCCTGCAGAACACCTATTTTGGGGGTGTGGGAGTCTTACCAGCCTACTGATTTAAAGAGGCCTTCCAAACCCAAATACCAGCTTCTATGTTTGGTGGTTAGTTGTTAGGCACTTGTCCTTCCCCCAGGTGATGCGGGGGAATGAGATCTGCTTTCCTAATGAACAGAAATTGCACCAGTAAGCTGAATCTGCCTCATGGCAGAACATCTAGTACTATTTTAACCAATGGATGAGAGACTTAATAATAGGGGTGTACATCAGCCATTGCAAAGCCGCCATCATAAATGAACTTGTAACATTTGACAACCAACATTCTGGAGATCTTATTGTTTCAGATAAATGTTCACAGCATGTTTATTTTGGGAAATGCTTTCCTTAAAAACATGGTACAATATATTCTGTTCCATAAACATACAATAACATAAAAAACAATTCACGTCATACATTTTTATAATGAAACAAAATACAAAGTCATAACAAAAAGGATTTTTCTTCATAACAATAGGATTTGGTCTAAGGAACCATGTTAATTAGTAATAAATCATTCTATTTTAAACGGTGAAGATACTCCCACCCATTCAAAAATTCATAAACTTCCTGAGAGCATTTAAAAGCAAAGTTCCCAGCTCTAATTGTATAAATGTTGTTCAACGCAAATAAAAACATGATATTAACAATATGTAAACAGATTCCATTTATGAGTGCAAGTAAAACACAGTATACAATATTTGAAATTTCCAATGCCACTTAGTATAAATCTCTATGTGACTACTGAGGCACTAAAAATAAAAGTGTGAGTGTTTTGTTTAAACTTTTAAAATCTGCATTTGCAATTTTAAGATCCATGTTCTTTTTAGAAAAAACATGACACACAATAAACATAGCGAATAGTGCAGCGTGATCATCTACTTTTCAATATCACTTTCAGGAATGCAGTGAGGTTTAAAAATTCAAACCCCTCTGCCTTCGCAAAAGCCCCACTGAAAATAAATAACTGCTCAGGCTAAATAGTATGTGAATGGTTGTATTACTTTATATGATACTCGATGCTTGTTAGTATTGCCTGAGCTTAGGACTGAGACATAGTGGATGCAATCATTTGTCAGGCAGTAAAACAATGCATGTGCCACATTTTCTTTAGTGTGAGAGTGGCACAAAGTACAATTACAGTCATCAAGTTCACCAATACCAGTACCATTTTTCCAATTAGATGTCATAGCAAAATTTCACATAAAGGCCCTCATTACGACCTTGGCAGTGAATGATAAAGTGGCGTTAATATCACCAACAGGCTGGCGGTAACTTCCACCAAATTATGACCATGGCGGTGATAACTCCCATAGACAGCCAATGTTCCACATCAACCGCCATGGCGGAAACAACAGTCACCATGGTGGTAGCCATCAACAGCCAGACGGGAGACAGACTACCGCCCACCATATTAAGACACTGCAAATTGCCACCTTTTCCGGGGCTGTACCAACGCCAACAAAAGCCTGGCGGAAACAGAGCTCAGAAGTGAAATGACTCACCATTGGAGACAGAGGGAGGAACCACGTCGCCATGGAACCTGTACTGCAAGTCTTCCCGATGATCTTCTACATCATGCTCCACCTGGAACACCAACGCCAACGAAGACGGTGACGTTGAGTACAGCCACCTAGCACAGAAGGGAGGGTGGGAGGAAAACGAGAGTGACACACACACGCACAACACATACCCGACACACACACCATACTCACAACCAGCTGCACACGTAAACCAATGGCACATAACACACTGCATAATAAAACACGGACCAAAATGCTGGAGTAAGGACAATGGGAAACAATGGGAAACCGCGCCGTGTTCATGCTGCTGGTCTGAATCCAGACCGCCAGTCTGAGGAGGACCCCGCAGGCCCAATAAACAGCATTCCTCTGGGCCAGCGGCCAGAAACAGCGGAATGCTTGGCCTGGACATTGCAGATGGCTCCACATGGAGCCGTCGTCAATGCCGCAGTGCGGTGGATGAAGCAGCACCTGTCGCACAAATCACTACCTGTAAATTGGGCAGTGATCTGCGCAACGGGGCCCCTGCGCTGCCCATGCCAATTCCAGGGGAGCCCAGAGCACCCCTTCCACCAGCCTTTTCCTGGGGTGGGTGAAACCGCCAGGGAATGGCTGGTGGACAACAGGTTCTTTATCTGTAGGGCAGCGTTGCTTGCAGCGCTGTCCTGTCGGATGAAGAATTCCGCCATCGTCAGGCTGCCTGGCGGTGGTAGCCTGGCGGTGGTGGAGGCCCGCGTGTGGCGGTCCCGACTGTGTTCATTATGTGGCGATCGAGTCCGCCGGCATAGTGGTCTCGACTGCTAAGTTCATAATGACCCCCAATGTATTAGCATAGCAAAATCCACCACACAAACCAAATATATACAAATGTCCATAAAGGGCCAATGCCCAGTCCAAAGTCATGAGGGCTCACTAGGCCACAGGACACAGTCCAAGGCCCAACCTGTTTCCTGACACAGTCAGAGAGAACACTGCAGGGGCATCATTTTGGAAGCCGGAAGGCACCTCAGGGTAAGGGGGACACCTCAGCCGAATACGGGAATGTCCCGACTGGTTCTGGAGGGGGCAACATGCCCATATCTTTGTGCTGGGGAGTGCAAGGCCACAGTCTCTCAAGTGGTTGACTTGCCCACTGGTTCTGGAGGCGGCAACATGCCCATATCTTTGTGCTGGGGAGTGCATGGCCACAGTCTCTCAAGTGGTTGACTTGCCCACTGGTTCTGGAGGGGGCAACCTGCCCATATCTTTGTGCTGGGGAGTGCGAGGCCACAGTCTCTCAAGTGGGTGACTTGTCCACTGGTTCCGGAGGGGGCAACATGCCCATTGCTTCATCCTGGGGAGTGCAAGGCCACAGTCTCTCAAGTGGATGACTTGCCCACTGGTCCTGCAGGGGACAGCCCGCACAGCAGCCCCTAGAGGGTGGCCTACGTGGCATCTGCCAGTGGTGACGGCTGCACTGTGGTGGTGGTTGGTGGAGCCTTCTAGCCAGGCCCTGCACTTCCTGATGGCTGCATTGTGGTGGTGTTTGGAGGATCCTCCTGGCCAGCCCCTGCACTCCCTGTTGGATGCACTTGCACAGCTGGAAGTGGGGGCCACGTGACAGCTGGTGGTGGTGGTGTTAGCTTGGCAGCTTTCGCTGGCGTAGAGTGCCTCGTCTCCTCCTGTCCATGGGTCTTGGATCCTGGTGGTGCAGGCTCCTTCCCCTTCTTCACAGCTGGTACAGGCTTCTTCCCCTTCTTCACAGCCGGCGCAGGCTTCTTCCCCTTCTTCACAGCTGGTGCAGGACTCTTCACACACTTCCCTGGTGGTGCAAGACTCTTCCCTGCTACCACTGTCCCCGTGGACTGTTTGGCTGAGGTGCTGGGTTGTGTCCTTGGTACCCCGCCCATACATGCAGGATGGGGGGGAGGGGTAGGGAAGAGATCAATTTGGGAAAGGAAAAGCTTTTCAGGGATGTTGGGGCTGGAGGAAGGAGGAGTAATGGGTGTGGAGGATGAGGGATTAGTTGCTGGAGGTGTATGTCTGTTGGATTTGGATGCAGGTGCATGGGCCGTATGCTGATGTGAGGTGGATGGCTGTTGGGTGTCTGAGTGCTTGCGTATGTGTCCCTTAAGAGGGGGGACAGACACGATGGGAGAGGACGCAGGGGATGAGTGCATGTTTGTTGATGAGGTGTCTGCCAGTGAGGTGTGTGTTCTGCTTGGTGTGGTGATGCTGATAGTGGATGTAGATGTAGTGCATGCAGGTGTGAGTGTGGACGTGACTGGGAGGGAGGTGGAGGAGGAGGGGGGCGGGGAGACAGTGGAGGCAGTGGATGTTGTTGTGTCTGCAACTGTATGGTGTCTGTGTGAGTGCTTGTGGGATGAAGTGTGGTGCTTGTGTTTGCCTGTGTCACTCTTGTGTATTGCGTTGTGCGCATGCTTGTCTGTATGTGCCTGGGATGGGTTGGGGTTGAGGAGAGTTGGACTGGGAAGTGGTAGTTGGAGGCAGGATGGTAGAAACAGGGACAATGGCTGCCATCAGAGCGGAGGCCAGAGCCTGAATCGATCTCTGTTGGTCTGCCAATCCACTGTGAATGCCCTCCAGGAATGCATTGCATTGCTGCATCTGGGATGCCAGCCCCTGGATGGCATTCAAAACGGTTGGATGGATCTCAGGAGGTCAATAGCCTCTCACTCAGGACAGCAGGGCTCTCTGGGGCAGGGCCTGAGGTGCCTGGGGTGAAGTAGATGCCCACCCTCCTGGGTGAGCGGGCACGGGCAACTCGCTGAGGAGCTACTGGGAGGGCGGTGCCAGTACGGGGAGGCAGTTGTACCTGCAGCTGGGGTGGTTACAGAGGTGTCCGCCACCACCAGGAAGCACCCGTCGGAGGAGGTATCAGACTCTGTGTTGTGCCCTCCAGTCTCCGCCTTGGTGCTCCCCTCGCCCTCCTTTCCACTGATCCACCCCAGCGTCGGTGGACTCTGCTCCCAGGGTCCTGTGGGATGCAGCTCCCTCGGCCGCCGGTGCCCCTACTCCTCCGCCAGATGATGCTAATGTACACAAGGACAGGATGACAAAACAAGAAAGGGGGGGAGAGAAAGGACACACTGGGTCAATTAATGCACCAACACCACCTTTGGCGTACACAGCACCCTCATACACAGGGAACAGGCCTACGCAATATGCATTGTGCTACCAGTGATATGGCTAGTCACCAAGGCATGATGAGGAGCACACACCATCAACTGCAGCACACCTGAGACCCATGCAACCCTGCCTAATAGTGACTACTAACAAGCTAGGTTACCTGTATTTGACATGTGACCATAACCCTTCAGAGGACCCACGCTGCAATGTCTGGCCTGGCCTTAGTGCCACCCACTAATACACAACCACCACCCGTATACCAGCCCACCAACCAAAATTTGTAATGATACCAACTGTACTCACTCCCTTGTGGCTGCTGTGATTCACTCGAACTCCCATCCATCTCAGGATAGGCCACCTCTAGCATGCGGGCCATCAGGGGAGTCAGGGTCCAATGGGCACCCCATCCTCATCTGGAGGCCATCCCCAGCTGGGCCTCCACAGTCTTCCGTGCCCAGCGTCTCATGTCCTTCCACCGATCTGACAGTGGGTGCTCCGCCTGCCATAGATCACCAGGGTCCACACATCCTTGGCGATGGCACACCATGTTCCCTTCTTTTGATGGGTTCTGACCTGCAGAAGCAATAAAGACAGGAGAGCACCATTAAACTAACAGTCCAGGCTGTCACACACATGGCTCCCTATACCTGTTTCCATCACCATTGGCACACACATTGCCCAGCGCACGACATGTACACCACCAACAGATAATCCCCCCTTATACAATGCCTTCACACACATCTCCATGCATCCATGCCACATGCATCGTGCCCACAGTGTACTCACCTGTTGGTCTAGAGGCCCATACAGCGGTCTGTACTGGGGTAGGACCCCATCCACCAGTTGCTCCAACTCCTCAGAAGTGAAGGCTGGGGCCAGTCATACAAGCCATGGTAGGTTCCAGACAAAGGTCACAGCAGCAGATTCAGTGTAGGTCTTCCCCTGTTGAAAGTCAGGAAACAAGTGAGGAATGATTTAGAAAATGACGGTGACGTCCACAGCGGTGTACACTGTCACCGCTGGCATACATCCCTATTGGCCACTCTACTCCATAGGTCCCAATAATATCCAGTGAGGAATTGAATGGCATTTCATGACTGCCTACCGCCACAATACCCAACATCGGCGGAATTACCTCACTTCCACATGTCCCTCCACACAGGCAGGCCGTTGACATTTCAGGGGGGGTGAAAAGGCCTATCGATAATTGCTGCTTCACAGGAGAAATAGGCACATACTTTGACATTTACACAGTCCCAATACATAATTGCACAATGTGGACTGCTGTTGTGGTTTAGTTGTTCCAATTGTGACAGCCTAATAACTCTTGTGTCCCTTAGATACCTACCACTGTGGATGAATGGGAAATGGAGACATACCCCCGTTTACAGACCCCTGGTGGGCTTGGCTACACTGGAGGACAGGCAAAATATACTCAGCTATAGACTAGACAGGGCCACAATCACAGAGCTGTGTGCCCAGTTGGAGCCTGGCCTGATATCAGCTATCTGTCATCCCACTAGGATCCCCCCTCTTGTGCTAGTTCTGTCAGTGCTCCATTTCCTGGCAACTGGTTCTTTCCAAGTGACAGTGGGCTTGACAGCAGGAATGTCACAGCCAATGTTCTCAATCGTGCTGGCAAGAGTCTTGCCTGCCCAAGTAAAACACGTGCAGCTACATTGCTTTCCCCCAAGTGGAAGATTTGGCCTCTGTGAAGGCCGGATTCTATGCAATGGGACATATTCCCAATATTATTGGTGCGATTGTCGGGACACATATTGCGTTTGTCCCCCCCCCCACCAGAATGAACAGGTGTTCAGGAATCATAAGAGTTTCCACACAATGAATGTACAGATGGTGTGCCTGGCGGACCAGTGCATCTCCCACTTCAATGCTAAATATCCTAGGTCGGTGCATGATGCCTTTGTCCTGAGGAATAGCGGCATCCCAAATGTGATACTCCAACTACAGCGGCACAGGGTGTGGCTTATAGGTGAGCCTTGGTCCCCACCCGGTGTATGTGAGTGTGTCCCTCTGATGTTAATCTGATAGAATAGGGTTGGCTAAATGTTGTCCCTCAATGCCTGCAGGTGAGTCTGGCTACCCAAACCTATCATGGCTGCTGACCCCTGTGAGGAATGTCGGGACAAGGGATGAAGAATGTTATAATGAGGCACATGGGTGAATCAGAAGGATCATTGAGAGGATCTTTGGACTCCTGAAAGTCAGGTTCAGGTGCCTCCATCTGACAGGTGGATCCCTGTGCTACTCACCCGAAAAAATCTGCCAGATAGTAGTGGCATGCTGCATTTTGCACAACCTGGCCCTCAGATCCCATGTACCTTTTCTGCAGGAGGAGGTGACTGGAGATGCCCCTGTGGCAGCAGTGGACCCTGATGAGGATGAGGAGGCAGGGGATGAGGAGGTGGACAACAGAACATCAGTTATCCATCAGAACTTCCAATGACACACAGGTGAGACAGTGCAACTTCACATTTCTATGACTATTGTTGTATTCTGTGTGGCAGTGGCATGCTAGCATTACCCACTTGTTACCTCTACTTACTGTCACCCATGGATTATCATTTTACAGATGTTGATGATATGACAACAATGTCCTGATGTGATCACTACAGCCAGCTACAGGTCATTGTTTCTATGCTCTCACTATGTAGAGTTCATTTGCAATGGATGTAGCTGTTTCAATCAATACAACTTTTCAAAATATGAATTACTAGAAGTCGAGTTTTTTCCAAAGGGTGTTTATTGTGGTGCTAAGAAATAGAGGGGGAAGTGAAATGGAATGGGGTGATGATGGAAAAAAGTCCAGGGTATTGTTCCAGTCTCTTTGTATCACAGGTGCAGTGTCCACGGGGCCATAAGAAGGAGAGCAATGGTAGTTCCGGGTGGACAAGGTGACTGAGTGGGACATGAGGGGGACAATTAGGTGAGTCTCATTTCCTGGTGGTGATCTTGGCAAGTGTCTCTGGCTTCTGTCTGGGTCGCAGGGATCATTTGCGGGGTGGTTCACCTGCAGGGGTAGGGGTACTGGTGGCCTGTGGGTTCTGTGGCGTGGCCTCCTGGCCACTAGCAGCAGCGAAAGTGGATGGCTGTTCAGTTGACTGGTTAGTGGTAGGGGCACGCTGATGTGCTATTGCCTCCCTCGTGATGTTGGCCATATCTGCCAGCACCCCTGCTATGGAGATCAGGGTGTTGTTAATGGCCTGCAAGTCCTCCCTGATCCCCTGATACTGTCCCTCCTGCAGCTGCCTGTTCTCCTGCACGTTGTCTAGGATCTGGCTCATCATATCCTGGGAATGTTGGTAGACTCCCAGGATCTCGGAGAGTGCCACCTGGAGAGTCGGTTCCCAGGTCCTGTCCTCCCCCTGGCGCAAAGCAGTCCTCCCAGTTTCCCTGTTGGTCTGTGCACCTGTCCCCTGAACGGTGTGCCCACTACCACTGAGCCCAGGTCACTGATTGTCTTGGGTATGAGGTGTGGCCTGGGGTCCCTGTACAGTTGGGCACACTGCTGATTGACGTGTCCTGGGGACAGAAGTGTGGGTACGCTGGGTGGGTGCTGTGGTGTTGGTTCCTAATGGGGGAGGCTCTGTGGTGGTCTGTGAATGGGCTTGGGTGACCAGCTGTCCAGTGGTCCCTGATGGGCCAGGTAGGCCCTCCAGATCCAGAAGTCCAGAGTTTCTGTCATCATTCGGGCCTCTTCTGTTGGGATAGTGGTGGCACTTGCTCTCCACTGGCATTGGCTAGGGTACCTGTGGGGATGTAAGTGATGTATTATGCTTAAAGTGTATGACATTTGTACTTCCCTAGCTTCACCGCTATGGTTGGTGTTGCCCTGCCAGCTTTTGCTTGTGTATGGTGATGTATTGTGGGATTGTTAGTTTCCCTATGCTATGCATGCTTTAGTGATGGGTATCCATGCAGGGCTGCGAGGGGTGTCCATGCATTGGTATGGCATGCAGTACTTGGTATTGGGGTTAGTGAGATGTGTAGGTGCAGTGTGTGGGATGGAGTTGAGTGATGGGAGTGAGGGTGTGGGTGTGAGATGGCCTGCAGGTATTGGGGGGTGAAAGGTAGTAAATGTTTCATGATTTACCATTGTCCAGTCCTCCGGCTACTCCAGCAAGTCCCTCAGGCTGCAGTATTGCCAGTACTTGCTCCTCCCATGCTGTGATTTGTGGGGGAGGAGGTGGGGGTCCACCACCAGTCCTCTGTATGGCGAGCTGGTATCTTACTGCTATGGAACATATTTTCCCCCTTAGGTCGTTCCGCCTCTTCCTGATGTCGTCCTTTGTTTTAGGTGCTGTCCCATAGACCCTGTCCATGATTCTCCGCCATAGCTCCATCTTCCTTGAAATGGATTTCTGCTGTACCTGTGCTTCAAAGAGCTGTGGCTCTACGCTGACAATTGCCGCCGACCATGACCCTTAACTCCTCCTCAGTGAAATGTGGGTGCCTTTGTGGTGCCATGGGTTTTGTGTGAGGTGTGTTGGTGAAGATGTGTTGGGTAATGTGGTGGGGTGTGTGATGTGGCGTGCATGAGGGGTGTATGGGTGTATGTGGTGTGTGTGTCTAGTTGTCTCTGTCCTCTTCGTGTCAATCACCTGGCAGTAATTGTTGTTCATAAAGGGTTGTGGGTCGTGAGGGTGTGTGTTTTATAGTTCAGTGGGTGTGGTGTGTGTATGGGTGTAAGGTATGTGTATTTGGTATAGGCCAATGTTGTGTTGTTTTGTTTGTGGGTGTCCATTCTGAGCGCGGCGGTATGTACCGCCAATGGTTTACCGCCATTGAATGTCCGCTGTGGTGATTCGTGGGTCGTAATGTGATGGGCGTTGTTTTGTTGGCGTAACAGTATGGGTGTTGGTTCTGCCACTTTAGCACTGACCTTTGGTCTGGCGGATTTGTGTATGTGGCAGTATTCTGTCGGATTGGGTATGTGTGTCATAATATGGTTAACAGATATCCGGCACCGCGGCTGTATGCTGGCGGCCGTCAGCGTGGCGGTAAGTGGGATTTCCCGCCAATTTCATAATGAGGGCCAAAGTGTCTTTCATAACTGAGGTTATAACTGAGGTTGTTTAACATCCAAAATCATTTCAAAACGATGTATAGGTTTAACATCCACAAATTGAACAGACACTCATCCCAACCTGGAGCTTTGGTGAAGGTTGGCAGTAACATATTCCCAATAAGTTAGTTTCAATCACTTTCTCTGATTTCTCAATTCACAGTGCCCTATATAGAGCTACCCAAACCTGTGATAGATATTGTGTAACTCTAATGGAAAAATGGTCTGAGGTAATCCATGAAGGTGAAAAATATTTGTAAAAACCACTGGGCCATCTCTCCTGTTGTAGATATATTGGGTAGAGGAGAAAATGGACCATCTTTTAAAAGGTATCTCCTTTAGGCAATATTACTTAAAATACCCTTCTAAAGACGAGAGATGAGTCCAAATTAGATGTCACAGTGCTGGAGCCACTGGTATCAGCTAAAAATATCAAAAAGTTCTTAACAAATACATTTATGATGGGCACACATGGGACAAATAAGGACATATTCTTGAATGCCAGAATGTTCAGGTAACCAAAGAAATTCTAAAACTAAATCCAACATAGGTTTCACCCCACTGACTTTAAAGAGCTGACTCGTTACCTTTCTCATTACGTTCAGCTCTTATTTTTTGTTGGAATCAGAATAGTGCGCTTATTGAAACAGCTCAATTCTTTGGGCCAACATTGTCTTAAGACAAGAATCTTGTAATTCTTTTGGATCCATTTGTTCTTGAGCTACCTTAATTTTGGTTCATTTTGATTTTGACTTAACAATTCCAGTCACACAATGGGAATGAATTGCAGGCTGGTCATGCATGATTATGATATAGAACATTAGTCAAAAATTTCCAAGAACCAGGAGCATATGCGATGGTAAAATCATCCGGTGTAAGCAGAAAAACATCATAGATATCGGGACACTTATCTACCTAACAGTTCAATAAAAATGTCTCCTGAAAGCATTGGGGGGTACAAGATACGAGTCTTGTTGATTCAAGGACCTTTCTTTAGTGAGAAAAGCCATGTGCCTCCACCTACAGGTGGTAACTGGACATGCCATCCCACAATGCCCTGTGAATGGTGCACAAACATTCAACTTGACAGGAAGGATTGACTTAGTTTTTTTTTTGTCTGAAGGACTGAATTTACTGTCTTTTCTACATTTTCAGCAGCCTGTATATCAGATTTCTAAAGTGCACTGTGAGCAACGTTTCAGTAATACAATCAATCAATTACATAAAGTCAGATAGGTTCTAGTATATGATGCAACAACAGAAAGGAATTTTTGTTCAAAGCACAGACAACTGGAAATTGATCACTTTGACCCCTGTGTTGACCTGGGAGACGTAATGATTTACACGGCTAATGTAATGCCCACATTCAGCATTTTTACCTTCAACTGGGAACTGTTCACATGAAGCTGTGCCCTATAAAAAATGGTTGCTGTGTTTCCTTGAGGCTATCAAGTACAAGGATTTCTTTTTTGGTTCAATGGGGGTAGACAGAAGAAAGAAACCAAGATGTTCTGGAAACTGTTGAAGTTGCCTTGGATTCCTACTTCTTTTTCTAGACAATGACCAGTTTGTGCATTAGCTGCATACAACTGAAATTACAACTAAGGTTTGATAATTAGAAGACCTCTGGAGAAGTTATAGAGCAATGTTAAAGTGACGTACTCAATTTAGAAGTGAAGAACTTTCTAATTTCTGGATTCAAACACCATCTTCCTGATGATTTGTTTGTAACTGCTTTTTGCAGTCCCTACTCCCATCTAATCTTTTCATCTTTTAATCTGTAATCAGGATGCCACAGTTCATGGTGTTCCAAGCGTAGAGGTTGAGAAGAACTAGGATTTGATCTTTCCATTGTATTATGTAACACATTGGTATCACAGTGTCTGTCCTCCTCTGGAACTGAAGCATAATTGTTGGCCATGAAGAACGTTATGTAGCTCCATGTCTTCCTGTAGTTATCTTGGAATTTTCCTCTTCACCTTTTTACTTATGTAGAGAATATTTATTCAATAGGTAGTTTGACAAAATCATGGGTTCAGGATCAGAGTAATTATTGTTTGTTTAATGCATATATTTTCTCTTTTTTTCTAAATCATCATTAAGAATCTGCAATTTGTTGAGGTTATCTTTGGACTATGATACAAGACATTGTTCTGCTCATGTGCCAGAAGATTTTGTTTGTCATGCAGAGTCTATGGCTGATTGAGGTAATGTGAGTTATGCTCTTACTCATATTCATTGGATATATCCACTTGAGTTTCACAATTTTTGCTATAAGGAGGAGAATGTTCAAACAGGTATTGAACTTAACAATAGCCCCCAATAACCTCTCAGCAATGTCTAATGGATAAAAGAATAACTTAATTGTCGTATTCACTTATCTTTTAGACACTTTGCATTTTCCATGCAATATGGAATAGATTTACTATTGTAAACCTCAATTCAATTGCATTGTATAATGTCTTGGGCTCGAGAGCTCCCCTCCCTTTATTAGAATGCCTATCTACTCTTGTAATTCCCAACAAAAAGACTCACAGGTTGGTTCCCAATGTCAACAATTACCCAAGATCCTCAAACACCATGTCTAGGGTACTAATACATTACTGCATTTTTACAATAGTCATTAGTAACTCTACATATTTCTCATGAATGTGCTCCTACTCCATCCTAACACACTGCTCAAGAGGGATCTCTTGGAGTCTTATTTGAGGAGTTTGAAATGGATGATTATCTAATGACAAAACCTCCTCTGGAAAGCTACTCGCTTTACAGTTTAATTAATCCCCAGTCAAAGTGCCCACTGCTTTTTGTTCCCCCCTGCTTGCTAAGAGTGCCCATTATTGTTTATTCAGCACAACCTTGGATGGCATATGGGAGACAGATGTATGTGACCCGCAATCACCAAGGCCCGAAGTAAGCATATGTTTTTTCATAGCACTCAACCACAGGATCTTATTACATTGGTCAACCCTGATAATATCGAGAAGGGCAAGATCACAGTGGGCCAACTCTGGGGTAGTCCATAATCTTTGCCAAAACTGTAATGGGTACAGAAAAACCTTCTGTGCTACCTTTTTTATGCCCATATCCAAAAATAGACAATACAGTGGGCCTCTGGGGGAAGAGAAGCAAAAGATCTTGAAAACTATTCTCAGATCTTTCCAAACCAGAAACATCACAAAAGTCCCACAGCTCAACACCATAAAGTATGGCTCCAAGGAACTTGGCCTCAAACACCTGCAATGCAAGGGCTATTGCTTTCATATAAGAAAGGTGACGTTCCTTTAAAATGGCATCAGCAAAGTGCCTATGTTTCAACAGAGCCATACTAATGTGTTGGCATCATGACGTGGTGTTGAGTAGGTTCTCATTATCCTAATGAGACTATTGGATTTGGGCAGCAGAATTACCTGAATTGTGGGGTACTGAGTACAATCCCACACCATGTGACACCTGTCGGGCCAATCTGGGTTTTCCGGCCAACAGCAGTGCCTCATCTCTGCCCAAGAGCGGGGCGGATTGTGGAAACCTGGCGCATGACAGAGAGGACTCCTCAGGGGAATTGTGGTCAATCAGATCTCATCCCTTCCTCTCAGTTACATTAGTCTCACACAGGCAAAGACAAACAGAAGCCGAAAATAGTTCAATAAGGGTTATTGAAGTAAGTGCATCTTAGATAAAATGGCATGTATTGAAATAACTAGGATGATAAAACACATTAGAAGCAAAATTGTAGGTCACCTGGCTAGAATCTTCCTCTAACGTGTATGCTTTTATAATAAAACAGCTGATGTTCTAAGAAAATGTACGTACATAAGGATATGTATGTTTCTGTGAATGTCAGAGACACAGCGTAACACTTTTGCCGGCAACCCTATCAGACTGCAGCCTTGAGGAAAGTACAAAGTGAAATGAATGCTATGCTAAGAACGCAATGCTTTTCTAAGAGAAAGAACAACCAGATAGAGAAAATAAAAAAGCAACGCAAATGTGGCTAATGCTAGAAAAACAAGGCAATGCTGAATGAAATGTAACTGGGCTAAAGTGCACAACGGCAGGCCTAGTTTGTTAAATAACATGTCTAAAGCATGGCTAAAATAGCTATACAACAATGGTGGGCAAATGTTTAACCTCCAAATAATTAAAGGCATCTACCCTCTCTAGGACCTTGCCCCCTGGAACTAAACTACCCCTGGGCTTCTTGCAGTGTGTAAATACCATGAATTTTCTATTGGATAGATTCATTTCTAAGTCACGGCCCTGGCAAAAAGTACCAAATTTATTAAGTAGAGGTTGCAGACTGCTCAGGGTTTTTTTAAATTAAGAGGGTGTCATCTGCGAATAACAATATAAGGATTTTAGCTTTAGCTGAAGTGGGTGCATCCCCAGAGCACTCAGACAGATACTCCCCTAGTCCATTTAGGTAAAGGGAAAAAAGAGTGGGCTGCCAATACACACCCCTGATGCATATCTTTTGATGCAGAAATCTTCTCAGTCATTTGGCCCTGAGCACCTTATCTAACAGGGGGCATTGTTGTTATCATGGGCCCTGACCAGTAAAGATACAACTTTGGGGAGCCTACCCATCTCCTTCAATACCCACCATAGCCTTGACGGTGGGGCTAGGTCAATGGCAGATTTTGGATTGACAAAGGCATTGTATAAGTCACCTCTGCGATCAAAACTGTCTTCTAATAAATCAAAACTAACCGAAATACCTGGTCAGTTGTTGAGGTTTTAACCCTAAAGCCTGCTTTAAAATGCCATCCTCTGTTCCCCCGACTTGGATTTTTGCTAAAACCATACACCAAAAAAACCTTTTCAAGCCATGGATGAGCAAGATCGGCCTATAAATAGATGGTAGGGACTTATCTCACTTTTTAAATACAGAGTTGACCTCTGCTCCCAACCATGACTCAGGAATGGGAGTGTCAATGCAATTGCGTCTGATAATACTAAAATGTAATCAACCCAGATGTCAATATCTGTCACATTTTGGTGCTGACTGAAGAGTGAAATTTCATTAGGGTTGGGAGATGAGCTCTGCTCCCACGCAGAATTAACAGAGTTTTTGGCACTCTGTGCTCTGATTGGAGTGTGGAGTTCGGCCAAAAACTCTTCTAGCCCCCGCAGCAGAGTGGAACTCCCTGCTTGCGCACTGCAGGCCAGTTATGGGTCACACAGCGCATGAAGTCTGTGCTTGCTCTGTGTCGCCTATAACTGGGCTGCAGTGTGCGCATTGACATTGAGCTGCCTCAAGCTGAGGTGCGTGACTGCACCAGCGGCATCTGCATATCCAGGCCTCCCTCCTTGCACTGTCCTCAGCAGCACGTCCAGGACCAGGGAGCAGAGGGAGGCAAAGAGCCAGGACCCTGGTAACGGGGACCCTGGGAGTCCAAGTCAGGTAAGTTCCTTGTTGCACTTTCTCTTCTTTGTGCACAAAGGGGCCAGCACTGGGCATGGACAGTATTTGCATATGAGTGGGGTGGGAAGTCTGTGCTAGGAAAAAAAGAAACTTGCCATCAGCACTCCATTTGAAAATAACCTGTCTCCCCAGAGTCCCTGGGAAAGGAATTGGTGTTATGGGGTACGGTGCTGAGGCTGTCAGGGGGAGCTGGAGACTGGGTGAGTGGTAGATCGGCAGCCCATGCCAGAGAGAGAGGTGTGTGGCCTGAGAAAGTGCCTTAGAGCCCAGTGGCAAGCAAGGCTAGGCACTTTGTGAAAACACCAGGCTGCTGGTGGTGACGAGTTGTTTTGATGCTGCTAGTGCTGGGCTCTGCAGAAAGGGCAGTCTGAGGCTGTGTGTAAGTGTACAGGAAGCGATTGCAAGACTGGTGCCGGACACGGGGTGTGCTAGGCCCTCAGTAGCAAGTTTGTGAAGGAAAGCAGTTTGTGAATGGAAGTGTGTACGTGTGGAGAGCAGCAGGCCCCAGACCGGTGGAGTGTGTGTAAGCACAAGAGACCTGAATGGCAGCTTTCACTGCCCAGGGCCCTCACTTGAATGCACCCGATCTCAGAAGTGCTAAGCAGGGCCCGGCTTGGCTAACCAGGCCGGACCCTGCTTAGCGCTTCTGAGATCGGGCGCATTCGGGCCAGGGTGCCAGTAGGGCAGGCAGCACTCTGCAGCATGCAGAACTCCGTGGAATTCCACAGGGTCTTAACCCAACTCCGTTAAATTCTGTAGAGTAGAACTCCATGAGCTCCGCCTGGGCCTATAATTCTTCACCTTACATGGTGGTTCATGGTTTGTCATTGGTAATATAAAGGAATGGTCTGCTTTTGTCTGGAAAAGTAACAGGATTTGTTGATATCTCCATAGTAAACAATAGCAGAACCAATAGTATAACACAAGAAATATAACACTACAATACCTACATAAAAGCAGTACAACAAAACAGACAAACACGTCAGTAACAGTAAAACACAACATCACAATGCAGTAATGCAACACAAATACACAAAAGAACGTACAACAAAACATCATTGTCCCAGTGAAATACAACAAAAGTCCCCACAAACATTTTAGTCACACCAATTTCCACCTTATGAAATCTGTTTTTTTAGTACTGTTAAAAGTTGTTTGCACAGAGCATTGCCTTACTTAGCATTGACAACAAGTAATTGTGCCAGTCAAAAATGTACTGTAATCAAGCCCTAAATATCGAAAACTGTCAATCATTTTTCTCTTACAAAGCTCTGAGGATCTGGCACCACCTCATAGTCAGCACTACCTTGCTGGAGTAGGGTTAAAAACACACCTAATCAAAACTCACTTGAATTTTAAAGATTGATGATCCTCATGCCACTCGCGTGTTTTCTGATGTTATTAGCAGGTATTGTACACTGTTACCTCAGAAGCGCTGCTGTGCCCATGTGGCAAGGTTTAGACTATAGAAACGTATAAACATCTGTGATAAATATTTTTCAAATTTAAGAACAGAATTATGTGATAAGGTCTGAATTACAGGCAACTTACTTCGTTAACAGAAAACTGAAAAATTGATGCCATTAAATTCAGAAATGTCTATTGAGTAATACATTAAAGTGTGCTACAACTGTTTGGAACAGTAGTGTTCAACAGAAAGTGATGCTAGTTTTTCAGAAGAAGCACTGACCATGTACATTTAAGTTCTAGTTACACACGCCAATGCCATGATTTACAAGGGTAAATTTGTGAATGCAAGCTATGAATTTACACCTGTGAATGTATTTGTACACTGGTAATATTAAAGCAATATGAATTAACTTTACCCTTAAATGTGGATTAGGTGTTTTAGAGTGGCAATGACCTACCTGCCTCCTTAGCAAGGATGAGAGTAATACTCCGTCAAAAGCTGGATCAGATCCATTTCGTGGGTCAAAAAGAACAGAAAACACTCCCAAAACGTGTGGGAGTTTAAGTTTTGAAGTTCACATCCACGTTCGGAAATCATTTAGGCATGGGTAATTGTAAATCATGTGCATTTAAATTTGAAACACAAAAGGATGATCGACGGAGTGCTGAAACCTTTTAACCACTCACCCCAGTCACAGATCGGGTATAAACCATCATTCTTTGCTCCCCAAGCGTTTGAAAAGTTTGAACACTCTGTCCATCAGTTTATTTTGTGATATTGTTCTGTGCACATTAAGGCGGTCATTCTGGCTTTCCCGCTGGGCCGGCGGGCGACCGCCAGAAGGCCGCCCGCCGGTCCAGCGGGAAAGCCCCTTCACCAATGAAGCCGGCTCCGAATGAAGGGGTGCGACGGGTGCAGACACTGAAAATCTTTATGGGGCCCTGTTAGGGGGCCCCTGCACTGCCCATACCTTTGGCATGGGCAGTGCAGGGGCCCCCAGGGGCCCCACGACACCCGTTCCCGCCATCCTGTTCCTGGCGGTAATTACCGCCAGGAACAGGCTGGCGGGAAGGGGGTCGGAATCCCCATGGCGGCGCTGCAAGCAGCGCCGCCATGGCGGATTCCCTGGGCTAGGGGTAAACCGGCGGGAAACCGCTGGTTGCCCTTTTCTGACCGCGGCTTTACCGCCGCGGTCAGAATGGCCCAGGAAGCACCGCCAGCCTGTTGGCGGTGCTTCCGCGGTCCCCGGCCCTGGCGGTCATGGACCGCCAGGGTCAGAATGACCCCCTAAGTGGCTAAAGTATGCCCAGACGTGGGTCCCTTGCTTGCTGCACCAGTGGATTCAAGCTAGTCTGGCTGATGAAGAGTGATACTCTGAAACCGGTCCTATGATGTTTGAATCAAGTAAGTGTATTATATCTGAACACCATTAAATCTAACCACATTCGTCTGACGTTGAACACTTTACATTGAGACATTGCAGCCTTAGGTATTCATTCATTATTTTGGTGTCAGTGAAGCACTGTAATAAAGTATGAAAATTGTGCAATATTCTAGAGATGGAAAGTTTGTTTTACCGATGATACAAACAGGAACACGTAAGCATCCAGAAGTTTGAACTAGCATTTCAGTACTTTAGCAATGGTACTGCAACCTAAAGCTGAGAGTGATAAGAACACCAATTAAGCCCACAACATCGCTAGCTTTTAAATACATTTGTAAAGCAATCCATTAATACCTACAGGCTTTCTCTAAGACACCTGTTCCATATCAAATTCAAGCCGTTTTGTCACATCAGTCTTTGGCTTTTCAGGGCTCACTCAGCTCAGACATCAGCACGTGACATATTGTGTTGTATTTAGTCTGCAAATTAGTCTTTTTTTATGGAAACCTTTCAGGTCATTTAGGCCAGTGGGATACCATTAATTAAAATATATTGACTTCAAACAGCAGTATTAGTATTGTGCATGGGTTAGCTAGCACCACCAACGTCACCATATCCAAAATACGAAATTATCCTGAAGCATTGTATATTATTATTGCCTCTTGGTTTTTCTTGCAGCACATGTGGTTAGCAGGATCATGGTGGTGTGTGTGCGCATGTGTAGATTGCTGTACTCAAACTGATTTTTTTTTTTTCTGGTTTATTTGATTATGTGTGCAATACCTCAGCTCTTGCCAGTAAAGGCATTTCATGCAAACAGTTCCCTCCAAGCTTACATCATGACAACTGAGTTGAACAATTTCCTCTGACTAGATCGCTGCCCACATCAACATTCAAGGCTCAATCAAGCTCAAATTTTAGGTCCAGGCTTTAGCTTAAGCATTTGTTGGAGACCTATTATTTCCAGCTCATAACATAGACGAAGTGGTGTTTGGGTCAGCCCCTTGCTCATGTTTGGATGGTTTGAATTGCCTATTTTAGGTCCCTGCTCTTGATTTGATGGCATTTTTCACTGTTATTATGTTTGTCCTGCCCATGAGGACTTAGGTTCATGGTGTTTTAATTGAATGATATGTCATTCCTCTGCTGATGACAGACCTTACACTGCATGTAAGGGAATATTTTCCCCACCACATCTCCATCTCCTTCTCTTTATCCCCCTGCCTCTTACATCCCCACTCAACAGGTGATTGACCCCCCGGCCAAATTAGGCTTTGAGGGCACCCAAAACATGATGGGCAGGACGCCATCCAACTTAGGATTTCATGGAGGCTGCCCATGAGTGCTGGTTCACAGCAAAGGCTTTTGCTTTATTGTGTTAAAGTATCTGGGGTGATAGACTTTGAAGACATTTTGTTAAAGCATCAGTGAGATACATGTATGTGTTAGAGGTGCTGTGCTATAACAGTGTATCTCTTATATACCTGCCTGGGCTGGTCAGCCTTGCTTAAAGCACCCCTTTTATTGATTTGTAAAACGCTCCGATCCTATTACACGAAGCCTAAAACAAGTAGTTGTTTGAGCTAAATAAGTCAAAAACATCATAATGAAGCTGCTGGAGAAGAAAATATAAGTACTTTAGGCGTAAAGAAAAGTCCAAGTTTGCTCCAACAAGCACATGCCAGCACAGATCCATTCATGCCATGTGCTCCTGTGATGACGCTGCAATCTGTGAGTCATTTCACAACATCACTCATTGCACCACAAAAGCAGAGAGTTTTCAGTTTTGCAGGAGTAGCTGCCCCAAGTCCAGGGAATCCCTAGTGGCAGTCAGCATGAGGCATAACAAAGCCAAGAAGGAGTATTACAGTGAGTCCGTGCAGAGTGCCTCACTGTCTTCATGAGATGTGAGAGACAGAAAAGGCACTGAGCAACATATGCAATCTCCAGAGCAACTATTGAGCCCCAATCACCCTTCAGCCTCACCGAGGCAACGGCTGCAATTCTTCTCAGTTAGTAAAGAGCTCTGAGTGCTCCGCAGACTGATTGCCACGGTTTGTAGCAAAAGGTTTATTGCACTGATGTCCACACTATGACCCTTATCATCACATTGGTGGTAAATCCTGTTTACCGCAACGGTGACAGCCGCCAACATACCGCCGCAGTGGCAGATATCCGTTCGTCATATTATTACACACACACCAAACCGACAGAACATAGCCACATACACAAATCTGCCAGCCCAAAGGTCGGTGGTAAATTGTCGGTACGGATACCCATACCGTTATGCCAACAAAACAACGCACACCACATTGTGACTCAGAAATCACCACGGTGGACACTCAACAGCGGTAAACCATTGGCGGTACACACCGTTGAGCTCAGAATGGACACCCAAACACTAAACTACACAACATTGGCCAATTCAAAAAGCACACACCTGACACCCATACACACACAACACCTACCCACCCACACCACTATAAAACACACACCCACATTACCCCCAACCCCTTACGAATACAAATCATGTCAGACAGACATCAAGACCACTGCAACAACTACACCCACACACCCACACTTCCCTCACGCACTCCACTACGCACACCCAACCAACCACAGTACCCATCACCCACACACTTACACATGCCACACAAGACCCATGGCCCCACAAAGGCACCCCCGTTTCACAGATGAGGAGTTGCGGGTCATGGTGGAGGAAATAGTCAGGGTAGAGCCACAGCTCTTTGGAGCACAGGTCCAGCAGATATCCATTGCAAGGAAGATGGAGCTATGGCAGAGAATCGTGGACAGGGTGAACACTGTAGGACAGCATCCAAGAACAAGGGACGATGTCAGGAAAAGGTGGAACAACCTACGGGAGAAGGTAAGTTCCGTGGCAGCAAGGCACCAGCTCGCCATACAGAGGACTGGCGGGGAACCCCCACCCCCTCCCCCACAGCTCACAGCAGAGGAGGAGAAAGTCTTGGCAATACTGAATCCTGAGGGACTCACTGGAGCAGCTGGAGGACTCGACACTGGTAAGTCAACATTTACCACTTATCACCCCCCACACCTGAATGCCATCACAACCTGTCACCCTCACTCACATCACTCCACTCCATCTCACACACTGCACCAACGCAGATGACTAACCCCAATGCCAATCCCTACATGCCATACCAATGCATGACAGCCCTCCCAATCCTGCATGGGCACCCATCACCAAAGCATGGACAGCATAGGGTAACTAACAATCCCACAATACACCACCATACACACTCAAAGGTGGCAGGGCAACAGCAACAATAGAGGGGAATCTAGGGATGTACAATATGTCACAGGCATGAAGCATAATATATCAGTCACATCCCCACAGGTGCCCAGTCAATCTCAGCGGAGAGGAGGTGCCACGACTATCCAGTGCCCCAACAGAAGATGCCCCCATTGATGACAGCAACCCTGGACTTCTGGATCTGGATTAACTAACTGGCCCATCAGGGACCACTGGACAGTTGGTCACCCCAGCGTTCTCACAGTCTACCACAAAGCCCCCCCATCAGTATCCAACACCGCAGCACCCACCCAGCATACCCACACCTCTGTCCCCAGGACACGTCAATCAGCAGTGTGCCCACATGTACAGGGACCCCTGTCCACACCTCAAGACAATTAGGGACCTGGGGTCAGTGGCAGTGGGCACACCGTTCAGGGGAAGGGGCCCAGGGCAAAGGGGACACTGGGAGGACCGCTGTGCGTCAGGGGGATGACAGGCCCAGGGAAACGGCTCTCCAGGAGGCACTGGGGGCTTACAAACAATCCCAGGACACGATGGGCCAGATCCTGAACAACATGCAGGAGAACGATCGGCTGCAGGAGGAACAACATCAGGAGATCAGGGAGGACTTGCAGGCCCTCAACACCACCATGATCTCCAGAGCAGGTGTGCGGGCAGACATGACCAAAATCATGAGGGAATGGACAGCACAGCAGCAGGCCACTACCACTAGCCATTCCATTGACAAGCCCACCACTTCTGCTGCAGCTAGTGAACAGGAGGCCCCGCCACAGGACGTACAGGCCACAAGCACCCCTCCCCCCGCAGAAGGTGAACCACCCACAAACGTTCCCTGCAACCCAGACATAAGCCAGAGACACTTGCCAAGACCAAGACCACCGCCAGGAAATGAGACTCTCCTGATTGTCCCCCTTGTGTCCCACCCTGACACCTTGTCCACTTTGAACTGCCTTTGCTCCTCTTCCTATGGCCCCTTGGACACTGGGCCTGTGCTACAAACAGCTTGGAACAATATCCTGGAATTTCCTCCACTATCATCCCATTTCATTGCACTTTACCCTGAATTTCATAGCACTACAATAAACACCCTTGAACACAATTTGAGTGACACTGTTTTATGTGTTGAAAATGTGCATTTTTGGGAACAATCACATCTAGTGCAAATGATATGAAGACTGTAATAGCATACAATTAATGACCTGTAACTATCTGTAGTGATCACATCAGGGCATTGTTGTCATATCACCAACATCTGGAAAATGAGAAGCCATAGGTGACAGTAAGTTGAGATGCAAAGGAAGTGAATGCCATCATGCTACAGTCACACAGATTAAATCAACAGTCAGAACAATAATCTTTTCCACTGTCTCACCTGTGTGTCATTGGAAGTACTGAGGTCTAACTGATATTCTGTTGTCCACATCCTCATCCTCTGCCTCCTCCTCCTAACTGTCCTCAGGGTCCACTGCTGCCACAGGGCCATCTCCAGTCTCCTCCTGTAGAAAAGGCACATGTCTTCTGAGGTCCAGGTTGTCCAACATGCAGCATGTCACTACTATCTGGCAGACCTTTCCAGGTGAGGAGCACAGGGATCCACTTGTCAGATGGAGGCACCTGAACCTGGCCTTCAGAAGGCTGAAGGTTCTCATGATTATTCTTCTAGTTCGCCCATGTGCCTCATTATAATGGTCCTCAGCCTCTATCCTGGCATTCCTCACAGGGGTCGGGAGTCATGATAAATTTGGGTAGCCAGAGTCACCTGCAAGTATTGAGAGACAGCAATTAGCCCTACACAATGCTATTGGGATAACTCCTGAAGGCATACACTGACATACAGTGGGTGGGGACTCTGGCTCACATATTAGCCACACCCTGTGCATTTGTAGTTGGGCCATCTCATTTGGGATTCTGCTATTCATCAGGACAAAGGTGTCATTCACCGACCCAGGATACTTGGCAGTGACGTTGGAGATGTCGTGGTGCGCCAGGCACACCATTTGCACATTCAGTGAGTGGAAACACTTACAATTCGTGAACACTTCTGGCCGAGGGGAGGTGACAAACGCAATATGTGTCCCGTCAGTTGCCCCACTAATATTGGGGATATGCCCCATTGCATAGAATCCTGCCTTCACAGTTGCCAAATCTTCCACCTGGGGGAAAGCAATGTAGCTTCACATGTGTTTCACCAAGGCAGAAAAAACCCTTGCCAGCACGATTGAGAACATCAGCTGTGACTTTCCTGCTGTCAAGCCCACTCTGGAAAAAAACAGTTGTCAGGAAATGGAGCACTGAACCTACCCAAGAGGGGGGATCCCAGTGGGATGGCAGATAGCTGAGATCAGGTCAGGCTCCAATTTGGCACACAGCTCTGTGATTGTGGCCCTGTCCAGTCTATAAGTCAGTATAATGTGCCTGTCCTCCAGTGTAGCCAAGTCCACAAGGGGTCAGTATACGGGGGTTTATCTTCTCCTCCTATTCTTCTGCAGCGGTAGGTATCTAAGGGACACAAGAGTGAGTAGGCTGTCACAATTTGAACAATATAACCCCCACCTCAGTGTACATAGTGCATTTATGTGATGGGACAGTGGAATGGCAAGGTATGTGCAAATCTAGGCAGTGACACAGTTAAGGTTAATCAGATCGTTGTCCACCACCATGAAATGGCAAGCGCCTGCCCTGTATGTAGGGACAGGTGGAAGTGAGGTAACTCTGCCGACGTTGGGCGTTGTGGCGGAAGGTGGTCTTGCTCTGCCGTGCAATTCCTCATTCGATAATATGTTGATCTATGGAGTACAGTGGCCAATGGGGATCAACGCCGGCGGTGACAGTGTACACCGCCGCAGACGTGACTGCCATTTTCTATCTGAATCCTCACTTGTTTCCTGACCTTGAACAGTAGATCACCTACACTGCATGTGCTGCTGTGACCTGTGTCTGGAACCTACCATGGACCATGTGACCAGGGAAAGGGCCCCTGTCTTCACTGCGGAGGAGTTGGAGCAATTGGTGTATGGGGCTCCAGACCAACAGGTGAGTACACTTTGGGCATGATGCATGTGGGAAGGATGTGTGTGCAAGCATCGTGTCATCGGGGGGATGTCTAGTGGTGGTGTACATGGTGGGTGGCAGGCGATGTGTGTGCCAATGGTGATGAAAACGGGATTGGTAGGCCATATGTGTCACAGGCTGGATTGTATGTGTAATGGTGTCCTCCCATCTGTATCGCCTCTGCAGGTCATCGCCCATCAAAAAAAGGGATTATGGCCTGCCATCGCTAAGGACGTGCGGACCCTGGGGGTCTATGGCAGGCAGAGCACCCACTGTCGGAAACGGTGGGAGGATTTGAGACGCTGGGCACGGAAGACCGTGGAGGGCCAACTGGGGATGGCCTCCCAATGAGGAAGAGGTGCCTGTTGGAACCTGACCCCCTGATGGCCGGCATAGTGGTGGTGGCCTACCCATAGCTGGATGGGCGCTTGAGGGCATCACAGCAGCCACAAGAGGGTGAGTACAGTGGCTGTTACAACAATAATTGGTAGGTGGCATGGGATCCGGATGGTGGGTGTCAGTTTGTGTGTGTCCTTAATGCCAGGCCATGCATTGCAGCGTGATTCAGCTCAAGGGTAATGGTTGAAAGGGTAATCGAGATAACCTAGCTAGGTAGCATTCCATGTCAGACAAGGCTTAGTGGGTTCCAGGAGATGTGCAGTTGGCAGTGGTTGGCCCTCATCTTGCTGTGGCATCTAGCCAATTGTTTGGCAGTGCAATGCATAGTGCTCAATCTTGATCCCTGTGTGTGACGATACGGTGTATGCCAACTGTGGTGTTGATGCAGTAATTTACCTAGTGCTCCCTTTCTCTCCCCCCCCCTTTTTTCTTCTGTCATCCTGTCTATGGGTGCATTAGCATCATCTCGCAGAGGATCAGGGGCTCCGGTCAGCTGCATCCCACAGGACCCAGGAGGCAGATGCCACCGATACCGAGGGAACCAGTGGGACGAAGGGCGAGTGGAGCACCACGGCGGAGACAGGAGGTGACAACACAGACTCGGATACCTCCTCTGATGGAAGCTCCCTGGTGGTGGCAGACACCTCTGTAACCACCCCAGCTGCAGGTACAGCCGCCACTCCCCGTACCAGCACCATCCTCTCAGTAGCCCCTCAGCGAGTTGCCCATACCCACTCACCCAGGAGAGTGGGCATCTCCTTCACCCCAGGCACCTCAGGCCCTGCCCCAGTGAGCCCTGCTGCCCTGAGTGAGGAGGCTATTGACCTCCTGAGATCCATCTCTGTAGGGTAATCAACCATTGTGAATGCCATCCAGGGGCTGGCATCTCAGATACAGCAATGCAATGCATTCCTGGAGGGCATCCACTGTGGATTGGCGGCCCAACAGAGATCAATTCAGGCTCTGGCCTCTTCTCTGATGGCAGCCATTGTCCCTGTTCCTTCTGCCCCCCCCCCAACTACCACTTCCCAGTCCCAGTCTCCTCAACCCCAACCAATCCCATGCACACATACAGATGAGTATGCACACATGACATCACACAAGAGTGGCACAATCATACACAGGCACCACACTTCAGCCCACAAGCACTCACGCAAACACCAGACAGTTGCAGACATAACCACATCCACTGCCTCCACTGTCTCCCCCTCCTCCACCTCCCTCAAAGTCACATCCAAACACAGACCTGCATGCACTGCATCAACATCCACCAACAGCATCACCACACCAAGCAGCACACCCCCTCACTCGCAGACACCTCCACAACATCCATCCATGCATCTGCTGTGACCTCTCGCACCCTGTCTGTCCCCCCCAAAGGACACAAATGCAAGCACTCAGACAGCCAACAGCTATCTACCTCACATCAGCACACTGCCCATGGACCTGCACCCAAGTCCAGCAGACATACACCTCCAACAACCACTCCCTCAACCTCCACTCCCATCCCTCCTCCCTCTTCTCACCCCACCATCCCTAAGAAGCTTTTCCTTGCCCAACTTGACCTCTTCCCCCCACCCCCCATCCTGCCCATAAGAGCAGGGTCCCAATGACCCAGCCCAGCACCTCAGCCAAACAGTCCACGGGGACAGTGGAGGCACCTCCTAGTCATGGAGGCAAGACAGTGAAGGATCCCACTCCACCTGCCATGAAGGGTAAGGATCCCATACCTCCTGCCATGAAGGGGATGAATCCCTCGACTCCTGCCATGAAGGGGAAGAAGCCCTCGACTCCTGCGATGAAGGGGAAGGAGCACTCGACTCCTGCCATGAAGGAGAAGGAGCTCTCACCTCCAGCAGAGGCTGACGGGGTACCACTACAAGTGGTCACGGAGCCCTCACCTCCAGCTGAGACAGTGCAACGCTCTCCTCCTGCAGAGGCTGCACCTTTACATGCTGAGACAGTGCAGCCCTCACTTCCAGATGAGACAGTGCATCTCCCACCTCCAGCAGAGGCTGCCCAGGAGGCACCTTCACCTGCTGACACAGTGCAGCCCTCACCTCCAGCAGAGGCTGGCAGTGTGACACTACCACCAGTAGTCACGGATCCCTCACTTCCAGGTCAGACAGTGCAGCCCACTCCTTCTGCAGAGGCTGTACCTTCACCTGTTGAGACAGTGCAGCCCTCACATCCAGAAGAGGCTGCCCAGGAGGCACCTTCACGTACTGACACAGTGCAGCGCTCACCACTAGATGAGACAGTACAGCCCTCCCCTCCAGCAGAGGGGATGTAGGCCACCCTCCAGGGACTGCTGTACAAGGGCCCCCCTCCAGAACCAGTGGGCAAGTCACCCATCTGAGAGACTGTGACCTTCCACTCCAAAGCAAAGATAATGGGAATGGAGCCCCCTCCAGAACCAGTGGGCAAGTCGCCCACCTGAGAGACTGTGACCTTGCACTCCCCGGCAAAGATAATGGAAATGGAGCCCCCTCCAGAACAAGTGGGCAAGTCACCCACCTGAGATACTGTGACCTTGTACTCCCCAGCAAAGATAATGGGCATGGAGCCCCCTCCAGAACCAGTGGGCAAGTTCCAGACTTCAGCTGAGGTGCCCCCATCCCCCTGAGGTGCCTGCCCACTTGCTAAATGATGCCCCTGCAGAGTTCTGTTAGGATGATGTCAGGAAACAAGTTGGGCCTCGGGCTGTGCCTTGTGGCCATGTGGGCCCTTAGTACTTTGGACTGGGCATTGCCCCTTTGTGGATATTTGTACATATCTCTTTGTTATCCAATTGGTTCATTTGGTGGCTGTTCCCATCCAATACATTCTCATTACTGCATTCTTGTTACTCTTGCGTTATTATGACGTGTGTCATGTGACATTGTTCTTTGTCTGTAGCTGGTTGTGTGTATTGTGTGTGTGTATGAATGGTGTGTGCTGTGGTTGTGTGTGTGTCACTCTCCTTTTCCTCCCTCCCTCCCTTGTGTGCTAGGCGGCTGTACTCACTGTTGTCGTCTTCGTTGGGGTTGTAGGTGGAGCATGGCGTACAAGAGCATCGGGAAGACTTGCAGTTCCAGTTCCATGGATGCATTGTCCTTCTCTGTGTCTCCGATGGTGAGTCTTTCGTCTTCTGTGCAGTGTTTCTGCCAGGGTTTTGATGGCATTGGTTCCACCCCGGAAATCCTGGCGGTGTGCTGTGTCATGATAAGATGAGGGGTACTTTGTCTTCCGTCTGGTTGTTGATGGCTACCGCCGTCGTACGTGCTGTTAACGCTCTGGCGGATGGTGTGGTACATTGGCTGTCTATGGGAGCTCTCACCACCATGGTCATATTTTGGCAGTAATTACCGCCGGCCTGTTGGCGGTATTTCCGCCACTTTATCACTTACAGCCAATGTCATAATGAAGGCCTGTGTGTCTTTTTATCTAGGTATAGCTCAGTGGCATGTTTTGGCATTACTGCATATAATTAGTATCATAGCGACCTTTCCATGGTATGAATTCAAAACAATACAATACTTTAGGAGCGTGAGGTCAGGGATGTAGGTTATAAGTGCATTAATTTCAGGGGCCTATGATTAGGTTTGTTTCACTCCCCTGCTGTCGCAGAGTTTACATATGCAAAGTATTTTTCTTTTGGTGAGAGGGAATTATTAGTGTTGGCTAGTTTGGGACTACTGAGGTTGTACAAGCTTGAGGCCATTCAGGCTTCTGTGCACCTTAATCAGCACCGGATTGGGAAACAAAAGCAGCCCTAGCAAAAATATTCAAAGCATGCCTGCTCCCTTCCTCCTCACTCTCTCATTTCTCTCTTTCTCAAGGTCTTTCCTGAATGCCCCCCAGGCCTGCTTTAATTTCCTAGGTAACATGTAGAAAGTAAGGTTTGGGTGCCAGCAGTGGCCCTTTGCCCTAAAAATCAGACTTCACAGGATAAATGAGCAGTGAAAAAAGGCAGGATGAGGTTGACCGTTTGGTATTTTGTCTTGTCTCATCCAGTCAGTTGGGTGTCTTAGTGCAACTTGCCTTATGTTGCATTCTGTGAAAACTCACTCTCACAAATAGAATTTGCAGCAGCAGTTGGCTGTTTTCCTATTAATTAGCTTTATAGTCACAAAAGCTGAATTAGAAAAAATGTATCTTACAGTGCTGATGTGCAATTAGTAGAAAGTTTACTGTTTATTACTGTGCATGATACCAGAGGCCATCTTGCACTGCATTTTTTTAAAGCACCCACAAAATGCATTAAAAATGGCTATCATAGAAATCAAATGTGCACACATCTGCAGGGACTGACTGTCTTAGTCTAGCTAGTGTTGAACACAAGAATTGGGCTGTCAACAAACACGCACTGGCAAAGCCAAGGGTTTGAATGGCCAAGACCTATTGGCTTTGGCAATGTTTGTTATTCAGTATGATTGCTATTTCTTCAAATATTTATAGGTGGAGAACCCATAATTCCAAATATATAAACACCTTATGCCAATAGAAACAAGGTATAGTATGTACAGAGAGTTATTTGCCTTATGCATGCTGTGCTATGTAATCGATTACAGTTTCCATAAGTAACAGCTGCGTTGCAAAGAAAGAATGTAACAATTACATGCCTCACCACTATACAAGGATTTATTGCACTGAAGAAAAAAATGAGCAAATGGCAAGCGCAGTAAAATAAACACATTAATTACATTTGAAAGCAAAAATATAAACATAGCTCACCGTAAAACCATTAAACATGTGGTTGAAACGGTCACATTAGCTCTTTTGCAAAAAAGTACATGGAAAGAAGAGAAATATCTCAGCCCCACCCAGACTACTGGTTGTTGTAGGCATCATTAACAAGTTGTTCAAATCACAATGGAATTGTTTGTTGAAATTGGGATTAATGATGATTGCTATTGGTGTAGCACATGTACGATTGTGCATAGAGATCGGTGACTTATTGTTTTTAGGTTTGGCTTGACAATGCAGCTGTTTTCCTAGGGGATTGTCACTACTCTTCTAGAACACATACCTTCAATTGGTGTCAGTGAAGTATTACACACTCACCAAATGCTCCTGGCTGTTATGTATACCATTCTGCCTCCCTTTGAGTGCTTATGTGAAAAATTATGTTTCCTTTAGAAAAATAATGGTTAATATAGGTTTGGTTCTACGAGCATGACCAGGGGGCATTAGGCTTCATTACTGAAAGTGCATGCTTAAATGTTCTGCACATGTATTTCTTTTCATTTGCTTTTCAGAAAATGTATTTATATGTGCAAAATTATGATTAATGACTTCCTTAGCCCAGGAGATGTATATAAAAAGGTTAATGTGGAAAGAGCCGATGTTATGAATGGGCAGAACAGTATATTGTTTTAAGGTGAATTTTTCGTGTTTCTATCTAATGAAAATCATTTGCAAGTAGTTGTTATAGAAATCAGCAGTTTGAACAGTTTGCTGTGCAACTAACATTTTAATACCATCTATCTATGTAATGTCATGATATGAAACTATGTGCTGTTTCTGTTTAAAATATTATGAAGGGGTGGCGTGGCTAGGACACCACCTAAGATGGACACCTGATCTTAGAGCTCTGCGTCGGTACTTCAGGGTTTTTTTCTCGATTTTCGCCGACCTAATGGATTGCTGCAGGACACGATTATTAGGTGGGAGGATGCCTGCAATGGATTCTATTGTTTTTTAAAGCTCTTTAAAGGCATTATGAGCTCAAAAATCACAGTTTTGTTGTCTGAATGACTCTGGCTGCCATTTTGATTTCCTGACTGCGCTGATTTTATTTTCCTGTCACCTCATGAATGTCATTATCCTCATTTAACTCTGTGGCTTTCATGTTCCTCCATCATTTTTTTTACATGTCTTACATTTAAAATGGATACTTAAAGGCTGGATACTTATTTCTCTGATTTTTCCTGGAATTCCACTGTGAATTTTTGGAAGAATCATTATTTCCAGTGAACCTTGGTCCTTTTCTCTCAGAACTAAGTTGGGGGTCTTGTTGGCTTCTTGTTTCATATCATTTGCTTCAGTTTTAATTCAAATTGGACATGTATGGGAAAGAGCAAGAAATTGTTGCAATATATTGACGCTCCTTCTAATATTATCTTGGATTCGGATCACCCTTTTATGATTCCTTTGATGGAGGCTTCAATTTCTCCGCTGACATGGCTCAAGTGAATTCTCCTCGTCCAACGACTTCTACGCTTCTATCCCTGAAGTCGTCATTATAGTCTTTGGCAAATAAAAGACATAAACATGGCCCTCTAACCCCTCCGAAGATTACATCTCTGGTTTCTCTAGATGAAATACTGGAGGAAATCAAGGCCTTAAGACCATTTATTGAGGAAACTAATGCTCATATTCAAAATGTAGATGATAAATGGTCCTCTATGGAAGCTTTGATGAATTTGGTGAAACAAAGGGTCAACACCATACAGGAATACCTTTCTCGAATTGCATCTCTAGAGAAAGATGTCTCAATGTTGAAGAAACATGCTGAAGATCTTGAAAATAGAAATAGATGCAATAACGTGCGCTCATATGGTCTTCCAGAGGGCACTAAAGGTGGAGATCCTGTTACTTTCTTCACTTCCTTTTCTACCAAAACTGTTGAATTTACCTTCAACTTCTACTTTAAATATTCAACGAGCCCATCAGTTGGGCCCCCGACTCACTTCTTCCTCTGCTCCAACAAGACCCCGGGGTGTAATCATTTTATTTTTTAAGTTCACGGATCTTTTACAAGTTTTAAATGCAGCCAAAATGAAAAAACAACTTATATGGTCTGGGGCTAAATTATTTTTGACCCAAGATGTGTCTTCTACCACTGCTAAATGTAGAAAGGATTTTCTTGATTTTCGTCCTGCATTGCGCTCTTTAGGTGCAAGATATGGTTTGTTTCATCCTTGCACTTTTAAAGTTACATTTCAGAATAACACATCCTCTTTTAAAGATCCTGCAGACCTTAGAAAATGTATTCATTCTCACTCAAAGGACTTGATGGATATTGCAGGCCCCTCAGCTTCAAGATGAATTGATTACTGATTTTAATTGTCTTTCTTCTTTAAACTTAAGCAAAATTGGGTGGGATCAGTTTTTGTTTCTCCTACCTCCACAAAAAAAAATGGAGTAGTCATTTTATGTCACAAAAAGTTGAATTGTATTGTTGTGTCTCAAGAAAATGATTCTTAAAGTAGATGGTTGTTTGAAAAATTACTTATAAATTATATTCTCTTAACTTTTCCGAATGTACATGGCCCAACTCAACCAGATCTTTTGTTCTGGCCTAAAAGTGATAAGAAATGTCTTCAACATAAAGATGAGTTCTTTATTTTAGGTTGTGACTGTAGTCAGATTATGGACCCTTTTATTGACCGAAAGTCTCAAATTCTTTTTCTTCCAAATAAATCTCATAATCAATTCCACTCCAACATTTCCCAGAATTCTTTTGTTGATGCGTGGGGATTATGTAATCTCACTATTCAAGAGTATTTCTTTGATTCCCCCTCACATGGTTCTCTTTCTCACCTAGATTATATATTTCTGAGCAAATCACTTACACAGAACCTTATCTTTGCCTCTAATAAACCTATAGTCATATCTGGCCATGCCTCAGTTGTTGCCTATTTCGATCTGGTTCGATCACATCCCAAGTAGGCTAGATGGAGATTCAATAATGCACTTTTGTTGGATCTAAACTTTTCCTCTTCCTTTGGCTCTTTCACTAATGATTTTTTTTTTAATGTAATACTACCTCTGACACATCTCCCCAATTGGTATGGGATTCCTTTAAAGCCTCAGCTCATGGTTTTATCATAGATTTTGTTTCTAAAAAAGAGTTTTTTTTGCTCATCAGCAGCAACTCCCACTATCTAACCTTAAACGTTTGGAATATACATTTTATTCCGCAGCTTCAGATTCTTCTTTAAATTAACTAGTTCAGGCCAAATTAGCTTTTAATAAAAAATCAACTGATCAGGCTTCCTCCATATTATTACTTAGTAGTGCTCATTATTATGGTGGTCATAATAGATCAGGAAAACTTTTAGCCAATTATTTGAAATTTCGTAAGGAACACTCTTTTATTTAATCCATTCATTCATCAGATGGGAGACTATTATTTAAGGATGGAGACATTTTAGCTGAGTTCATGAAATTTTACAAAAATGTATACACTCTGGAACATCCAATTCATTCTACTTCTATCTTATCTTAGAACTATTTCTCCTCCTTCCCAGTCTTTATTGAATTTTTATCTTTTTGAAGCTGATTTATCGATTACATAGTTACTCAAAGCCCTCAACACACTGAAAGAAGGGAAGTCGCCCGGTCCAGATGGGTTTACTGTAGAGTTTTATCTACATTTCCCCAATGTTTTGATGCCTAAACTTTTACAACTCTTTCAATTTTTTTCTTTACTGGCAAAGCTGGGGGTATTTTTCAGGAAGCTATTGTCTGTCTAATCCATAAAGACGGACAAGATCCAACACAATGCAAGAACTATCATCCTACATCTCTTGTTAATGTAGATTATAACATTTTTGCGAAACTACTAGCCCTTCAAATTGAATCCTTTTTGCCCAAATTAATAGGTAAGGAAAAATGTGATTTTGTTAAAGGCAGATTAACATTTGATAATGCTCATTTATTTTTTAATGTATTAAATAAAGCTACTTCTCTTTCCTATCATCTTGCAGCTATTTCTATAGATGCTGAAAAAGCCTTTGGCAGAGTAAGCTGGTCTTTTTTTCTCAAAGTATTGAAATGGTATGTTTTGGACCCAAAATTATAACTCTTATTTATTTGCTTTACACAGATTCTCAGGCTTCAGTATTAATTAATGGTTGTGTATCTCACTATTCGTCAAGGTTGCCCTTTATCACCTCTATTATTTGTTTTAGCCCTCAAAACTTTCCTTTCTCATATCCGTTTAAACACTCATATCAGGCTTTCAATATGGAGATAAACATTTAAAATTATCTAGCTATGCAGATGATATTTTTCTTTTCCTTTCTAATCCTGATATGTCTGTACCTGCTTTGCTTAAGGAGCTTTCAAACTTTTCATCTGTCTCTAGTCATAAAATTAATTCAGAGAAGACTGAAATTCTGCCTCTTACTAAATTTTGCACTACACCTTCCTTTGACTCCACTGGATATCATTGGAATAATTCTAAAATCTAATATTTGGGTGTTTGGTTTACTAACTCCATTTTAGAAACCGTTAAAATAAATATGAAGGATTGTTTCAATAGAATTGATAAATTACTGTCCTCCTGGAATCCTCTTTATTTATCATGTTGGGGTCGTATGGATTCCAAAAAAATTATGATTCTATCCATTGTTTTATACATTTTATCTATGACTCCAGTTCATATACCAGATATTTATTTTAAAACAAAATCAACTCTCTTGTCTCCAAATTCCTTTGGAATAAGAAAAAAATCACACATTTTTCCTTTACTTCTTAAAAAAACTAAAGACAATGAAGGAATGTACTTCCCAGATTTTCAGACTTATCATAGAGCTTTTTGTCTGAAACAAGCTACCAAATGGGATTCTTCTGCTCCCTCTCTTTTTTCTCCCTTGTGGCTTGACATTGAACTAACATTACTCGCACCTTTCTCTAATAAAGACATCTGATTGTTTTCTTCAAAGAATAACATAACTTCTTCACCCCTTTTTAAAGATTCTTGCTGTTTATTGAGTCCCTATTATCAAGCAAAAATCTCATCCAGAGCCACTTTTTTACAACCCCCGCTTTGGTATAACAAGCTTATAACTATTAATAATAGACCCTTATATTGGAAATCTTGGAGAACTAGGGGAATTATTTGTGTTCAAGATCTTTTTGATGGTCTCAATCCTCATTCCTTTCCTCAATTCCAAGTGATTTTTGACTGACCTCGATTATTTTGGCACACATTTTCAATCCTTATCGAGACAGTTTTAGATATTTTCTGTTTGTTCCCATTAGACTCCATACCTCCTTCCCCTTCTCCCCCAGATTCACTTTTACATTTGTTATCTCTTGATCCTAAAGCATCTCTTATATAAAAATATTTTCGATCATCTGATCCCACTTACTTGGGAAGGGATTGGGCCGTTTTTTTCTGGAACAAAATATGGTCTAGAATCTTTAAAACTTCGAGATCGGCCTCTACCACTCAATCTATGTTTTTTCCTTATCATAGATTATATTATACACCATCATCCTTAGCCAAATTTGATATCATGTCTAACCCCGCTTGTTGGCCATGTCATTACTTGAAAGGGGATTTGCTCCATATTCTTTTTTTATGCCCCCTACTGCTATTTTTCAACAAAAGCTCTGGGCCCAACTCTCAATTATTTTTAGAATAGAATGCCCTAAGTCAATTATCTCAATTTGTTTTAGATAGTCTATCAGATAAAATGTAACTGCATGCCCATGAGAAAGGATTATTTGATATTATGTTGGCCTTAGCTTTTCAACAAGTTGCAATTAACTGGAAATCCTCCTCTAGCATATCTTTTGCAGCTTGGTGGAATAATGTTTGCCATTATCATCATTTAGATACTATTTTTGCTTCTGTTTGGAGTTTTGTATTGGTCAACATTAATGAAAATTTCTCAATAATAATGTTAAACAATGTGATCAATCCATTAGATCTCAGAACTTTAAACCACCGTAATGTTTTGTTTTTTATCTCTGTTGTTTTCTCAGAAACATGGTTCTGTGTTTTCTCATTATGCTTATATATTATTATGTCTACCTACCTGATCTTCAACTATTGAATTGAATTAACCTGTCCCCTTTCATGCCCTTCCTTGTCCTTTACAACCATAAAATTGTAATCAGCTTTTATCTTATATATTGCTTATTAACTTTGTACTTCTACTGCTTTTTGAGTTGATTGAATATAGTTGGATTTTTTCATATTGCATAATAAAGCTGATTAAACTAATAAGATATTATAAAGGATTTGCAAACATTTTATCATACAAAATTTAGGATTTTTCATCCTTGAGTTAGAAATGTTGCCTTAGAAATTCAGATACTTTAAATATTCGATATTATACATTTTGCATGCACATTTCAGCAGTGGTATTTTTATTTTAAAGAGCCATTGTTCACATTATTATTCTATTCTGCCAGCTCTGTTCAGAACAGAGAACTGCAGTTTATTTTATGTGAAGAGAGTAAGTCACAAGTCGTTTCTCTATACTTAGGATTTAATATTATGATTCAATTTACGATAATTCCATGATTATGATTAACTTTTGTTTTTTTGTAATGATAATTTTGATATTTAAATAAATCTGCAAATTTGTGAACCAGAGAAACTTTTTAATGGTCTTGGCTCAATATTTAAAAGCTAGATTCCCATTTTCCACGACTTGATGATTTTTGATAAATTAATTAAACAAATTCTTGTCCAGACGTCCACTGCAATAAATTATTGTTCGCCTGCAATCACTTCTTTTTGCAGCCCTGTTTCCTTTCAGGTCACTCAATCCCTTCCAAGAGTATAACAGGAGCACCAGCTTGGCATTAACTGCATTGGAACTTTGCAGGCAGCATCTTCAGTGTGTTCCTCGTGGTAGATATTATCATTTAGCATTCCACTCTTTCATATTTCTGCCATTTTGTTCCACATTCTACCAGACACTTGCCACCCACCAGAGTGTTTCCTCTGAGCAAATCAGAACTTCTATCTAGTTTCACCTTTAGTCTCTCCCCCTGCTGGATGGATGGAAATGGCAGATTATATCCTCAGAAGAACAAGAATCAGTGATGTAACTCGACAAGGTCGGTCCTAGCTACTGGTAGTAGTGTGTAGATAGCGTTAATAACAGGAACATCAACAAATGCGAACGTTGCAGGTGTTGAAATGGCCCTCTCTGCAGGGTCACCCTCAAAACCTCCAATTTCTAACAGCAGATGTTCAAAACCATTTGCAATGCCTTTTCTAACACTCACTGCACTTCTGAAACAATGCACTTTTGCAACCAAAACATTGTTTTAGTGCACATAGGGGAAGAGATTTTTTTCACATTGAAAATTGTGAACATTTCAGGGGAAAATATTTTGCAGCAATTATTTACGTACCCTTATCCTAAGCCTAAAGACTGTTGCATGTTGTATCCATATGCTCTCCATTCTGCATTCACTTCCTTATCTTTTGTGACTCGGACCCTACATAAATAATAGAAAGGAGGTTTAGCAGTTCTGATATTGTGCTGCGAAAAGCAGAAGGGACACATCAAATGTTCATGAATATTTCGCTAGGTGTCTTCCCTATGGTACCCGGCAGTCATTTGTATGACTTGTTGGCACTCTTCTCATCATTTTCCTCACCTCACCCTAAGCTTTCTTCACACTTGAGAGCTGTAGGGCCAGTATTCACACATTTGAGGTGTGATAACTGTTGTCAATTATGTTTTTTTATCTTCTGTTTCTCAAGATACCTTAGGTGATATTAAGTAAAGACAAATGAACATCTGTTTCCAGCTCCAGCATGGTACGTCGACTTCAAGAAAAGTTGTAAAACTGTGTGATGGCCCTGTAGTTTTTGTAAGATTTGCTTCAAAAGAGTTCTAAACAAGCATTTGCAATGCAACGGGTCTCGCGTTTGCTCATGTTAGAGCTGATTGCGTTGTAAACTCCTAACCCGACTTTTCACCTTTCGGGCAAAAGTGCATTTATGTACGTAACCCGAAAATGTGAAATGAACTATGTAAAGCGCTCGACTTCTGCCAAGCGAGATCACGCTCGTAAATTAGACAAAAAGAAGTCCACGAGCCCGATGGAAAACAGCGAGCCTCGCACGTTTTCTGTACTTGGTCGCTGCGCTTCAGGAGGGCTAGCCACCGGAAAAGGCATGACCTATGCATGCCTTCAACTAATGAAAGCAAGCAGATTTTATTAGGGAAGCCGACGAACCAATAAAAAACACTGACGTGAAGTTGACAGGGCTCCGAGCCATTTTCTAAATACAATAGCGTCTTGCTGCGATACGGATGCGCGAGCGCATGCAACGCAGGCTCGACCCTAAAAAGCCTTACCTTTTTATGCATGCATCTTGTGAAAACAGGAGAGAACTTATGGGCACTTTATCTGGTTGACTGTTGTCCTTGCAATTACTCTGGCGGGTTGTTAAATATTTTATTTTATCTACTGCTGTAGAGAGCGGTTAAGCACTTTAGGTCTTCTCAGCATGCACTTTAAGTACTCATACGCACTTATCTGCTTTACTGAGGTGCTTATTACATTTCATTTGAACTTACTACAGTCAAAATTGTAAACTGATGTAAAGTTTTAACTGGTGTTTGATCTGATTTAAATTGTGCCTTTTTACTGTTTTAACTTTTGCAACGGTTTTAAGCAACCAAGCAATATCAATAAACTTGAAGCTTGAAGTCAGGTTTGAGAACCTGTTTTTCTATTCCCGTATAATTGGAAAAGGATGTGGATGAGGATTTATTAACAGTGCAGAGTATTTACTAATTATGTAAAGATCAGTATTAATAGGTCAGAAAGAAATCCCTTAGAAGCACTGTTGCTCCTATCTCTCAAGGTAGAGAAGGCGTTCACAGCCAGATTGAAATAGTTTTCTAGCTTGAGACCTTTCAAGTATTTGTTATCATTTTGGTGCTATAACAGTGATTGACCAGTCCGTGGTATCAAGAGCATCAAGCAGAATTTTTCCTCAATTTGCCTAGTTGCCAATTGTCTTCATTTTCACCCCCCAAAAATGCCCTGAGCAAATGCCAAAAATTAAATAATTTGCAATAAAAACATGTATATTCTGAAAATAAATAATAGTTATAAGAACAATTTGTGGCAAAAATGTGATCGAGAAAAGAAATGATGTCTGCTGTAAGAACTCTCACCCCAAATTGCAGTGTAATCAATCTGGAGCTTTTTGGATAATGTGTTGTAAAGGAGGAACTCATATAAACAACAGCATGATGTTGGTTGTTTTATATGTGTTCATCCATTATAACACATTTTCCAAAATGCCATATCCTTACTTTTCATTGGGTGATCCAGGGTTAAGTGCCAATCAAAGATGATAAATTGGGGGCACTTGATCCTAATCTGTACTGCAACGAATTTCATCCTTCTATGGGGAGCTCTTATATGAAAATACCGCAAGACCTGAGTTTCCATCTTCCTGTTGAGGATGTGCAGACTTTGCATAAAACGTTTCAAGCATAAAAATTGTTCTAAAATAGCATCCTTTGTCACCGTTTGTGGTCTAGTCTGTGTTTGATAAAATTGCAAATAAATAAAAGTGTTAAGATGTGCAGAGTTTCCATGGACATCAAGCCAGGTGTACAACAACCATTGGGATGAGAGTGCTTTGCCCCCCCCCAACACCCCTTCCGCCCCCCAAGCAGGTTCCCAAGCATGGGCTGGCTGGTTGAGGCTCTGGCATGACATTCAGCTACATCTAAAATACTCCATAAAATGATGATTAAAGCCCAAATAAGCCACTGAGGGGCATATTTATACTCCGTTTGCGCCGGAATTGCGTCGTTTTTTTTTCTACGCAATTCCGATGCAAAACTAACTCCATATTTATACTTTGGCGTTAGACGTGTCTAGCGCCAAAGTCCATGGAGTTTGCGTCATTTTTTAGCGTGGACACCTACTTTGCGTTAATGATATGCAAGGTAGGCGTTCCCGTCTAAAAAACTGACTCCGAGGCATGTGCGCCGTATTTACACTCCCGGGCAAAATTCACGCCCGGGAGTGGGCGGGCCAAAAAAAATGACGTACGGGCGCTTTTGCGCCATTTTTTAGCGCCTGGAAAAGGCAGGCGTTAAGGGACCTGTGGGCTCTGAAGGAGCCCAGAGGTGCCCTCCCATGCCCCCAGGGACACCCCCTGTCACCCTTGCCCACCCCAGGAGGACACCCAAGGCTGGAGGGACCCATCCCAGGGACATTAAGGTAAGTTCAGGTAAGTCATTTTTTTATATTTTTTTGTGGCATAGGGGGGGCCTGATTTGTGCCTCCCTACATGCCACTATGCCCAATGACCATGCCCAGGGGACAGAAGTCCCCTGGGCATGGCCATTGGGCAAGGGGGCATGACTCCTGTCTTTGCTAAGACAGGAGTTATTTCTATGGGGGTTGGGAGTCGAAAAAAATGGCGCAAATCGGGTTGAGGCGAAAAATTAGCCTCAGCCTGACTTGCCCCATTTATTGATGCCCATGCTCCATATCCCCCTACGCCAGCGCTGCCTGGTGTACGTCGTTTTTTTCCACGCACACCAGGCAGCGCCGGCGGCTAACGCCGGCTAACATCATTGATAAATACGGCGCCCGCATGGTGCTTCAGAATGGCGTTAGCCGGCGCTAATTGTTTTGACGCAAAACTGCGTTAGCGCAGTTTTGCGTCAAAAAGTATAAATATTGCCCAGTGTGTTTTTATTGCTTTCCAGAATCACTGCTGTTTTCCCGTCTCATTATATAATATGATTGCTTCAAAGCCATAACAAAAAGCAATGACCTACCCTATTTAATAAAGGTAGGTGGAAATCGTCAGGGGCCAAAAATGCTATTATCACATCCCACACCCATCAACAAGTAGATAGCAGGGGTATCCAACAACACTTCCACTTCAACATGTGAGCCACAATAAATACCCATCACATTGGGTTAAAAGACTATGCTATGTCAGAAGAATTTCGCGTTCCTGAGAAATAGGTCAATAAAATTACCCCAGTTTTTTTATTATAGCACACATCTTAATAGGGGTTCGTTTATTTCTTGGTGCTGTGAAGCCAGTGATATTGTGTAGCACTATTCGTAGTAAAATGCACACACAAAATTGCATTTTGATGTCAAATAAAAGAAAAGATCCTTCCATCTATACCCCTACTTACTGTTCATTACATACAGATGGGTGTATGTAGGTAGGTATATATGCTGTTTTTGTTCCATCTACAGACATATTTGTGCAACCTGAAGATATTTTTCAATCCATGCAGGGGTGTCCATCCTTTCATCTTTCAGAGGTTGATAAAATGTATATCATTGAATTAAGGACAGAACATGTTATTTACAGCAATGCAAAAACTGGAGCAGGATCAAGGCTGATTTACACAGGGCTGGTTCCTGTCAGAGATGACATGGTGGACACAAAATAATGGAGTGGAATGAAGCCACAAGCAGTACCAGCAGTAGAGATTAATTCAAGCTTTCCACCCATTTCTTTTTTTGCTTTCTTCAGCATCATGTTCAGACTTGGGTCCTTTGCTCACTACATCAAAGGACTCAATCACCCAACTGATCAGGCCAAATGGGCCAAAACCGGTTTAGGGTTGCTTGAGCTCTTTTTCAGAGGGGCCCTGGCCTGGCAGTCTCAGCTGAACTATTCCTTTTGGAGAAAGGTCAAGGCTAATTTGCCCATTTCTGTCTGGAGCGATATATTGGGAAAAACAATCATGCACTGGAATGTGATCCTGAATAATTACCACTGGTTGAGATTAATTCAAACAATCCACATGGGAAATTTCTACTTTTTTTCCAAAGCAATCTTCTAAAGCAATCTCTACATAGAACACAACATTACATAGTTGTTAACAGATAAACAAAGGTTCCATGGATAATGCTGGAGTTTGTACCCTGGTCTTCCTAGTGCATGTGGGATTATGATATTATCCTGGCCTTTTACATGTTCTGGCCTCTGTTCTAGTCCTAACCCACAAAAGAAATGTGTGCTGATTGTAGAGTATTTACCATCTGCTATCGGCTGGGTGTTTAAGCTTCTACTTTTTTGCTTTGTCTGAGCCTTGTTACCTTCAAAACCTGACTGTCTTTACCACTGTGACTATTTACCATCTGACAATCTTTCTTTATTTTTGTGTGATGAGATTTGCCACCACACCTCCCAGCTGGCTGATGGTCTCCTAGCAGTCAGAATAAATAAATGTAATGGACTGGGTGATTTGCAGATCAGCACTGAGGAAAAACAGATGAGTTCTGGGAGATGATAAAGTTATAAGCAGGAGTCCCCTGAAACTCTGAGCTGGCATCTACCTCTACTCTTCCCTTCAGCATAAATTGCTGCGGACCTCGAAGCAGACTTCTGCATTAACTCTATCTTCAAATACTGACTTTAATGTAGGGATGATCCCTATAGCATAACGCGGTCCCTTACACCAGCCTTCATACACTGTTGGTGTCAGGAGGCCCTTAGGCTCCTCTTTCTGCTGCCCATGCACCTGTTCTGTCTGTGAGGTAAGTGTGTACTGCTGTTGTGTGGGAGAAAAACATGCATAAATGATACTTATGCTGTGCCTTTTTAGTGTGTGTTTTGGAAAGTGCAATGCTGTGACTGCCTTTGAAGCAATGTTTCATGTTTGGAAGGTGGAGTGGGGCAATGTACCACATAATATTGCGGTTGTACTACTATCTTTGATTTTAGACCCAACTGACAACGGGCAAAATGCATTTCCTCCAGCTGGGTTGTCCAAAATTCTACCTTTGTGGGACATTTGTTGGATGCAAATATTACTTGCAGCTTATCTAAGAAAAACTTTCTCCCAGGATGTTTAGTAGCAAGCCCACTAGGCCACTGTGGTAGAGGTCTGAGGGAGAATTTAATGAAGAGAGGAAAAATGGATGGTGGCAGAGGAAGAAAGAGTGATGATGTTTGTAAGGATGTAGATAGTTGTGGAATGAAAATCACTAAGACTGATTTGGCCCATGGAAAAGTGGAGATTGAAAAAGAGAGAGAGACAGAGGGGCTGGGGGAAGAGAGAGAGAAGGGGGAGAAAAGGTGCTTCAAAAGTTTTTTAAAAAAAGCAAGTTAACTAAGAATGTTAGCGTAGAGAGACTTTAGTTGTCGGCTCTGGTTCCATTAATGGTATTTTGCTTATTTGTCTCAGATTGTCTCAATGTGACATTACTTTTCTGTGTAGCTTTTTAAGCCATCATACAATTGCCTTAAAGCACAAAGGGAGTGAGAGAGAGAAATTATGGGCAAGGATAGAGAAAGAAGGCACATAAGATAGGGAAATTAGTCTTGTGTATGAGGCGGGTATTCTCTAAGATGTTGGTCTCTCACCAAACAGGCATCAGTGCCTTATGGGTAACCAGCTCTAAGCATCTGACTATCAGCTAAGCAGTGCAGAAAACTAGAAATAATGAGTAGTTGGAGGGGTCAGCAATATGAACGATATTGTTGGGGTGACAGTGAGAAGACTCAGATGCTGACAGAGCTTTGTAAATCTAAAAGAGATACTAAAGGTAGTTCAGATAGCACTCAACCGAGTCAGGAAATTGTCCTGATGCTCCACAAGATCTAAAGTCCGGCCTCTCATGTGATTCCTACTAATAGTTACATTTCGCTGTGTGCCCAGTACCAAGGAAGCGTTGGAGAATGATCTGACCTCAGAGGACATAGGCAAGGCTGGACTCGCTTTATCGGGCATTGGGCATTTCACAGAAAAACTGGAAGGGTGGGTGGTCCAATTTTGTTTCTGGGGGCCCAGTTTTGTAGCAGTGCAGCAGTTTTAAAAGCACTGCAGGGTTCCTTATATATCCCAACAGTTCTCAGGCAACAATAAAAGCGCCTAGATAATTTTGGTGTTTCATGCACCTGCTGGAGAGAATCAGAGTTTTGTCTAGTGTCAGTTTTGACTCATCTAAGGTAGCACAGAGGGTTAATATGCCTGCTGCAAAGAACATGTACTATGCAGATATCAGAACATTATTTTATGTGCAATGCTCAATGCTGTGCAATGCTCAGTGGGATACTGCCTTTGTCACAGAGAGCCCTCTGTTACTGTGCAGTTAATAAGTTACAATCATCATCTAGCACAGTGATCTATGAAGTGCCATCAAAGAGCTGCATGCAAACAACATGTTACAGGTTAGATGTTATGTTTCTTTCCCAGTCTTTGATTATCCTAATTTTGCTAAAAAAGGTTTGTTTTGGTAAAAATACATTGTTTTTAAGAAAGTCAACCCTCACCTGTGTGTTACATTCTAAATCACATGTTTATGCTTCCCCAGACCAAGCACTCTTCAAAAACGCCTACCAGGATGGATGGCATGTAAATCCTACACCTTGTAGTCTCCTTTGTCTCGTGTCACAGTTTCTATACACTGAAGTACCCATGTATGATTAATTGTCTCTGTATGTGTGTGTGATGTAAAGTGCACCAACACCCTATGCTGGTAAGGGAGGTGCAAACAAATGAAATACATGTGAGTGAGGGGCTATGGAGAGATTATTACAGGGTAATGGTGAGGGAATCATTAAAGAGCCCTACCAGAGATTACTGTAATCTGGTGTACTGTGAGGTCATCATTTAAAAATGTTTCCCTCATTCCTGCTGTAGATGATGGACGTTCTCGAAACACAACCTATGGGGGCTGGTGGGATGATATGACAAAATATGCCAAGCTTGCTTTGGGTTCCCAGTCCACCCCTGACATAGGCTATTAGCTTTGGAGATTTTAGTTTTTTAATAGTTGTTTGTGAGGTAGGAGAAAGCAGGTTAAATTCGCAAGAGGGGCCATGCAAATTACTCCAAAACTTTTTTATAGTTGTTCTGATTTGACCGCTGTAAGAAGCTAAACTACGTTATCTTTTTAATGAGCATTATCACAAGAAGTCATATTTCATAATCCTTTAGCTCCCACTAGGGGATTTCAGTTAAATATATGAATGACACAATGTGTAAAAGCATGGTGTACAAATTCCAGAATTTACTCTTCTTGCACTGTTGCTATTTTCTGAAATCATTGCTATGTATTACTCTTCTGCTGCTAATGTTCATATATGTGATGCACGCTTGGGTGTTAGTTCTTTGTAGTCATGGACCTCAAACAACTAAAGTACCAAATTGAACCTGACATTACATAAACTTCCACCATAAATGGCAGTACATGGATGATCATTTGACCCACCTCGAGCCTCTCAGCCCTTCTATGGATTGATCAATGCAGGACATTTAGAGCTATATTTAGTTCCGGACTCCAAAAGCAGCAACATCAAAGAGTCTGCCAGGGTTAACAAATGTCCTGACAGCTGTAGCAGCTGATGCCTCTGGATAATTAAATTTCTTCTTCTTTAGGTGCATCATGGATGATCATACGTTCTGCTCAGTTTCTGTGCTTCATCAAGCGCTGTTTGCACCAATAACCTTCCAAATATGAGTTGTTTTCAGGAGGCTGTGGTACTTGCCAAGAATGTCAAAAGCATGAATACACAGTGGAAGCTGGAATTCAAGGTTACTGTGTAGAACCACCTAATACAGATCCAACAATCTGTGTGTTATAGTGTTGTCCCGATTATGTAGCATACCACAACCGTAAAGGGAATGTCAACTAGTCTTTGTGACCAAGCTTCTGAAAATGGATATACCCCCACTGATCAAACCATTAGCCACTCCCACACCGAACTTGGAGTCTAATTGCAACCCTGCACCAAGTATGCTGTTGATGAAAGGGCTAACAATTGTTACTATGCAGAGGAGTGGGAATAAGGACTGTTCATCTCACCCTTTCCATTTCCAGTACAGAATATTTTATGCCACCCTACTCAATTCATGGCCCTCCGAATTAGTCAAACGGCCATCTTCCATAGACATTTAAGCAGGGCAAGATTGAGTACAGTAGACTAATAGGTGTGAGAGGTCCAGCATAAAAATGCAACCAATGCTTAATCTGAGCCAGAGTTCGCTGATTTTGAGCCCTTCTAATTATAGGCATCTGGATTTAAATGGTGCTAGGTTTTATTTCAGGCCATGACTGTTTAGCTGTGCAAACAAGTGAGTTTTGCCATTACCAGTGAATATGTTATATTATCCTTGCCACTTAACTTTGATAAATGAAGTTGGCTATGAATGCAGCATTCGGAGGGGTGGGCAAGGCAGGAGTGAGGCTGAAAGGAGTTGAAGTGTTCTTTTTGAAAGCAAATGCACAGCAGCACCTCATCACATCACAATTTATACAAACCATTTGATTTGACAAGTCTTTCTTGACTTTGGTGTGCTTCTTTTGCTAATTCGTTTTGGTGATCAATCTGTCACTGACAACTTTCCATTCAGGTTGCCTTCTGCTCTGCTGGTGGCTGTTTATTTATTACTTTTAAGTGCTGCTCTTCCCCACTCCTTTCAAGTGAACACACTCTTACAACCAGTTACATCCCTGCCCCTTAGTGATTAAGTATTTGATCTTTTCCTCTAGGTGCTCAGTTCTTAAGCCCATACCCTGATCATGAGCCTGGAATAAAGTCTGGATAGAAATGTTGAGCATGATACTAGCTAATGCCAAATTAATGCCCTCAATACAACATTGGCGGCATATACAGCCTACTGCTGTGTTGACGGCCGCCAAAAGACTGTCTCCGCGGCTACCAGCCGTCAGCCGTATTATGACCACAGCCGGATTTCCGCCAGAGGAATGGCAGAAATCTAGCTGCGGCCATGCCGGCAGATGCCGGTAAGGTGGCACCGCTGCCAGCAGCAGCGCCATGCCAGTAGACCGCCGCAGACCGTATCATGACCCATGGTCATGATACGCCACGTCCTGTCTCCTGCTGGAGGACCCCCAACATCAGGTAAATCGGTTGCTCTGACAGGGGAGGAGGGTGAGGGGTGTTGTGTGTGTGTGAGGTGTGTGTATGTCTGGGCGTGCGTGTATGCAGGTGTTTGTTGCGTGTTTGTTTGTGCATGTATGGGTGTGTGAGTGCATGTATGTTGTGCTGTGTGAATGCTTGTGTGCTTGTATGTAAGTGTGTGTGGATGTGTGTGTGAATGGATGTATGCATACATGGTTGAATGTGGGTATGAGTGTGTGAATGCATGTGTGCATGTGTGAAGGAATGTGCATGAGTGAAGGGGAGTCTGGAGAGGGAAGGGGGAAACCAGGGAAGGAGGAGGAGGAGGGTGGGGAAGACCCCGATCAGTGACAGGGAAGGGATTCCCTTTCACTGATAGTGCCTACCGCCATGGTTTTTGTGTCGGTAACAAAATCACGAAAACCATGGCGGTAGGCGAGGTCATAATCCTGCAGGCAGCCAAGTGACAGATGCCAGGTTGGAGACTGAAGTCTGCAGCCCGGCAGGTGTTACAGCTATGGCGGACGTGGGCTACATTGGCGGTTTGGCCTGAGCCAAACCGCCAATGTCATAATATGGAGAACAGTACCGCCAGCCTGCTGGCAGTACTTTTCTCCATTTTACTGCCGTCCGCCGGGGTCATAATGACCCCCTAACTCTTTTGCTTCCATACACTAGATAGAGGATGTTTCCTCTCCAGCTCTTGAGTTTTTTTTTTTAAAAAGACTTTAGCTTGTTCGGACTCACACTCTTCCAAGTCTTGGTTCAATATGCACTAAGTAGTCACCTTTTTCACCTATTGTGTATATTACTGATAAGAAAACTTATATTGTATTCACAATACAACTCTTATCTTAACAAACCTTTTAGTGGATGGGGCCCTTTCATTTGTTTCAATTGTTTTAAATGTGTCCATTTAATGGTTGATTGCTCCCAATTAATGCTACATCTTGCATCATCACGTTTGATACAAGCCCTCATTGAAACATAGTTGCTTTCAATAAATATTATTTAGGCACCATATTTGATTTATCTCCACTACAGTCCCATAGCACCAAACATGAAACGACTTACTTGAACATTCAGTAGCAACTTTTTAAACTTGAAAATTGGAAAAAGAAAAGTTACTAAACAACATGCAAGATGTATACTGTAGTCACCAATAATTGTAACCAGTCACCCTAAGGATTCATAATGAGAACCTGTGCAGTTCTCTGTCCTATTATATCGACTACAGGGAGTGCAGAATTATTAGGCAAGTTGTATTTTTGAGGATTAATTTTATTATTGAACAACAACCATGTTCTCAATGAACCCAAAAAACTCATTAATATCAAAGCTGAATATTTTTGGAAGTAGTTTTCAGTTTGTTTTTAGTTTTAGCTATGTTAGGGGGATATCTGTGTGTGCAGGTGACTATTACTGTGCATAATTATTAGGCAACTTAACAAAAAAAAATATATACCCATTTCAATTATTTATTATTACCAGTGAAACCAATATAACATCTCAACATTCACAAATATACATTTCTGACATTCAAAAACAAAACAAAAACAAATCAGTGACCAATATAGCCACCTTTCTTTGCAAGGACACTCAAAAGCCTGCCATCCATGGATTCTGTCAGTGTTTTGATCTGTTCACCATCAACATTGCGTGCAGCAGCAACCACAGCCTCCCAGACACTGTTCAGAGAGGTGTACTGTTTTCCCTCCTTGTAAATCTCACATTTGATGATGGACCACAGGTTCTCAATGGGGTTCAGATCAGGTGAACAAGGAGGCCATGTCATTAGATTTCCTTCTTTTATACCCTTTCTTGCCAGCCACACTGTGGAGTACTTGGACGCGTGTGATGGAGCATTGTCCTGCATGAAAATCATGTTTTTCTTGAAGGATGCAGACTTCTTCCTGTACCACTGCTTGAAGAAGGTGTCTTCCAGGAACTGGCAGTAGGACTGGGAGTTGAGCTTGACTCCATCCTCAACCCGAAAAGGCCCCACAAGCTCATCTTTGATGATACCAGCCCAAACCAGTACTCCACCTCCACCTTGCTGGCGTCTGAGTCGGACTGGAGCTCTCTGCCCTTTACCAATCCAGCCACGGGCCCATCCATCTGGCCCATCAAGACTCACTCTCATTTCATTAGTCCATAAAACCTTAGAAAAATCAGTCTTGAGATATTTCTTGGCCCAGTCTTGACGTTTCAGCTTGTGTGTCTTGTTCAGTGGTGGTCGTCTTTCAGCCTTTCTTACCTTGGCCATGTCTCTGAGTATTGCACACCTTGTGCTTTTGGGCACTCCAGTGATGTTGCAGCTCTGAAATATGGCCAAACTGGTGGCAAGTGGCATCGTGGCAGCTGCACGCTTGACTTTTCTCAGTTCATGGGCAGTTATTTTGCGCCTTGGTTTTTCCACACGCTTCTTGCGACCCTGTTGACTATTTTGAATGAAACGCTTGATTGTTCGATGATCACGCTTCAGAAGCTTTGCAATTTTAAGAGTGCTGCATCCCTCTGCAAGATATCTCACTATTTTTGACTTTTCTGAGCCTGTCAAGTCCTTCTTTTGACCCATTTTGCCAAAGGAAAGGAAGTTGCCTAATAATTATGCACACCTGATATAGGGTGTTGATGTCATTAGACCACACCCCTTCTCATTACAGAGATGCACATCACCTAATATGCTTAATTGGTAGTAGGCTTTCGAGCCTATACAGCTTGGAGTAAGACAACATGCATAAAGAGGATGATGTGGTCAAAATACTCATTTGCCTAATAATTCTGCACTCCCTGTATGCATAATAGAAATGCAAGCGTTCCCCCATTTGAGAATGCACCTTGGTGCTACAGGCAACAGGTTCCCAGGGTGATCATTGCTTAATTTGTCCACAGGTTTGCAGGTCCTGAGCTTCGGCACTCATGTTTGGTTACCACAACATATTTTTTATCATCAGATTTTCTCCCAAAGCAAGAGAGAGAGTGGCACCAAGAGGAGAAATAAAAACCAAGAGAAAGATAAAAAAAAAAGTATTAATATAAGAAACAAGCCCTGTTTAAAATTAACCTGCAAGAGTGAGATAAAAAGAAAGAAAGTGCTGGATGGTGACCAAAAAGGCATATGGTGGAATCAAGACTAGGAAGACCTGGTGCTCAGCAGTGCCGGCTGCAGGCTTTCAAGACAAGCTTTGAGGCCTTTCAGTTATTCTTCTTTAAAAATCAAGCACTGGATAACGTTTTTCAGAACCACCGATATGACTATCGACATTACTTGCAAATAACTATCTCAAGTATTGGCAGAACGAGAGCATAGAAACATTTCTCAATTGAAAGGGATAAAAATTTGACATTTTAGGACCTTATACAGAGATCTACTCTTCATTCAGCACTTCTAACAGAGTGGATCACTCATTAAAATGCACAGTCCCCAAAGAAATGGAATAACAACGTTTTTGTGCCTGAAAATAATAGAATTTTGAGTGAAACAAATTGTGTATAAAATGTACTACTTCAACGTGTCCTCACTTTACGATGTGTCGTCATTTACATGGCCCATTTAATTTAAAATGTCAAGAAATCTGTAGTGCTGGCAATTCAGTGTGGTAACAGCTTGTAATGCTGGCAGCAAGCGAAGCCAGTGGTGGCTGCCTAATAAAATATTTGAGCTCAGATATTTTTCTGTGATTTCTACAAATTACTAGCTACATGTATGTGTGCCACTGGTGTGGAGCAGTCCTGCCTCTTAGTTGCCTTACAGGGCGAGCTGAAGTATTATGATGGGTATTCACAGTTGACTCTTGGTGAATTAATATTGTGGCGCTACTCTGGATTTTCACGTCATGTGGTGGTTTCACTTTATGTTTCAAGTTACCTCCCTCATTTATCCAGTTTGTTCCTTCCTAGCCATTACTTTGAAGTCTATTTCGTTTCAGGTTTACTCCCTTGTCCAGGTGCACTCCTATATCCTTGTCTATCCATTATGGTTATAGCCCTCTGAACAGTCTATGGCCCAGATTCTGAAAGGTGTAATCACGCAGTGCAGCGCAGCAGCCAAAAAAGCTGCACTGTGCTGCATGACAAGGAGATAGCAGGAGAGCACCATATTCACATAGATATGGCACTCTCCTCCCCTCTCCCTAGCGCCAGGTTTGAATTAAGCTGCTGTGCACCACGCACACACCTTAACCCCATAGTGCTAGGGTGTGTAGCGTGAGCCTAGCATAAGTCTTGTACAGGAAGGATACCCTTCCTGTGCAAAATATTATACCTATACAAGTGGAAATGCTTTTCGTACTTTGAATGTGTACTGTACTGTGGAGCACACATGCAAAGTCAGAAAAGCTGGGAGAAATAAAATCTTCTCTCCGTTTAGCACCTGTTTTTCAAAGGTGTTAATTTTTGGTGATAAGCCCTTTCTTCTGATGTCTCAGAATAAGGTTTAGCATCAAAAAGCATGGGTGGTGGCACGGGTACGCCCATGACCCACCTATATAGCGCTTCCTTGACACAAAGTTAGGCAAATCAGTGTTTCATGCTGTTTTGCTTTACTTTGCCTCACAAACCAACGCAAATACCTATTTGTGTTGGTTTGTGAATGAAAACAAAAGTTCAGAATCGGTTCAGCGTTGTGAAAGCAACACTAAACTGACATTAAACCTTCCAGAATCTGGGGGTATATGTCTTAGTCGTCTTCTTCGTTGGTGGTAAAGCAAACAGCTGTAAGACTTCGGTGTGCCCCGGTGTGGTACACAAGGGCGTAGCTTGGTCAATTAGATTGGCGGGGTGTGAGCTTCACATTTTCTGACAATTAGGCTGGCATATAGGGGCATATTTATCCTCTGTTTGCGCTGAATTCAGCGCAAACCTTGCCCCATATTTATACAATGACGCCAGACCCCGCGAACGTCAAATTTGCTCCGTGTGCATCATTTTCTGGATGCGGGAAACCACCTTGAGTTAATGGCATGCAAAGTAGGCGGTCCCGTCCAAAAAATGACTTTAAAGCCTTGTGGTTGGTCAGGTTAAAGGACAACACGAAGCCCTGGAGTAGATTACGAATGTGATTTATTGAAGAGTATAGGGGAGTAACAAATAGGCTTTTCTCTGTGTTTCTTGTAGTGTTTCTTGGACAGCTTTGGTATCGTTTCCCTGGATCTTTACTTCTTCTTTGTTCTTTTCTTCTCTTCCAGGGCTCCCAAGAAGCACATGCGTGGAGAAGAAGAAGAAGAGAAGTATCGGTAAGTGGTTTTATTCTCTGCCTGTCTCTTATCCTTTTCTACCTCTTCTTTTCCTTCCTCCTCTGTCTTTCATACGTCTTGCTCTCTTTCTTTCTCCCTTTTCTCTGTGCTGGTTGTTCCTAGGTCCTTTTCTTTCTCTCTCTCTCTTGTCTCTTTCCTCTCTGGGAATCTGTGTCTCTTTTCTTCCGCTGCTATCTTCTGCTATTGGCTTTCCCTTCCTGCATGTAGCCTTTCCTGTTTTCTTACTGTCTTCTCTATCTTTCATTTGTTCATTTCCCTTATAGCTCCTTCTCCTTCCTTTACTGCGCTTTCGGTGGTTTATTGTTAAGGCCCATCCTTCCGGTGCTGTCACTACGGTGGGACTTTGTACTTTAGTGGGTTTATACCTCCATGCCTTCTTTTGTTGGGGTTGTGCTCTTAAAGTGCCCGGATTCCTTCTCCTTTGTTTTGTTCCCGCCACCCACTCCCCCTTGCTTAGTATTCCCGCTCTTCCCGTCCTTCCGCACCCCTGGTTATCCTTAGTGTGGTGTGGACACACACCTGATTGTGCCACGCTTCTCCAGAAGCGTGGCAGGGTTCTTTGCTCTGCCTCCCAGGGCCACCGCGGTGTTCGGTCCTCTGTCTGCTGCCTCCTTGTCTTCTTCTCTCCTGCGGGGAAAAGTCTGCCCTCCAACGACACCGTTCTCCTCTTCCTCCTCGTCGCTCTCCTCTTCTCCCTGGGACGCCGGCATTTTCTCTCCTCCAGCTTCCGCGTCAGCACCATTTAGTTTTGTGTAAGGGCTGTCTCCGATAGGTCCGTCACAGGCCTGTGCACCTTATTTATACTCCTGTGTCATTTTGACGCACAGGAGGGGGCGGGCCTTAAAAACCGGCGCACAGCCTGATGTGCGCCGTTTTTTAACGCCTGAGTGAGGGCAGGTGTTAAGGGGCATGTGGGCTCACTTCCATTGTCTCTGACCATGGAAGCAGATGTGTCCTCCCCTGCCCCCAGGGACACCCCCTGCCACCCTCGCCCACCCCTGGAGGACACCCATGGATGTGGGGACCCATCCCAGGTAAGTAGAGGTACGTATACATTTTATTTTTTTAAAGTGGCATGGAGGGGCCTACCTTGTGCCCCCCTACATGCCACTGTGCCCAATGCCCATGCCCAGGGGACAGAAGTCCCCTGGGCATGGGCATTGGGCCTGGGGCATGACTCCTGTCTTTGTGAAGACAGGAGTAATTTCAATGGGGGTTGTGCGTCAAAAAATGGCGCAAGTCCGGTTTGAGCCATGATTTTTTACTCAAACCTGACTTGCACTATTTATTGACGCACAATCCCCATTTTTCCCTGCGCCGACGTTGCCTGGTTTGAGTCTTTTTTTTTACTCTGACCAGGCCGCAGTGCCGGCTAACATCAATCCTTAAATAAGGCGCCCGCCTGGCACGTAGGAATGGCGATAGCCGGCGGTAAATTTTTTGACACAAACCAGCATCGGCGCTGGTTTGTGTCAAAAAGTATAAATATGGGCCAATAGTATTTTGTAAGTTTGTGCCACTTTTTAATGCAAATGCGGCACTAAAAAAGTATAACTATGGGACTAAATGATCCTCTAGGGGTGGCCGGGGTGGCAGGGGGTGTCCCTGGGGGCAGGGGAGGGCACCTCTGGACTGCTTCCATGGTCAGAGACCATGGAAGTGAGCCCACAGGCCCCTTAACGCCTGCCCTCACCCAGGCGTTAAAAAACATCGCACATCAGGCTGTGCGCAGTTTTTTAAGGCCCATCCCCTCCTGTGCGTCAAAATGACACCCTTCTCAGAAACATATTTTCCACTACCTGTAGGCTCAGACAATCCCTATAACCCCACGCCCCAGCTCCAAATGAAGCAATTGAAAGACATTTGGGCCCATATTTATACTTTTTGACGCTAAACTGCGCTAACGCAGTTTAGCGTCAAAAAATTTAGCGCCGTCTAACGCCATTCTGAAGCGCCATGCGGGCGCCGTATTTATGGAATGGCGTTAGCCGGCGCTAGCAGACCGGCGCTGCCTGGTGTGCGTGGAAAAAAACCACGTAGACCAGGCAGCGCCGGCGTAGGGGGAAAATGGCGTTAGGGCGTCTTAAAATGGGGCAAGTCAGGTTGAGGCAGAAAAATCGCCTCAACCCGATTTGCGCCATTTTTTTCGACGCCCAGACGCCATTTAAATGACTCCTGTCTTAGTAAAGACAGGAGTCATGCCCCCTTGCCCAATGGCCATGCCCAGGGGACTTATGTCCCCTGGGCATGGTCATTGGGCATAGTGGCATGTAGGGGGGCACAAATAAGGCCCCCCTATGCCACAATTTTTTTTTAAAAAATATAAAAAATTATACTTACCTGAACTTACCTGAATGTCCCTGGGGTGGGTCCCTCCATCCTTGGGTGTCCTCCTGGGGTGGGCAGGGGTAGCAGGGGGGGTCCCTGGGGGCAGGGGAGGGCACCTGTGGGCTCATTTTGAGCCCACAGGCCCCTTAACGCCTACCCTGACCCAGGCGTTAAATAGTGGCGCAAATGCGGGGTTTTTTGACCCGCCAACTCCCGGGCGTGATTTTTGCCCGGGAGTATAAATACGACGCATTTGCGTCGCCGTCATTTTTTTAGACGGGAACGCCTTCCTTGCATCTCATTAACGCAAGGAAGGCGTTCACGCAAAAAAATGACGCTATTTGCCCATACTTTGGCGCTAGACGCGTCTAACGCCAAAGTATAAATATGGCGTTCGTTTTGCGCCGAATTTGCGTCGAATAAACGACGCTAATTCGGCGCAAACGGAGTATAAATACGGGCCTTACTTTTAAAAACAGTCGGCATTTCCTTTACTGGTTTATGTCCCAATTTCTTTGAAAACCTAAAAACTGAATCAATAGCTCCTTGAAACTGTAAAATACGGACACTAATTAAAAATTTCCAGTTAAAATCACCATCAATTGGAGCCCCCCAAGTAGGTGAAGTTGGGGACTTTGAGTATTTCCACGCCTTCCAGAACAAATCTTTTACTTTTTTATAACTTTGGGCCACTCTTCATTACAAAGGGTTTTGTTCTGTTAATCTTAAGGCCAAGGTTTCCCTTAAAAGTGTTAAAAGAATCCAGTAAGGATTGCAGGCCATTTGATGCCCTTGACATAAGGACAGCATCGTCCTCATAAAGTAGTACTGGGATTGGCTGGGAATTAATAAGAGGCAGATCCTTCCCCATCTTACATAAAAAATCTTCAAGACCGCATGTATAGAGGAGGAAAAGAAAAGGGGCCAACACACACCCCTGTCTAACCCATTTCAAAGATGGAAATTCTTCAGTAAGGTTGCCCTCCTAGCTAAAATGAACCAGTGCAGAAGTACAGGTGTGGAGTCTATTAAGTAAGGAAATCAAATCTTTGTCCACCCCATATCTAACATGACAGTCCACAGTTTAGATCTATCAACTCTGTCAAATGCACCGGATAGGTCCATTCAAGCTAAGTGAATAAAGCCTTTTTTTGCTTTAGTGTATTTTTGTACTATCAAAGTCAGATTAAGAGTCTGTTAATTGTTCCCAGCCCTTGTCAGAACCCAAACTGAACCTTCGATAAGCAGTTGGTCTCCTTTGCCCAGTTTTCCAGCTTGCTCAGTACCACTCATCCTAAAATCTTGACAGAACTATCTAAGAGAGACATTGGGCGATAACACTGCAGATCAGCCAGATCCCCCTTCTTAAAAATGGGCACAATTATCGCATCAATCCAGGTATCTACCAAGGGGCCCATCTTAGCAGACCTCAAAACGTTAGTAAGAAGAGGGACCCAAAATACGGGCAGAGCTTTATATACATCAGCTGGAATTCTATCTGGACTGGGAGCTTTGTCAGACAGTTAGTTTTGTATAGCCTGTTATATCTCAGATACTACAAGTGAATTATAAAAGGCTGTTGGGGGAGCATTCCTCCTGGTAATGGGACTGATATAATCTACCTGGGTGATATTGATCTCTGTTTTGAAGGTTTTAGAAAAGTGCTCAAACCAAACTTGTGGTAGGATAACAGTATCTATAACAGTGTTATCTTTATCCACCAATGGGGTGGAATTTACCATTTGCCAAAAGGCCTTTATGTCTTTGCTATAAAAAAGCCTCAACTAGCTCATCCCTGGCATTCTCCCTCATTTCTTTCTTCCTGCAGGAAGAGTGGCATTATAAATCTTCTTGCCTCTTTAATGGCAGACTTGTTGTGTGAGGTAGAGCTAGTAGTCTTTTTTAGGTCTTTAAGGGCAGATGTACATGCATGATTGAACCAACGGGGGTTTCTATCTCTATTAATACTTGGGCGCTGTAATTTATCAGCCATATAAATTGTTAGGGCAGAAAATGCCTAAATGATTTTGTGTGCAGGTGTATGTTCTCCCAGGGTAATCATGATCTCTTCCTTCTTACTCCTCTTCAGATCTCTATAAAAACTATGTTTATCAATCTTTCCCCACTTGGTTGTCAAGCCTTTCTGCCCATTAGATCTCATCACTGGCTGCTGTATCTCCCCGCTGGGGCCCTTATCCTGGCCTAACCTAATTTTTAAAGTGAAATGGTTATGATCACTCATACAGGTTGAAATTACCCTAAACTTCCCTATGAAGGGGGTAGGATCTTTAGAATAAACGATCAAATTCATTATTGATTGGGCACTTCCCCATGAAAACGTGGGAATCCCCTTAACTTCCGGAGTTGGAAAAGTCAACAGATTGGTGGCCATCATACGATTAAGCACGTTCCCATAAGGGGAGTGTTTAAAATGCTGCATAGGGTGGTCATATTCATCCGAAAATCTGCAACATTCTAAAAATTCCAGAACACATAGATGGGCATTAAAGTCAACAGCCCAAATAATAATTATGTCCTTCTTACTTCTATTCAATGCACTATGCGCCCTAGTCTCCAAACTATCACTCACGCTAGTGTCTGACGAATCAAAGATATTGTTATAATAGTTAACGAACAAGACATCTTGTGGGCCAGTTAGTTTGAGAAGTAGTACCAGATAGTGTGGTGTTATATCAACAACACGTACAACTACTCCTCTCACAGATATAAATGTAGCCAAACCTCCCTTGGCCCTTCCCGAGGGTGAATTAGTTGAAGGGGAAAAATAGGTGGTAAAGCCATTAATATATGGGGAATCTATAAGCCAGGTTTCCTGACAACAGATATATGAAATTGGCCCACAAACCTTAACCAATCTGGATAATCCGCCTTATTCTTTAATCCTGCCACATTCCATGAGATAATCCCACAGGTTACACCGGGAGAGGTATTAACTAATCTAGGGGAGTGTAGGTTTATTACAGAAAACATATCTACCTCCAGAGCTCTGCCAGAAGCATTTCCAGGGACTGATGGTCAGTCCAATTGCTCGAAGGAGTCCAAAGGCTCGTACCTATTACATAAAGGGAGTGAACAACCAAAGGGCCAGTTTTACTAAAATGAAACTGCTGGGCCTGAAAGCAGATAAAATATGACAGCCATTTTACCCTAATAGATCCCAAATATAGGCCCTCATTATGACATTGGTTGCAAATGCCGCCTACCGCCACGGCGACGGCCGGCAGCATACCGTCGCCGTGGCTACCAGCCGCCAACTGCATTATGACCATAGGCAAAATTCCACCAGAAGGCTGGCGGAATTCTGTCGACGGTCATGGCGGCAGACGGCAGTAAGGTGGTCTCGCCAGCAAAACACCGTGATACGGCCTGGTGGTGTTTTGCTGGCGCACGCTGCTGCTGGCAGCAGTGCTGTGTCCCGTCTCCTGCCAGAGGACCCCAAGCAAGCAGGTAAATTGGGTTCTCTGACAGGAGAGGGTGTGTGGGGTTGTCTGTTTTTGGCTGCGTGCATTTGGGTGTGAATGAATGTATGTGAGTGTATGTGTGTGTCGTGTGTTATGAATGCGTGTGTGCATCAATGTCTGTTAGTGTGTGTTGCGGTGTGTGGGTATGTATGTGTGCATGTGTGGATGGATGTGGGTATGTGTGTGTGGAGGAGTGTGTATGTGGGTGTGTGTGGGTGTGTGGATGTCGGGGGAGGGGCGGGAGTGGGAGAGGGAGGGTGGGGGGGCGGGGGAGACCCCTATTAGTGCAAGGGAAGGAATTCCCTGGCACTGATAGTGCCTACCGCCATGGTTTTCGTAGCAGTAAGATTGCCACGAAAACCATGGCGGTGGGTCGGGTCACAATCCCGAGGGTGGGAATGTGACGCTGCCTAGCTAGATACTGAAGTCTCCAGCCCGGTGGCTGTTACCACCCTGGCGGACAGAGTGGTACATTGGCGGTTTGGTCATAATTTGGAAAAAGGTACCGCCAGCCTGTTGGCAGTACCTTTCACCAAATTACCGCCGTCCACCGGGGTCGTAATGAACCCCATAATGTTGATGTTGAGAAGCAATGGTGAAGAGTGGCAACTAATTGTGGGTTCCTAAAATGTATAATAATACAATCCCCTGGTGAAGCTTTACTAGTTGGGCCTATCCATGATATCCTTCTCACAGTTAAAATTTCTCAAGGAGGTCTGAACTCCAACCCGACTACTTCCTATTCCAATACATGGCTTTATTTAGTAATGAAGAATGGGACTCAGAGTACAAGGCATCCAATCTAGGTACATTTTCCAAAACTATAATATATGAAGCACATGCTGGGGGAATCCACAGATGGGGGATTGGGAATTTGGAAGTACTGTGGCGGGACCTGTATAGAGTCCTTACGGGCCACATGGTCATCCACCCTCTCTTGATAAGATAGTTTTTCTCTGTGCCCTTTGGGTACAGTTATTAAAGTTCTATCAATAGGTTGCTGCCCATGATTTAATCCTCCACTCTGCACTGGGGAGATAGTTGGAACTAGAGGGCACGTAGGCTCACAGATTTCAAACAGGGGATTATCTCCCATTGGAAGAAGGTGGGGCTGATGTTTTCCCAGTGGCTATAAGGGAGTTTGCCTTTCCTTCAAAAGATTCAACTTTTTTTAGAACCAAGGAACACAGTTGCGTAATATCTCTAAAAAAAAAAATCAATCTGGCTAAATTGGTCACAGGAAATGATAGACAGCTTCTTATTAGCAACACTCTCACAGGCAGCCCTTTTAAACTTCTTTGGCTGGGACCTTCCTTTACCCATCTTTAACTCTGATAAGTCCTACCTAGATGAGGTTATAATCTTTGGACAGGGCAATATTGGGCCAGGAGAGGAATTAACACTATTAAGAGGGCCATGTTGCCTGCTCCTTTTTGGAGGGGGCTATCGGTAACTACAGGGGAAATGAACTCAATTGATAACTGGATTTAGGCATGGAGGGCTTCACAAAGGGGACTGCCTCTTCTTTCTTCGGTTCCAAACTTCTTTAAAGTTGGACCCAGTATCCTCCCTATCTTAGTTTCAATTGTGCCCATCACAGAGATGAGATAGTTAGTTATTAGTTTCAACCTCAGTCCCCAGGCTGGACACCTGCCACCCCATTGGAACTTTTCGGCTTCACCATCGTGTCTCCGGTAGTTGGTGAAACTTAACATGGAGTAAGCACAAGGTGGCCCACACTATTACTTCATACCTTTCCTAATATTCTAGGCAAGAGACAAGGCCCAAGCAAAGCAAAACATAAACGCTGTGGGTTAGCATAACTGGACGGACGGAATGCAGAACCAATCAACCATTCACCCCCAGTCACAGATCTAGGTTTAATCCATCCATTATTTTGCTTACCATGCGACCCCAGTTTGAACCCAGCCATATACCATCAGTCTTGACCCTGTTCCTCAAGGGAACAGTCCAGCCCGAACTACCAGGCCAGGTTCACCCTGGACCGGAAACAAGCATCCTGGGACCGGTTTTGGGGTTTCACCCCTCATCAGCCAGGCTAGCTTGAATCCAGTGGCACAGTGAGCCCGGGACCCACATCTGGGCATACCCGGCGCACTTAGGGCGGCAAAAGCAAAGCAAAACACAAAAGCTGTGGGATAGCGTAACTGGATGGACGGAATGCGGAACCAATCAAACATTCAACCTCAGTCACAGATCTGGGTTTAATCCATCCATTATTTTGCTCACCATGCCACCCCAGTTTGAACCCAGCCATATGCAAATCAGTCTTGACCCTGTTCCTTAAGGGAACAGTCCAGCCCGAACTGCCAGGCCAGGTTCTCCCTGGACCAGAAATAAGCATCCTAGGACCGGTTTCGGGGTTTCACCCCTCATCAGCCAGTCTAGCTTGAATCCAGTGGCACAGTGAGCCCAGGACCCACGTCTGGGCATACCCGGCGCACTTAGGGCGGCAAAGGCAAAGCAAAACACAAACACTGTGGGATAGCGTAACTGGATGGACGGAATGTGGAACCAATCAAACATTCACCCCCAGTCACAGATCTGGGATTAATCCATCCATTATTTTGCTAACCATTCCAACCCAGTTTGAACCCAGCCATATGCAAATCAGTCTTGACCCTGTTCCTCAAGGGAACAGTCCAGCCCGAACTGCCAGGCCAGATTCTCCCTGGACCGGAAACAAGCATCCTGGGTCCGGTTTCGGGGTTTCACCCCTCATCAGCCAGGCTAGCTTGAATCCAGTGGCACAGTGAGCCCAGGACCCACGTCTGGGCATACCCGGCGCACTTAGGACGGCAAAAGCAAAGCAAAACACAAAAGCTGTGGGATAGCGTAACTGGATGGACGGAATGCGGAACCAATCAAACATTCATCCCCAGTCACAGATCTTGGTTTAATCCATCCATTATTTTGCTCACCATGCCACCCCAGTTTGAACCCAGCCATATGCAAATCAGTCTTGACCCTGTTCCTCAAGGGAACAGTCCAGCCCGAACTGCCAGGCCAGGTTCTCCCTGGACCGGAAACAAGCATCCTGGGACCGGTTTCGGGGTTTCACCCCTCATCAGCCGGGCTAGCTTGAATCCAGTGGCACAGTGAGCCCAGGACCCACGTCTGGGCATACCCGGCACGCTTAGGACGGCAAAAGCAAAGCAAAACACAAACGCTGTGGGATAGCGTAACTGTATGGACGGAATGCGGAACCTATAAAAAATTCAACCCCAGTCACAGATCTGGGTTTAATCCATCCATTATTTTGCTCACCATGCCACCCCAGTTTAAACCCACCCATATGTAAATCAGTCTTGACCCTGTTCCTCAAGGGAACAGTCCAGCCCGAACTGCCAGGTCAGGTTCTCCCTGGACCAGAAATAAGCATCCTAGGACTGGTTTCGGGGTTTCACCCCTCATCAGCCAGTCTAGCTTGAATCCAGTGGCACAGTGAGCCCAGGACCCACGTCTGGGCATACCCGGCGCACTTAGGGCGGCAAAAGCATAGCAAAACACAAACACTGTGGGATAGCGTAACTGGATGGACGGAATGTGGAACCAATCAAACATTCACCCCCAGTCACAGATCTGGGTTTAATCCATCCATTATTTTGCTAACCATTCCACCCCAGTTTGAACCCAGCCATATGCAAATCAGTCTTGACCCTGTTCCTCAAGGGAACAGTCCAGCCCGAACTGCCAGGCCAGATTCTCCCTGGACCGGAAACAAGCATCCTGGGACCGGTTTCGGGGTTTCACCCCTCATCAGCCGGGCTAGCTTGAATCCAGTGGCACAGTGAGCCCGGGACCCACGTCTGGGCATACCCGGCGCACTTAGGGCGGCAAAAGCAAAGCAAAACACAAACGCTGTGGGATAGCGTAACTGGATGGACGGAATGCGGAACCAATCAAACATTCACCCTCAGTCACAGATCTGGGTTTAATCCATCCATTATTTTGCTCACCATGCCACCCCAGTTTGAACCCAGCCATATGCAAATCAGTCTTGTCCCTGTTCCTTTAGGGAACAGTCCAGCCCGAACTGCCAGGCCAGGTTCTCCCTGGACCAGAAACAAGCATCCTAGGACCGGTTTCAGGGTTTCACCCATCATCAGCCAGGCTAGCTTGAATCCAGTGGCACAGTGAGCCCAGGACCCACATCTGGGCATACCCGGTGCACTTAGGGCGGCAAAAGCAAAGCAAACCACAAACGCTGTGGGATAGCGTAACTGGATGGACAGAATGCGGAACCAATCAAACATTCACCCCCAGTCACAGGTCTGGGTTTAATCCATCCATTATTTTGCTCACCATGCCACCCCAGTTTGAACCCAGCCATATGCAAATCAGTCTTGATCCTGTTCCTCAAGGGAACAGTCCAGCCCGAACTGCTAGGCCAGGTTCTCCCTGGACCGGAAACAAGCATCCTGGGACCGGTTTCGGGGTTTCACCCCTCATCAGCCAGGCTAGCTTGAATCCAGTGGCACAGTGAGCCCGGGACCCACGTCTGGGAATACCCGGTGCACTTAGGGCGGCAAAAGCAAAGCAAAACACAAACGCTTTGGGATAGCGTAACTGGATGGACGGAATGCAGAACCAATCAAACATTCACCCCCAGTCACAGATCTGGGTTTAATCCATCCATTATTTTGCTCACCATGCCACCCCAGTTTGAACCCAGCCATATGCAAATCAGTCTTGACCCTGTTCCTCAAGGGAACAGTCCAGCCCAAACTGCCAGGCCAGGTTCTCCCTGGACCGGAAACAAGCATCCTGGGACCGGTTTCGGGGTTTCACCCCTCATCAGCCAGGCTAGCTTGAATACAGTGGCACAGTGAGCCCGGGACCCACGTCTGGGCATACCCGGCACACTTAGGACGGCAAAAGCAAAGCAAAACACAAACGCTGTGGGATAGCGTAACTGTATGGACGGAATGCGGAACCTATAAAAAATTCAACCCCAGTCACAGATCTGGGTTTAATCCATCCATTATTTTGCTCACCATGCCACCCCAGTTTAAACCCACCCATTTGTAAATCAGTCTTGACCCTGTTCCTCAAGGGAACAGTCCAGCCCGAACTGCCAGGTCAGGTTCTCCCTGGACCGGAAAAAAGCATCCTGGGACCGGTTTCGGGGTTTCACCCCTCATCAGCCAGGCTAGCTTGAATCCAGTGGCACAGTGAGCCCGGGACCCACGTCTGGGCATACCCGGCGCACTTAGGGCGGCAAAAGCATAGCAAAACACAAACGATGTGGGACAGCGTAACTGGATGGACGGAATGCAGAACCAATCAAACATTCACCCCCAGTCACAGATCTGGGTTTAATCCATCCATTATTTTGCTCACCATGCCACCCCAGTTTGAACCCAGCCATATGCAAATCAATCTTGACTCTGTTCCTCAAGGGAACAGTCCAGCCCGAACTGCCAGGCCAGTTTCTCCCTGGACCGGAAACAAGCATCCTGGGACCGGTTTCGGGGTTTCACCCCTCATCAGCCAGGCTAGCTTGAATCCAGTGGCACAGTGAGCCCGGGACCCACGTCTGGGCATACCCGGCGCACTTAGGGCGGCAAAAGCATAGCAAAACACAAACGCTGTGGGATAGCGTAACTGGATGGACGGAATGCGGAACCAATCAAACATTCACCCCCAGTCACAGATCTGGGTTTAATCCATCAATTATTTTGTTCACCAAGCCACCCCAGTTTGAACCCAGCCATATGCAAATCAGTCTTGACCCTGTTCCTCAAGGGAACAGTCCAGCCCGAACTGCCAGGCCAGGTTCTCCCTGGACCGGAAACAAGCATCCTGGGACCGGTTTCGGGGTTTCACCCCTCATCAGCTAGGCTAGCTTGAATCCAGTGGCACAGTGAGCCCGGGAACCACGTCTGGGCATACCCGGCGCACTTAGGGCGGCAAAAGCAAAGCAAAACACAAACGCTGTGGGATAGCGTAACTGGATGGACGGAATGTGGAACCAATCAAACATTCACCCCCAGTCACAGATCTGGGTTTAATCCATCCATTATTTTGCTCACCATGCCACCCCAGTTTGAACCCAGACATATGCAAATCAGTCTTGACCCTGTTCCTCAAGGGAACAGTCCAGCCCGAACTGCCAGGCCAGGTTCTCCCTGGACCGGAAACAAGCATCCTGGGACCGGTTTCGGGGTTTCACCCCTCATCAGCCAGGCTAGCATGAATCCAGTGGCACAGTGAGCCTGGGACCCACGTCTGGGCATACCCGGCGCACTTAGGGCAGCAAAAGCATAGCAAAACACAAATGCTGTGGGACAGCGTAACTGGATGGACGGAATGCGGAACCAATCAAACATTCACCCCCAGTCACAGATCTGGGTTTAATCCATCCATTATTTTGCTCACCAAGCCACCCCAGGTTGATCCCAGCCATATGCAAATCAGTCTTGACCCTGTTCCTCAAAGGAACAATCCAGCCCGAACTGCCAGGCCAGGTTCACCCTGGACCGGAAACAAGCATCCTGGGACCGGTTTCGGGGTTCACCCCTCATCAGCCAGGCTAGCTTGAATCCAGTGGCACAGTGAACCCGGGACCCACATCTGGGCATACCCGGCGCTTTTAGAGCGGCAAAAGCAAAGCAAAACACAAACGCTGTGGGATAGCGTAACTGGATGGACGGAATGCGGAACCAATCAAAAATTCACCACCAGTCACAGATCTGGGTTTAATCCATCCATTATTTTGCTCACCATGCCACCCCAGTTTGAACCCAGCCATATGCAAATCAGTCTTGACTCTGTTCCTCAAGGGAACAGTCCAGCCCGAACTGCCAGGCCAGGTTCTCCCTGGACCGGAAACAAGCATCCTGGGACCGGTTTCGGGGTTTCACCCCTCATCAGCCAGACTAGCTTGAATCCAGTGGCACAGTGAGCCCGGGACCCACGTCTGGGCATACCCGGCGCACTTAGAACGGCAAAAGCAAAGCAAAACACAAACGCTGTGTGATAGCATAACTGGATGGACGGAATGCGGAACCAATCAAACATTCACCCTCAGTCACAGATCTGGGTTTAATCCATCCATTATTTTGCTCACCATGCCACCCCAGTTTGAACCCAGCCATATGCAAATCAGTCTTGACCCTGTTCCTCAAGGGAACAGTCCAGCCCGAACTGCCAGGCCAGGTTCTCCCTGGACCGGAAACAAGCATCCTGGGACCGGTTTCGGGGTTTCACCCCTCATCAGCCAGGCTAGCTTGAATCCAGTGGCACAGTGAGCCCGGGACCCACGTCTGGGCATAGCCGGCGCATTTAGGGCAGCAAAAGCAAAGCAAAACACAAACGCTGTGGGATAGCGTAACTGGATGGACGGAATGTGGAACCAATCAAACATTCACCCCCAGTCACAGATCTGGGTTTAATCCATCCATTATTTTGCTCAACATGCCACCCCAGTTTGAACCCAGACATATGCAAATCAGTCTTGACCCTGTTCCTCAAGGGAACAGTCCAGCCCGAACTGCCAGGGCAGGTTCTCCCTGGACCGGAAACAAGCATCCTGGTACCGGTTTTGGGGTTTCAACCCTCATCAGCCAGGCTAGCTTGAATACAGTGGCACAGTGAGCCCGGGACCCACGTCTGGGCATACCCGGCACACTTAGGGCGGCAAAAGCAAAGCAAAACACAAACGCTGTGGTATAGCGTAACTGGATGGACGGAATGCGGAAGCAATCAAACATTGACCCCCAGTCACAGATCTGGGTTTAATCCATCCATTATTTTGCTCATCATGCCACCCCAGTTTTAACCCAGCCATATGCAAATCAGTCTTGACCCTGTTCCTCAAGGGAACAGTCCAGCCCGAACTGCCGAGCCAGGTTCTCACTGGACCGGAAACAAGCATCCTGGGACCGGTTTCGGGGTTTCACCCCTCATCAGCCAGGCTAGCTTGAATCCAGTGGCACAGTGAGCCCGGGACCCACGTCTTGGCATACCCGGCGCACTTAGGGCGGTAAAAGCAAAGCAAAACACAAACGCTGTGGGATAGCGTAACTGGATGGACGGAATGCGGAACTAATAAAAAATTCACCCCCAGTCACGGATCTGGGTTTAATCCATCCATTATTTTGCTCACCATGCCACCCCAGTTTGAACCCAGCCATATGCAAATCAGTCTTGACCCTGTCCCTCAAGGGAACAGTCCAGCCCGAACTGCCAGGCCAGGTTCTCCCTGGACTGGAAACAGTCATCCTGGGACCAGTTTCGGGGTTTCACCCCTCATCAGCCAGGCTAGCTTGAATCCAGTGGCACAGTGAGCCCGGGACCCACATCTGGGCATACCCGGCGCACTTAGGGCGACAAAACCAAAGCAAAACACAAACGCTGTGGGATAGCGTAACTGGATGGACGGAATGTGGAACCAATCAAACATTCACCCCCAGTCACAGATCTGGGTTTAATCCATCCATTATTTTGCTCACCATGCCACCCCAGTTTGAAGCCAGCCATATGCAAATCAGTCTTGACCCTGTTCCTCAAGGGAACAGTCCAGCCCGAACTGCCAGGCCAGGTTCTCCCTGGACCGGAAACAAGCATCCTGGGACCGGTTTCAGGGTTTCACCCCTCATCAGCCAGGCTAGCTTGAATCCAGTGTCACAGTGAGCCCGGGACCCACGTCTGGGCATAGCTGGCGCACTTGTGGCGGCAAAAGCAAAGCAAAACACAAACGCTGTGGGATAGCGTAACTGGATGTACGGAATGCAGAACCAATCAAACGTTCACCCCCAGTCACAGATCTGGGTTTAATCCATCCATTATTTTGCTCACCATGCCACCCCAGTTTGAACCCAGCCATATGCAAATCAGTCTTGACCCTGTTCCTCAAGGGAACAGTCCAGCCCGAACTGCCAGGCCAGGTTCTCCCTGGACCGGAAACAAGCATCCTGGGACCGGTTTCGGGGTTTCACCCCTCATCAGCCAGGCTAGCTTGAATCCAGTGGCACAGTGAGCCCGGGACCCACGTCTGGGCATACCCGGCGCACTTAGGGCGGCAAAAGCATAGCAAAACACAAACGCTGTGGGATAGCGTAACTGGATGGACGGAATGCGGAACCAATCAAACATTCACCCCCAGTCACAGATCTGGGTTTAATCCATCCAATATTTTGCTCAGTATGCCACCCCAGTTTTGTGTTGTTAAAGAGACAAGGCCCAGCCTGGCCTCGTCTGGGTCACAGATGGGCAAATGGGCCCCGCTCTTGGCCCGGTCTTTGCCCGGACGCACCTGATCTCATCCCGCACAGCGGACAAAATATCCGAATATGAGCACCTCTGGGCATGGAAGGAAGTAGCAGGGGTGGCTTCCTGCTGCAGGTGAGTCTGGGGGAGAGAGTTCCAAGGCCCCCAGCCCTGCTGCGACTGGCCCTATGGTCCCGCACAGCGGGAAAAATGTCTGATTATTAGCACATCCGGCCACGAAATGAAGCAGCAGGACCGGCTTTATTGCCGCAGGCGAGTCTGGGGGAGAGCGTTCCAAGGCCCCCAGCCCTGCCGTGTCTAGTCCGATGGTCTACATGCTCCCAAAGTGAATCTACGCTTTAATCATATTTAAAGGCAGCCTCCATGTTAACCTATGAGAGAGATAGGCCTTGCAACAGTGAAGACCGAAATTGGCAGTATTCCACTGTCAGGACGCGTAAAACATATAAGTACATGTCCCACCTTTAACATACACTGCACCCTGCCCATGGGGCTAATTAGGGCCTACCTTCGGGGTGCCTTACATGTATAAAAAGGGAAGGTTTAGGCCTGCCAAGTGGGTGCACTTGCCAAGTCGAATGGGCAGTTGAAAGCTGCACACACAGACACTGCAGTGGCAGGTCTGAGCCATGTTTGCAGGGCTACTAATGTGGGGCACAACCAGTGCTGCAGGCCCACTAATAGCATTTGATTTACAGGCCTTGGACACCTCTAGTGCACTGTACCAGGGAGTTACTAATAAATCAAATATTCCAATCATGGAAAGTCAATTACATATATGTTTTACATAGGAGAACTTGCACTTTAGCACTGGATAACAGTGGTAAAGTGCCCAGAGTAACAAAAACAGCAAAAACAGAGCCCACCACACATCACCAACCTGGTAAACAGAGGCAAAAAGTCAGGGAAGACCCCACCAAGGATGCCAAGTCTAACATGTGTCCCCCCCAGCTGAAAGTGGGAAGCAACTATTCAACCTCATGGGAGTTCTCATCACTAAGGCGGAAGAATCTGAACAGACCATCAGCATTGGTGTGTTCTGTACCAGGGAGGTGTTCCACTGTAAAGTCCATCCCCTGTAGGGAAATGGACCACTTCAACAGTTTTGGATTCTCACCCCTCATCTGCATTAACCATTGAGGGGCCTGTGGTCGGTCTGAAACTGGAAGTGAGTCCCAAACAAGTAGGGTCTTAGCTTCTTCAGCACCCAGACCACAGCAAAAGCTTCACACTCTATGGCACTACACCTATGTTCCCTGGGAAGTAACCTCCTGCTAATGAAGGCTAATGGTTGATTTATGCCCTGTTCATTAAGTTGTGAGAGTACTGCTCCAATACCATTCTCTGAGACATCTGTTTGCACAACAAATTCCTTGGAATAGTCAGGTGCCTTTAGTACAGGTGCTGTGCACATGGCAGCCTTCAGGGCATCAAAAGCGGTCTGGCAAACCTCTGTCCAGATCACCTTCTTCAGTTGCTTCTTGGAAGTCAACTCTTTCAAGAGTGCAACAATTGTGTCATATCCCTTGACAAACCTCCTGTAATAGCCAGTGAGGCCTAAAAAGGCTCTCACCTTAGTCTGGGTCTTGGGCAGCTCCCAAGCCAGAATGGTGTCAATTTTTGGCTGTAAGGGTGCCACCTGGCCACTCCCTACCTGGTGTCCCAAATACACCACTGAACCCTGCCCTATTTGTCACTTGCTTGCCTTAATAGTGAGGCCTGCCTTTTGCAGGTCCTCCAACACTCTGCAGAGGTGCTGCAAGTGTTCCTCCCATGCGGAACTGAACACTGCAATGTTATCCAGGTATGCTGTGCTGAAGTCATCCAGCACAGTCAACACCTAGTTGACCAACCTCTGGAATTTGGCAGGGGCTTTCTTCATCCCAAATGGTATCACTTTAAACTGGAAGGGTCCATCTGGGATAGAAAATGCTGACCTCTCTTTGGCCCCTTCAGTTAAGGCAATCTGCCAATGCCCAGACGTCAAATCAAACGTGCTGAGGTATTTGGCAGCTCCCAACCAATCTATGAGCTCACCAGCTCGGGGATGGGGTGCGTATCAGTTTTAGTGACGAAATTGAGACCTCGGTAGTCCACACAGAACTGGAGTTCGGGGGGGCACCAGGAGCAGCAACCTTTGGGACCAAGACCACAGGGCTGGCCCAACGACTTCTAGAAAACTCACTCACCGCTAGGGCTAACATCTTGGATACCTCATCTTTGATGCTGGCCCTGACCTTATCAGTCACCCTGTAAACCTTCTGTTTAATGGGTGGACTGTCCTCAGTGTCCACATCATGAGTACACAAGCGTGTGATCCCATGAATCATGGAGGACAGGAAGGCAAACTGACCCATAAACTGATGACAGTCCCTCTGTTGTTCTGAGTTCACGGAGGGGGGAGGTTCACTCCGTCCACAGACCCATCTTTCTCTCCAGCAGACAGGAGGTAAGGAAGAGGATCAATGTCTTCCTCCACCCCATCATCTGTTGCTAAGAGCATCAATAATTCAGTTAGCTCAAAGTGTGATTTGAGGTGGTTCACATGCAGGACCCTTGAGGGGTTTCTGGGAGTCCGCAAGTTCACCAGGTATGTGACTTCATGCTTGCGCTCTACCACTTCAAATGGCCCAGTCCACGTGTCCTGGAGTGCCTTAGGCTCCACTGGTGTCATTTCCCACACTTTTTGCCCAGGCTGAAACTCGATCATAGTGGCATTCTGATCATACCACTGTTTCATGTCTGCCTGGCTTTCTTCCAGATTATCTTGTGCAAGAACTCTGAAGTGGGCAGCCTGGTTTTTTAATACCAGCATGTAGCTAAATACATCCTGGGGAGGGTTACTGGGGGCTTTCTTTAAGCTCTCCTTCACCAGACTCAAAGGTCCCCTAACAGGATGGCCATACAGTAACTCAAAAGGACTAAATGCAAGCCCTTTTTGAGGCACCTCCCTGTAGGCGAACAGAAGGCATGGCATGAGGATGTCCCACTTCTGCCTCAAGGGCTCTGACAGGCCCATGATCATGCCTTTCAGGGTGCAGTTGAATCTCTCAACCAGACCATTGCTTTGGGGGTGGTAAGGAGTGGTGAACTTATTTGTTAACACACACTCCTGCCAGAGACTTCATATACGTAGATATGAAGTTGGTACCCCATCTGATACTACTTCCTTGTGAAAACCCATGCGGGTAAAACCCCACATCAATGCACAACCCACCACAGGGGAAGTGATTGACCTCAGAGGATTGGCTTCTGGGTACTGGGTGGCATGGTCCACCAAGACCAGGATGAACCTGTTGCCGATGGCTGTCTTGGGATCCAGAGGCCCCACAATGTCAATACGGACCCTTTCAAAGGGGTAACTACAGGAAAAAGTTGAAGGGGAGCCTTACATTTCCCCCTCTCTCGCCTCTTGCTGGACAAGTTTGGTGAGACTTGCAATGAGCATCTGAGTGCCTACGCATTAGGGGCCAGTAAAAGTGGGTGACAAGCCTGTCAAAGGTCTTGTCCTGCCCCAAATGTCCAGCTAAAGGCACATCATGAGCCAGTCCCAGTAGGAAGGCTCTGAAGCACTGGGGTACCATCAGCACACAGGCTGATCCAGTTTCAGCAACCTTAGGCACACTATACAGGAGGCCGTCCTCCCAATAGATCAGGTGAGATCCTGGCACCTTGCCAGCCACCTTGTCTGCCGCCTGCTACCACAAAGCCTCTAGAGTAGGGCATGTTTTCAGTGCCTCACACAATGCTTCACTGGTGCCCCCCCTTCCTGCTGACACTGTGACAGCTCAGGGACCTCACCCAGTTCAGCCACAGGGTCCCCTGTAGGCTCTGGGGTGTCACCCTCAGGATCCTGCCGGACCGTGGAAACTTCTGGGGTTGGTTTTCCATGCTCCTTGCCCTTCCTCATCTTGGCGGTCCCCTGGGCCACTGTTTCAGGCTCCAGGGGCTCTTGACTATCCTGACGGGCTGCCATTTACCTGGTGGATACGCATACCCACCCAAGCAGACCCAACATTACCAAGTGTGACCTGTGTTCCACCTCCTTCCAAGTAGAATGCTCCAGGTCATTGCAAGCAAACAATCTACAGGCATGATTGGACTCACAGCTACCTTCAAGGAACCTGATAATACCCCTGTTCAAAGGGAATCTGTGCCACTCTGCACAGGCACTCTGGGTTGTCCACTGCAATTACTTGGTGAAGTATCTGGGGATTTATCTGCTCTTCAGACACCAGGTGACTCTTCACTGTAGTCACACTGGCTCCTGTGTCGCTCAGAGCCTCCACCCTCTGTCCATTAATGGTCACTCACTGCCTGAGGCACTAGCATTCTCTGGACCATCTCACTGTCTCCTAGTGAGACAATGGTCATCTCAGTTGGCTCCCACCCACCTGGAACCAACTCCTCCCCAAGTGCTGCACTAGCCAAATCCTGGGACTGAGCACCAGTGGGTGCTGGTGTACTTTTGCGGCATTTGGGGTCCCCCCTCACATGACCCAGCTGGTGACATGCATAACACTTATGTGGGGGACCCCCTTCCACAGGTTTCAATTTGGAGAACCATGGCTTCATTTCACTGGGGAGCTGGGAATCCTTACCCGGGGAAATAGGTTTGGGGCCTTTTAGAGAACTCCCCCTGTTTACCCTTACCCCTCCTTTCTTCTGAGAGGGACCCTGCCCACCCTTCACATGGTCTCGTCCATACACCTTCTGGACCCTGGTGCTCTCCCAGTGGTCTGCTTCCTGCGCAAGCTTCCTGCGGTCAGTCAGCTTGCTGTGAATTAGGTGCTGGCACAGCTCTGGAAAACATAAACTGTGCAAGTGCTCCCAGCAATTAAATTGTAAAGCCCCTAATACATTGTCACTTTACTGCCCTTCACCCAACCATCCAGTGACCTGCAAAAAAAATCAACACATTCCAACCATGTTTGGGATTCCTTCTTCTTATAGGACCTAAACTTGTTCTTATACTGATCAGGGGTGAGACCATACCTTGTGATCAGGGTGTCCTTCATGATAAGGTAGGTGAGCCCCTGGGGATCCCCTAAGGATGTCAGAGTATCCCTCCTCTCTACCTCAAAGTGCTTCCACAGACCTGCCACCCATTTAGCTTCAGGGACCAGATTAATATGGAGAGCAGACTCATACCCCTTAAACCGCAACACTATGTCATCTTCCCTCTTGTAATCCTTCAAAGGGTCCTTAGGAATGTGCACCCTCCTCTCGGGCTGCACTGTGCCATTTCTGCCACCATCTCTGCTAGACTGGCTCCTCTGATCCAGCTCCCTTTAACTGAGCTCATGAGCCAGCAGAATCGTTTTCTCCTCAATGGCCAACATTCTCTCCTTCATTTCCATTGTAAGTTTCTCTAACTCCAGCTGATGTCTGTCCTGTACCTCTTCAGTAGTCAGACCCTTAGATGAGACATTGCTACCTGTCCTGGATACTCTGTCCATGGAAATAACAGGCCCACCCACTATACCATTGTGTATGGATTGCTCTTCCTCCTCCTCATCCTCCTCCTCTTCTGTGTGCCCCTCAGCTTCCTTGGCTGTCACTCAGGCCCTCAGTGCCTTTTTTCGCTCCCCTTTCCTGGTGGAGCCCTTAATGAGACAGGCAAGATTTTAGCAGAACCGCTTAAACTGATTTACTGTATAGCTCTCCAGTTTCCCTAAGTCAAAAGCAGCTCCAACTGATGCATCTCCCGATTGGGACATGATGAAAAGTCAACAAAAGTGCAAAGTTCCAAAGGCAGAATACAAGTTCCCAATGAAGTTAAAAAAAGTCAATCAAGGACCACAAAAAATATGGAAGTAGGACAAAAATCAATCCAAAAGAGAAAAAGCCAAAACAAGTAGTGTGGTCACATAGTGGTCTGCACTGTAAACAGTAGTGTACACTTAATCACTGTATGTCAAGTACAAATATAAGTTGAATCCCAGCCGCTGCTCACCAATGTTAGAAATGGCAGTCAGGTTACCCCCTGTCGAAGCAAGGACCCTCACTCTATTCAGGGTAAAGGACAATCACCCTCAATTAACCCCAGCTCACCCCCTTGGTAGCTTGGCATGAGCAGGCAAGCTGAACTTCAGGAAGCAATGTGTTACGTATTTGTACCAACACACACAGTAACTCAGTGAAAACACTACAAAATGACACAACACAGGTTTAGAAAAAATACAATATTTATCTAAACAAAACAAGACCGAAATGACAAACATCCAACACACACATGTCAGGTTTTGAATTTTCAAAGAGTAAGAGTCTTAGGCCCTCATTACAACCCTGGCTGTAAATTCCGCTTACCGCTGTGCCGACGGCTGCCAAGATACCATGGCCATGGCGGTAATCCGCCACTGGTATTATAACCCACACAGAGAATACCACCACAATACAGACACCCACACAAGTCCGCCACACCAAAGGTCAATGATAAACTGGCGATAACAAAACCCACACCATTACGCCAACAGGAATACGCCCACAGTATCACGACCCACGAATCAAGGCGGCGGTCTTTCAACCGTGGTATACCATTGGCGGTACATACCGCTGCGCTCAAAATACACACACTCAAACAAAACTACATCACATTGGACAATTCAAAAAACACACACCTGACACACATACACACACCACACCCACACACTCACAACACTATAAAACACACATTACCCACAACCCTTTCAATGAAAATAAAGAGACCAAGCACAGAGACAAGCAAAGAGCACACACCCAACAGAGGCACAGAACACCATCACTCATTCACCATCCGCACACATTACAGTATACATCCCAACACAGCACCACACACATCACCTCACACATATCATTCACAGCACATCCATGGCACCTCAAAGACACCCCAGGTTTTCTGAGGAGGAGCTAAGGGTCATAGTGGAGGAAATCATCCGGGCATAGCCACAGTTAGTCGGATCACAGGTGCAGCAGACATCCATTGCAAGGAAGATGGAGCTATGGCGGAGAATCGTGGACAGGGTAAACGCCGTGGGACAGCATCCAAAAACCAGGGATGACATCAGGAAGAGGTGGAATGACCTACGGGGGAAGGTGCGTTCTGTGGTTTCAAGACACCAGATTGCTGTACAGAGGACTGGCAGTGGACCCCCACCTCTTCACCCACAACTAAGAACATGGGAGGAGCAAGTCTTGGCGATCATGCATCCTGAGGGCCTCACAGGAGTAGTAGGAGGACGGGACTCTGGTAAGGCAAATCTTTACTCCCTGACCGGGTTTCTGGCCAGGAGTTTCACCTGGCTCCACCAGCCTGCCCCCGTGCCCATGATACTGTTGACTGCTGCCTGGACAGCAAGTCGAGGTCCTCCTCCACCCGCAGGCACCCGCCTGCGCCTCATCCCTGGTGCCTAGCAGTAGGCTTTCCCTGCTTCGTCGCGTGAGTAATCTCTCTGTGTTGCTATAATTTGTTTGTTACCTGTATTGCCGTTTATTTTGCTGCATGAGTATTCCCTCTGTGTTGCTATAGTTAGTTTCTGTTACCTGTATCGCCGTTTATTTTGACGCGTGAGTAATCCTTCTGTGTTGCTTAATTGGTTTCTGTTATTTGTATTGCCGTTTCTTTTTTACGTGTTTTTTTCTGCGCGCCTCTGCCCCCCTGCCCCCCCTGTTTGTCTTCATTTTTTGCCTGGTTCTCACCGCCCGTTTTGCTACCGGCTCCGGCCCGTCACTAGACAACACTATTAAAAAACCACACTCCACTCCCTCAACCCAGGACCACTTCCCGCACCCAAGCCAACCCCAAACACACACAGGACCTTTCACCTGCTATGCCTGCCGATTCTCCTGCTCCCCCACAAACACCAGAAACACCCACACGCCCAACACCAACCCCAACGCTCCCCACAACAAACACCACAACTTCAACGCAGAAGACTCTCACACAGTCCCCACCCACCCCAACAGACCCTACCCCAACACTAACAAGCCCCATAACCCGATCACACTCCACAACACCACCACAACCCACAGCAACACCAAAACCCCCCACACCAACACCATTGTGCACCACAACAACAACAGCCCCCACAACTACCTTAACTGCATACTCCTAAACACCTGCTCCTTACACAAGCATGCCATCGAACTCTGGGACCTTATGACATCACGCTCAACAGACATTGTCTTCCTCACAGAAACTTGGATGAACCATTCATCTGAGCCAGACATAGCCACAGCCACCCCAGATGGATACAAACTCCATCGCAGAGACCACTCAAACAAACCAGGAGGTGGCATCGCCATTATACACAAAAACACCATTAAGGTCACCACTAACACACACAACACCCTAGACAGCGCAGAACACATGCATTTCCTAATTCACATAAATGACAACACAAACCTCAGATGAACCCTCATCTACAGACCACCAGGGCCTCGCCCCCACTTAAGTGACACCATCGTTGACACCATCAGCCCTCACGCCCTAACCTCCACAGACTACATCCTCCTTGGTGACTTTAACTTTCACCTGGAGAACCCCCACGACCACAACTCCTCATCCTTTCTAGATAACCTCACAAACCTCGGACTCAAATAACTGGTTACAGCACCCACCGACTCAGCAGGACACACACTAGACGAAATCTTCACCTCGAGCAACCACATAACATACACTCACACCACCGAACTCCACTGGACTGACCACCACTGCGTCCACTTCTCCTAACCCCGACACACCACCACCAACACACCACACCCTACTGCATGTGGAAAAAGATCCCCACAGAACACCTCAACGCCCAACTCACGCAGAACCCCCCCCACACCAACGACCCCAACATTGCTGCCCTTAACCTCACACAATGGATCACAACCTGTGCAGATGCACTCGTCCCTCTCAGAAGAAACATCACCACTCGCAACATCAAGAACGCCCCCTGGTTTACCACTGAACTCCAAGCCTCCAAGCGTGAATGCCGCAAAACAGAGAAAGCTTGGTGACAGGAACCCTCAACCACCAACTTCTCCAGCCTGAAATCCACCATTCGCAAACACCACCAACTCATACGCACCACCAAAAGAGCATACTACAAGGAACGCATAGACAGTAACTCACACAACAGCAAGGAACTCTTTACCATCATCAAAGAGCTCTCCAAACCCAAAGCCAGCAACATCGACCCCATTCACACACAACTCCTCCACGACTCCCTCTCCAACCATTTCCACCACAAAATCTAAACATACACAACAGCTTCACACCACACGCACCGGCTACACACACCACCGACTCGATCAGCAAAGACCCACCAGCACCCCCAACCTACTACTCACCTGGGCCCCTACCAATGACAAAGAAACTGAAAAAACAATGAATTCCATCCACTCAGGCTCCTACTCGATCCCCTGCCCCCACTGCATTTACAACAAAGCCAGCCCAACCATCGCTCCCAAGATTCGCAACATAATCAACAGCTCCTTTGATGCCGCCACCTTCCCAGACCCCTGGAGGCACGCAGAAGTCACCGCACTCCTGAAAAAGCCCAAAGCAGACCCTGATGACCTCACCAACTACCGCCCAATTTCACTCCTCCCCTTCCCCGCCGAGGTCATTGAGAAACTAGTGAACACTTCCTAGAGGAAAGCAACACACTCGACACCTCCCAGTCTGAGTTCTGCAAGAACCATAGCACTGAGACCGCCCTCATCACATGTACTGATGACATCAGAACCAGAGTCGACAAGGGCGAGACTGTCGCACTCATCCTCCTGGACCTCTCCGCTGCCTTCGACAATGGTTGTCATCAAACACTCCGCACACACCTCCACAATGCAGGTATTCGACACAAGGCCCTAGACTGGCTGACCTCCTTCCTCAACAAAAGAACACAGAACGTTCGCCTCCCTCCCTTCCACTCCACAGCCACCAAAATCATCTGCGTAGTCCCCCAAGTGTCCTCCCTCAGCCCTACCCTTTTCAACATTTACATGACCCCGCTCGCCAACATCCTCTGACTACACTGAATCACCATCATATCCTATGCAGACGACACCCAGCTCATCATCTCCCTCACCCGAAACACTACCACTGCCAAAACCAACCTCCACGCTGTACTCCTTGACACCGCCACATGGATGACAGCTAACCACCTCAAGCTCAACTCCAACAAAACCAATATCATCATCTTCGGCCCCAACAAAACCACATGGGATGTCTCCTGGTGGCCCACTGCCCCAGGCTCCCCTCCAACACCCTTAAACCACGCACGTAACCTCAGCATCATCCTGGACCCCTCCCTCTCCATGACCCAGCAAATCAACGCCATCACCTCCTCCTGTTTCAACACACTCCGCATACTGCGTAAAACCTTCAAATGGATTCCCATAGAGACCAGAAAGACCGTCACCCTTGCACTCATCAGCAGCAGGCTAGACTACGGTAACGCCCTCTAGGCCGGAACCACACTCAAGCTCAAAAGCAAACTCCAGAGGATCTAGGTCGCAGCTGCCCGCCTCATCCTGGACCTCCCACGTCATGAACACATCCCCTCACACCTCAGATCCCTTCACTGGCTTCCGATAGACAAGAGAATCATCTTCAAAATCCTCTTCCACGCACACAAATCCCTCCACAAAACTGGACCAACCTACCTCAACGAAAGAGTGAACTTCCACATTCCCACTTGCCACCTCCGCTCCGCCAACCTCACACTCGCCACAGTCCCCTGTATCCAACGCGCCACCTCTGGAGGCAGATCCTTCTCCTACCTCGCCCCCAAGGCCTGGAACTCCCTCCCCAACAACCTCTGCAAGACTCAAAACCTCCTGCTCTTCAGAAAAAACCTCAAGACGTGGCTGTTCGAACAGTAATCCACTCCCCCCCTCAACCAGCGCCTTGAGACCCTCACGGGTGAGTAGCACACTCTATACATTTTTTGGATTGATTGATTGATTTACTACTATATCCCCCCTACCTGCATGCCATTAGATATCCCCACCCGTACCCTCACTCCTATCACTCCATCACCTCACATCTACCCCACCATCACAACCTACACATCCCAATACCAAGCCCTGCATGCAACACCAATGCATGGACACCCATCACCACAGCATACCAAGTAGAGAGACTCACCCAGCCCACACAATCAGCAATCACATAAGGCCAATGCAACAGGGAAACCACTATTATATAAGGGAAACACACCCATTGCATAAGATGGCACACACAGATACAATAACAATGCATTTGCATCCCAACGGGAGCCCTACCCAACGTCACCGGAGAGGAGGTGCGAGCTACATCCATTCCCCCCGACAGGGGAGGCCCACAGTGATGACAACAGCTCTGCACGCCTGGATCATGATGACCAACCTGGCCCATCAGGGACCTCTGGACAGTCGGTTACCCTGCCACAGTCCCAACCCACCACGGAGCCTCCCCCTCAGGAAACACCACCACAGCACCCACCCAGTGGGCCTATGCCACTGTCCCCAGGACACGTCAATCAGCAGAGTGTCCACCACTACAGGGACCCCAGGCTGTTGTAACTTAATAGCGATTAGATTAAGTATTAGCAGAAGACATCTTGTATTTAGCAACTATTGTGAACATTTGGCGGAATCCATTTTGTATTCATGGCATTTTCTCTGCCATGTGCTCGCCATGTGCTCTGTCCTACCTTTCTGTTAACTACTCTTGAAAATCTGTCTAGTGACAAGTTATATTTAGCATCTCCCACTTTCGCACTTGCCCAGTAAGATCTGCAGCTGTTAGTAATCAGTAACAGACAGTAATGTGTCAACTAGTCCTTGAAACTGTTAGCCCCTCCTACCTGTCGACTGTGCATTTCCATATGACCTTACATGTATGTAAGTCTTGCTTCTATAACTGTACCACCTTCTTTTAGCCGCTGCGTTGGTATAAAAGGAGCATGCTCTCTTAGTTCAGTGTGCTACTTCAAACATTACCGAAGGGTGCGGTTTGAACTGTAGTACCACCTCATGAGGTTTAATAAACTTTGGGCCATATTTATACATTTTGACGCACAACTGCGCCAACGCAGTTGTGCGTCAAAAAATGTAACGCCGGCTAACGCCATTCCAAAGCACCATGCGGGCGCCTTATTTATGCAATGACGTTAGCCAGCGCTGCGGACTGGTGTGCGTAAAAAAAAATGACCCACACCAGGCAGTGCCGGCGCAAGGGAAAATGGAGCTTGGGTGTCAAAAAATGGGGCAAGTCGATCTGAGGCAAAAAATCTGCCTCAACCCGATTTGCGCCATTTTTTTTTACTCCCACCCTCCATTGACATGACTCCTGTCTTAGCAAAGACAGGAGTCATGCCCCCTTGCCCAATGGCCATGCCCAGGGGACAGTCCCTGTGCATGATCATTGGGCATAGTGGCATGTAGGGGGGCACAAATCTGGCACCCTATGCGACAAAAAAAAAAAAATTACTTACCTCAACTTACCTCAACGTCCCTGGGATGGGTCCCTCCATCATTGGGTGTCCTCCTGGGGTGGGCAAGGGTGGCAGGGGGTGTCCCTGGGGGCATGGGAGGGCACCTCAGGGCTCCTTCTGAACCCACAGGTCCCTTAACGCCTGCCCGACCCAGGTGTTAAAAAACGGCGCCCATCAGGCTGGGCGCCGTTTTTTAGGGCCTGCCCCCTCCTGTGCGTCAAAATGACGTCACAGTATAAATATGGGGCACAGGCCTTAAAGTCATTTTTTAGAAGGGATCACCTACCTTGCATATAATTAACGCAAGGCTGGGTCACCCTTCTAAAAAATGGCACACATGGTGTTACTTTGACGCCCGCTGCGTTGGAGGTCAAAGTATAAATATGGGGCAGTGTTTGCGCCGAATGTGCGTCAAAAATGTTGACGCACATTCGGCACAAACAGAGTATAAATATGCCCCTTTGTCTTTTATTTCAGTTTCTGTGCCAACTTCTTCCTATATGGTCTGAGGACTTTGTGCAGAGAAGAGCGAACCCCTTACACTAGTAGGCCTTGCTGAGGCTTACTTCAACAAATTTGCGCCCGAACAGGGACTCATCGGCGACTCGGACGCCCAACGGATTGGTCGCAATGAAGGATTGGGATCTCGCTGCGGACGATCAATGCCTGAGGAGACCCGAGTCTTGGCAACCACGGCATTTTTCCCTTCTTTCTGATTTGACCATCCAGGTGGCACCGGTCCTCGACTGAGATCCTTTTTGTTCATTCGTCATGCAGTGACCATTTGGTCGATTTTAGAACTTGGCAGTTGGAACCTGGACACCCTGTGATTGGTAAGAGATGTTTTAAGGCACTTGCTGTGGGTTGTGATGCCTTTGCACTACTTACTGTGGCTCTCGTGTTTTGGGTGACTAGTCAATTTGTGTCCTTTGAATTGATATATAAATTGCAATTTATATGGGCAGGTAATGAGGAGAATTTTCTCCAATTTAATTTTGATTTGAACGGCACCTTAAGTGCTACTTTGATTATAATATTGCATATTCTGCACTATTTTTGGCATGCCTGTTTTTAGCGCACTTCGTAGGATGTGTTGCTTTTGTAATGGTACCAATTTGAGACTGGAAGAATCGCAACCGGCACCCCCAGAGGGGACACCGAATAGAGATATGTATGTTAAACATGGTCTTTCTTCTATAATGTACAGCACATTATGGAATAAATACACTCGTGTGGATCCTGAGTTACATTGGCCTATGCATGGGTCATTTGATTTGCGAAAAATTGTGTATGTGGAACAATGTATGTGTAAGCGAAAGTCTAGGCAAGATATGTTTGACTGTGTATGAATGTGGGAGAAAGAAGTGCGTGGACGAGTGAAGCGTGAGCAAGCCTTGCTTGAGAAAGAGCAGCGGAAGAATGTATATGTGAAAGCATTGGAAATGAGAAAGCAAGAAATAAATGACTTAAAGGAGCTAGAAGAGAAAGAACGTAAATTACAGGTAACTGGCCAATACACCGATAGGCAACCTCTCTATCCTATCTTTAATAAACCACACAATGATTTTTTGTTACTAGATCACCCTCCACCTCCGTGTGTCGTTCCTTCTGCCCCTCATGAGTTAGCTAAGGTCTCCAGTTCGGAGCAACAGAAGATGCGAGACAGTCACTCTATGTTGCCTGCTGACCGTGCGTCTGAGCTTAGATCTACTGCTCGTAAAACAATTCGTAGCGTTGTCTCTGCTTCTGAACTTTTAGACAACATGAAAGGGTGGACGGAAATGGAGCAGCTATATTTTACTGAGGCATTTGGCACAGAAGTTATTGAACTATATCGGAAATATTCTGATGAGTTAGAGCCCGATGATGCAGCTGATCATAAGCAAATGCGTGATGGTCTTTTTGTTTTCTCCCAGGTGGTTGATGCAATCAGGCGTTTGATGAAATTATGTGTTGTGGCAGTCCATTTGCAAGAGGAGAAAAGGGCTGTGGACGTGGTTGCACGGACATCTCAGACCGGCGGGGTGCAAGCTTCCATCTTTGGAACAGGTAAGACTATGATAGTTCAGGCGAAACCAATGCTGGAGGCCGCGCCTTTGTATGTTCCTCCTAAAGGATTGGGTACAAGTGATGATAAAACTTCTGTTGATGCTAAGGGTTATTTTATTTATAATTGGGTGTTTACTCCTTGGAATAGGGCAGATGTAATGGCACTTAAAACAGCATTACCTGACCCGCGGAAAAATCCAGCCGCCTTTTATGAGGAAGTTGAGGGAGCAAGTAGTTCTTGTACTATGACTTTGGCTGACATTGATTTATTTTTTGGATTCATATTACCGCCAGATATGTGGAGAACTGTTCGTAAAACTGATGATCGTGTAGTTTTTGGGGCGTCATGGAAAGAATTAGAACAGATGGACGGGGATAGGGAACCTGCGAAGAAGCCATATCAGTTGATTCTAGATCTTCCCGCAGCCATATTAGTTAAGTTTAAAACGATTATTCCACCTAAAAAGATAGATTGGACTGTTTTAGCGTCTTGTAAGCAAAAGGCAGATGAATCGGTCTCTGATTTCTTTACACGCTTTGAAGCATTTCATGATTTTAGCGGCCAGTTATGGTCAGATGATACGCGCAGACATTTGTTTGTCCATAAATATGTCGCAAATCTTTTACCAGGAATAGCTAGTCGTCTAAAAGCTAGTGAAAGTTCATGGACTACCTCTACTCTAGTACTCTAGTTTCTCTTTTGACTATGGCTCAGTATTATGAACGTCAGGAATTAGAAGCAAAAGGTAGCGAGGATAAAAACATTAAAGAATTAAAGATGAAGGTTATGTTGGCTCAAGCTTATGGTCCGCCTTTTAGAGGTAGTGATAGAGGTGGACATGGATCTTATGGTTCTTCTTACACTCGTTCAAATTTGTCTGTTGATCAGTGTGCGTATTGTAAGAAATTTGGGCATTGGGCTGCCGATTATCCAGCACTATGGGGGTCATTCCGACCCCGGCGGGCGGCGGGCGCCGCCCGCCTGGCGGGAACCGCCACTTGGCCGCTCCGCGGTCAAAAGACCGCGGAGGCCATTCTGACTTTCCCGCTGGGCCGGCGGGTGCCCGCCAAGGGAGCGCCCGCCGGCCCAACGGGAAAGGCCCTGCAACACAGAAGCCAGCTCCGAATGGAGCCGGCGGTGTTGCAGGGGTGCGACGGGTGCAGTTGCACTTGTTGCGATTTTCACTGTCTGCTATGCAGACAGTGAAAATCATGCTGGGGCCCTGTTAGGGGGCCCCTGCACTGCCCATGCCAGTGGCATGGGCAGTGCAGGGCCCCCCAGGGGCCCCACGACACCTGTTCCCGCCATCCTGTTCCTGGCGGTAAAAACCGCCAGAAACAGGCTGGCGGGAAGGGGGTCGGAATCCCCATGGCAGCGCTGCTTGCAGCGCCGCCATGGAGGTTCAGCCCAGCCAGGGGAAATCCGTCGGGAAACCACCGGATCCCCTTTTCTGACTGCGGCTTTACCGCCGCGGTCAGAATGGGCAGGAAAGCACCGCCAGCCTGTTGGCGGTGCTTTCCGTCGTTCACGGCCCTGCCGGGTTTTACCGCCAGGGTCGGAATGACCCCCTATGTGTTCAGCAGTGTTCACGTGGTTGGGGACAATGAGAAATCGCTCAGGAAATTCAGGGCCTAGAAGAAGCACGAATGATCATGCTAGGGTTGATGCTAATGTACAAGGGCAGGATGGGTTTAACACTTTTGATAGACGGAACAAATACAGATGTCTAACCATGTGCAGATTGATTTCCAAGATTCTGCTAATGCATAGGATTGCCTAGGATGGGGTAAGGAATCAGTTGAAGTTCCAGTAGATCAGAGGGGTCCCTATGTTACAGCACATGTTTTGGGTTCTACTGATCAGTTTCTGGTTGATACAGGAGCTACTCGTAGCGCCTTGTCTAAACAATTAATTCCAAGGGCTCCCCTGTCTGGCTTAACCATTAAATCGAAAGGTTTCGATGGATCACCTTCCCCTAGCCCATTGTCACAACCACTTGCATTCCATGTTGATAAATTTACTGCTCCATGTCCATTTTTGCTTTCTCCAAATACACCAGACAATATTGTGGGTCTTGATATGCTCAAGTATTTCAGGGCTACAATACGATGCTCTCCTGAAGGGGTGCTTGTTATTTTGAATGATAATCATCCTGTGATGGAAAGAGTTTGTCTTGTTAAAGAGTATATTGCATTAGCTTCAATCCCTTGTACTTTGTGGGCTACTTCATATACTGATGTGGGACAAATGATTATTCCACCAGTGCATATTAGTGTCAAGGAGGGAGCTGTATTGCCACGTTTGCCTCAATACAAAATTTCACAGGAGGGCGAAGAAGCACTCACACGAATTGTGCATGATCTTATTGCAGTTGGAGTTGTTGAGGAAGTTCCGTATAATGTTTGTAACAGTCCGATTCTTCCTATTCTGAAAAAGGATACTGATACTAGGATTTACCGATTCATTATTGATTTACGAGAAGTCAATAAGATTGTGATACCACAATATCCTGTGGTATCTGACAACACAACACTTCTTACTTTGGTTCCCCCGACAGCAACTATGTTCTCTGTGATAGACTTGAAGAATGCTTTCTTTTCGATCCCTATTCATTCTGACAGCCGACATTTGTTTGGTTTTACTTTGAATAAACGATCTTATAGATTTTGTAGAGTTCCTTAAGGCTATACTGAGAGTCCTAGTATTTATAGTCAAGCGTTAAAACGGCAACTTGATTCTTTTGTTTTACCTGAAGGTGTGGCTCTCCTACAATATGTTTATGATATTTTGTTGGCAGCTGATACCCCTGAGCGATGTGAAAAGTGCACTTTGTCCTTACTTTCTTTTCTTGCTTCACACCATCATAAAGTGTCACGAAAGAAATTGCAATATTGTAGACCAAAGGTAACCTATTTAGGTCATCTTTGTCTAAGGAGGTCCGTGCACTTACATCAGATCGTATTCAAGCAATTTTAGACACACCAGTACCCTCTACTCAGAAAGAGGTTTGTGCATTCCTTGGTCTTACTGCTTTTTGTAGGCAATGGATATTAGGGTTTTCACACATTGTCAAACCTTTGCTAGCACTTTTGAATAAAGATACTCCAATGCCCCTCCCATGGACAGATGAATGTGAGACTGCTTTCCGGCAGCTACGACAAGCCCTTTGTTCAGCACCAGTGTTAGGTACTCCAGATTACATGAAGCCTTTTGCACTTTACGTACATGAGAAAGATGGATGTGTATTGTCAGTTTTAGTACAGACAAATGGCGATAAGCAGCGTCACTGTGCATATTTTTCAGCAGTACTTGATCCTGTCGCTCGAGCGTTGCCTGGGTGTTTTCATTCAGTTGCAGCAACAGCTGTGTCAATACGTCAGAGTGAAGGGATAGTTTTGTGACATAAGCTGTTGGTTTTAGTACCTCATGCGGTTGATGCTCTTTTAAATCAAATAAAGACACAACATTTAACTAGCGCTCGCCTGACAGGATATGAATTGACATTGCTGGCTCCTCACATTACACTGAAGAGATGTGAAACACTAAATCCAGCCACTTTGTTGCCATATCCGGTGACTCAGCTTCAGTCACAAGAAACACATGATTGTATATTCCTTACCGAAGAACAGACAAAGGGTCGTATTGATTTATAAGATACGCCCCTTCCAGATGTAGACGGGGAATTGTGGGTGATGGGTCTTGTTTGAAGTTGCCAGACGGTACGATCTCAGCTGCATATGCAATCACCACAATACACACGGTAGTGGAGACAGCTCGTATACCACAGAAGTCAGCTCAAGCAGCTGAACTAATAGCTTTGACACCAGCATGCAAGCTTAGTACTGACTAATGTGTGAACATTTATGCAGACAGCCGCTATGCTTTTGGAATGGCTCATGATTTTGGTTTGCTTTGGAAGGAGAGAGGCTTTCTCACATCCCACGGGATGCAGATAATGCACGGAGAATTAGTGCATAACCTCTTGACTGCATTGACATATCCAAAGAAACTAGGTATTGTGAAATTTAGTGCACACAAGAAAGTGACCGATAAGATAGGGCAAGGTGATGCCCTTGCGGACCGCGTAGCACGTGAGACTGCGATGCAGCGAAGTACTACTTCTATGTATGTAGTGAAGTCACAAGCTGAACGTTGGCATAATGCTAGGCAAGACGTATTAGATATACAGAAATCTGCTTCTGTGAAAGAATGTGAGCAATGGTCTGAAGAAGGAGAATTGGATGATGAGGGCTGTTGGCGCAATAAGCAGATGGATAAATGGAAATTGACTATAGCTTTTGTACAACCTATGGTTCAGATGGCACATGGGCTGGCACATGTTGGAGCTTCAACAATAACAAAGTTGCTTACGCAAGTTTGGGAGCATCCAGAAATTTCCAGTACAGCTAAGAGAGTAGTACAGCCTTGTTTGATCTGTTTACAATACAATCCTGGAAAAGGGACACGTACTCCTGCGGTAGGGTTTGCTCCACCAACTGCACCTTTTGAAGTTCTACAAATGGATTATATTCAGCTTGAACGCTGCAGCAATTTAAAGTATGTCTTGGTGGTGGTATGTGCCTTCAGTAAATGGATAAAGGCGTACCCCACAAAGGATAATACTGCCATTCCCACAGCGAAGGTGCTTTTGAAAGACTTTTCTCTAGGTTTGGTGTTTGCAGACTTTTATGGAATGATAACGGACCTCATTTTGTTGGGGAAGTTATTAAGTATAACCTGAAAGGATTAGGGATCAAAGAAAAGTTCCATGTGGTTTTCCACCCACAATCAGCAGGGGTTGGTGGAAAGGTATAATGCTACTTTGAAGCTGAAGTTAGCGGAGATACAGGCTTCCACATCCTTAACTTGGCCGGATGCATTACCGTTGGCATTATTGTCTTTTAGGTCAGTGCCACACTCTCGAATCGACCTTAGTCCTTACGAAGTGGTGTTTGGAAGGCCAATTAACATTTGGGGAGTTCTTAAGCCAAATTCTGTATATGATGTACCTTGTGTCCTGATGAATGATTATTTGGCACAGTTAACCGACAATTTGGTTTCTATTCATCAACAGGTTCGAGAAGCACTTCCTGACAGATCTACAGGTGAAGGCCATGAACTCCGACCTGGTGACCAGGTGATGATTAAGTCCTTTGAAAGATCAAGCAGCTTGGAACCAAGGTGGCGAGGCCCAGAACAAGTGCTCCTTGCGACAAGGACAGCAGTTCGAGTGACGAACCGAAAGAATTGGGTCCATAGTACTCACTGCAAGAGAGTGCTACCTACCTTGGTGGAACCTGCTGTGCTGACCGATCATTGAGAGATTTTGACTACGGAGAAAGAACGTGCTATATCACCTGACGAACCTGAGGAGTTCTTACCGGACCATACGATTTCTGGAGTGTCGCGATATAATTTGAGACCGAGGAAAGACCCCGTAGTGCTGGAGAAAACTGGTTGAGCTACCGCCCTGGGTTAGTGAAACAGAGAGCCAATGTGGCATTATCACTGTTGCTAAAATGAATAACAAACTGATCATTAGTACTATGGGGTTTGTTGTTGTTTTGGTGGTTATAGCAATAATCACCTGGTTTGTTGAAAAGAAGGCTCCTGCTCGTGAGTTTTTTGTTGCCACTACCCCAGTACCAGAGGATCACTATTACTTTACGCTTCCCTATCAGGAGCAGAAGCACCGTCAATCGTACTTCAATAATACTTTCATTCAGATGTTGCATCATACTCATAATGCTACAAATACTACTAACTGTTGGGTATGTGGAATGATACCCGTGCATCAAAAGAAAGGAGGAACACCTTTCATTCCTCTTCCTTTTTCACGCAATGGTTCTTGTCAAGCTTGATTGTGGTAACTATGGATATTACCAACTACCTGTTGGGTGGTCAGGTGTGTGTTATGTATCTTTTCTATTACCCCCTGTGTTTTTGGCCCCTGCATCATTTCACCGAGATTTTAAACTATTTAATGACATCATTAAAAATAGATATAAAAGGACAATAAGTACAAATGAGGTAGACCAAACGGATACTAGCCTGCAACAATATGTTGATTTTAATTTAGGGTTGTTCTCCTTTGTGGGTGCTGCGTTAAACAGTAGGAAAGTGAGACGATTGACTAGGGTTGTGGAAGCTGTTACCAATCAGGCAGCTCTGGCACTTGGGAATATTACAGAGGAGCTCCAAATTGCGAGGATTGTAGCGCTCCAAAATCGTATGGTACTAGATGTGATATTAGCTGATCGAGGTGGTGCATGTCGCATCATCGGTAGTAGTTGCTGTGTTTTTATTCCGGATCACTCACCTTCAATATATGATGCAATATCTAAATTGCATAAAATTGCTGCAGAAATCCACACAGAGACTGGTACTTGGACATTTTCTGGATGGTTTTGGGCTCTTGTTTCCACTTGGGGCTGGAAACTACTGACTATCCTGTGTGTAATGATTGCAATATTTTTCACATGCTGTATCTGTATTCAGTGTGATCCAATGTTCTGCTCCATGTGTATTACTGCTTGTATGCCTACCAAAAGAAATATTACAGAAATGAAAGCACAACATATGTTAGATAAGGAAATAGCTGCAATGATGAGCATACATATATGAGATGAATATTTAGATTATCCCAGAAAGACGAATTTCTTCAGCTAATGCTGAAAGGGTCATCTGTTGTAACTTAATAGCGATTAGATTAAGCATTAGCAGAAGACATCTTGTATTTAGCAACTATTGTGAACATTTGGCGGAATCCATTTTGTATTCATGGCAGCCATTTTCTCTGCCATGTGCTCGCCATGTGCTGTGTCCTACCTTTCTGTTAACTACTCTTGAAAATCTGTCTAGTGACAAGTTATATTTAGCATCTCCCACTTTCGCACATGCCAAGTAAGATCTGCAGCTGTTAGTAATCAGTAACAGACAGTAATGTGTTAACTAGTTCTTGAAACTGTGAGCCCCTCCTACCTGTCGAATGTGCATTTCCATATGACCTTAGATGTATGTAAGTCTTGCTTCTATAATTGTACCACCTTCTTTTAGCCCCTGCGTGGGTATAAAAGGAGCATGCTCTCTTAGTTTAGTGTGCTACTTCAAACATTACCGAAGGGTGCTGTTTGAACTGTATTACCACCTCATGAGGTTTAATAAACGTTGTCTTTTATTTCAGTTTCTGTGCCAACTTCTTCCTATATGGTCTGAGGACTTTGTGCAGAGAAGGGTGAACCCCTTGCACTTACTTCAACAAGGCAACCCCACAAACAAAGGACAATCAGGGACCTGGGGTCAGTGTCAGTGGGCACAGGATTCAGGGGACAGAGGTACAAGACAACAGGGAAGCTGGGAGGACTGTTGTGCGACAGGGGGAGGACAGGCCCAGGGAACCAACCCTTCACGAGGCACTCACAAACATCATGGGAGCATACCATCATTCCCAGGAGACCACGGACACGGTACTGGCCAAGTTGCAGGAGACCCAGCGGCTGCAGGAGAGACAGTACCTGGGGGATCAGGGAGGACCTCACAAAAATCTACACCATCCTGGTCACCATAGCAGGGGTGCTGGCAGACCATGAAGGAGGCAGTGGCACAACAAAGGGCCCCTGACACTAGTCAAACTGAGGATCAGCCTTCCACCTCTGCCGGAGCTAGTGGACAGGTGGCCCCTCCACAAGACCTACAGGCTACCAGCACCCCACCCCCTCAGAAGGAGAACCACGGCGCAAACAGTCCCTGCGATCCAGGCAGAAGACAGAGAACATTGCCAGGACCCCCGCCAGGAAATAGGACTCTCCTGATTGTCACCCTTCTGTCACACTAAGTCACCCTGTCCACCTTAAACTGCCATTACTCCCCTTCCTATGCCCCATTGGACAATGCACCTGTGATACCAAGAAACTGGACTCTACCATGGACCTTCCTCCACCATCACCCCAGCCCCTTGCATGCACCGCCATACTATATAGCACAAAAAATAAACACCATTGAAATATAAACCATACTGGAGTCAGTGTAATGATTAGAAAGATGTATTCTTACAACATTCTCAAAGCACTGCAACGTCCATGTTCATTGAATTATAGCAATGTATGACAGTTGGTGGGCAGCAGTACACACAGCAGAAGTCAGAATGGAGTACATAGATCTGAAAAAAGGAAACCCAAAGGGAACAGTCAGTGGCCATACACAGAGGGTAAGAGGCTGCCATGTACAATGTCCTAAAGTATACTGAAATGTGAAGAGGAGTTACAGTCTCTTACCTGTGTGTCATTGGAAGTACTGCTGGATAATGTTTGTTCTGTTGTCCACATCTTCTTCATCTGCCTCCTCTTCCTCACTGTCCACAAGCTCCACCGCTGCCACAAGACCATCAACAGGCTCATCCTCCAGCAGCGGAGGAGTTGGAGAAACTGGTGGATAGAGTCCTTCCCAGTACACGTTACTCTACGGTCTTCCAGACAAACAGGTGAGTACACTGTGAGCATGATGTGTGGGCAATGCCTGTTTGGAGTGGTGTGGATATAAGCCACATGTTGGGGGGTGCTAAGGCATCCTGGCCTGAAAGCTGCATGAGAAGTGGTCAGTTTATGTGCATCAGGGTATGGGAGGGAACTGGTGGGCAATGAGTATGACAGTCCGGACGGGTGAGTAATTACATTTTCCGCTGTCTTATCACTCTAGGTCAGCACCCACCAGAAGAAGGGTATTTGGCGTGCCATCGCCAAGGAGGTGCAGACCCTGGGGGTCTATCAGAGGCAGAACATGCACTGCCGCAAGAGATGGGAGGACCTGCGCCGCTGGACCAAGAAAATGGCAGAGACCCAGCTGGGACTGGCCTCCCAACGTGGAAGGGGTGCCCTTCGCACCATGACCCCTCTGATATTCTACATCCTGGCGGTGGCCTATCCGGAGTTGGATGAGTGCCTGAGGGCATCACAGCAGCCACTAGGGGGTGACTACAGATGCTGAATCGTGACTTTGCGCACTTTAGGAGATAGCTGGCAGGGGGATGTGGGCTGTGGGTGGCCCTAGGCCAGGGCGATCTTGCCAAGGTAGGTCCCTTATTTGCAGGCTCTGAAGCACCCCTACCTCAATGGTACAAGTGGCCAACTACTACTGGGCAGGGTCCTGTGGGTGTCAGTTGTGCAGGTACTGGCGTTAGGCACTGTCCCCATGGACTGGTGACTGTCTTAGTAAATGGTTGGGCATGGCCTAGTGCATAGGGCAGCTCAGTGTGTGTTGTATACGCCAACGGTAGTGGTGTTGCTGGCATTGACCATGTGTATCCTCTGTCTATCACCCCCTTCTTGTTTTTGACACCCTGTCCTAGTGTGCATTACCATCATTTGGCGGAGGAGCAGAGGCACCGGCGACGGAGGGAGCTGCATCCCACAAGGCCAGTGAGGGTGAATTCACTGAGGGTGAAGGCACCAGTGGGACGGAGGGCGACTGGAGCTCCACGACAGGGACAGGAGGGGATACCAATGACAGCAACTCCTCCTCTGACGGAAGCTTCCTGGTGGTGGCAGACACCTCTGTGCCCACCCAAACAGATACAGATGCCACCCCCCCTACCAGCACTGCCATCCCAGCAGCCCCTCAGCATGTTTCCCGTACCCGCTCACCCCAGAGGGTGGGCATCTCCTTTGCCCCAGGCACCCCAGGCCATGCCCCAGTCAGCCCTGCTGCCCTCAGTGAGGAGGCTATTGACCTCCTGAGATCCCTCACTGTTCGGCAGTCAACCATTCTGAATGCCATCCAGGGTGTCGAGAAGCATTTGCAAAAAACAAATGCATACCTGGAGGGCATTCATTCTGGCGTGGCGGCCCAACAGAGAGCATTTCAGGCTCTGGCCTCAACAATGATGGCAGCTGTTGTCCCTGTGTCCAGCCTCCCCCCTTCAACTTCCTCTGCCCAGACCCAATCTCCTCTACCTCACCCTATCCCAAGCATACCTTCAGACCAGCATATACACACATCAACACACAAACGTGGCTCAGGCAAACATAAGCACCACACATCATCACACAGGCACTCACACAAGCACCTTACCCATGCACACATACCAACATCCACTTCCTCCATTGTGTCCCCCTCCTCCTCTTCATCCACCTCCCTCCCAGTAGCATCTCCACTCACACCTGCATGCACTACCTCATCAGTCACTGGCTCTATCACCAGCACGCCCATCACAACACACCCCTCACGAGCAATCACTACCCCCACAACCATGCACACGTTCACTGTGTCCTCTCCCAGTGCGTCTTTGAGCCCTCCTCCTAAAGTACACAAAATCAGGCACACACCCACTCAACAGCCATCCACCTCACAACAGCCTCCAGCCCATGCACCTTCACCCAAACTCAGCAGACGTACACCTCCTACAACCACTACTTCTTCCTCCACTCCCACACCCCCTCAATCTTCCCGTCCCAGTGTGTCAAAAAAAACTTTCCTGGCTAACGTTGACCTCTTCCTTACACCTCGCCCCCCCTGTCCTTCACCTAGGGTCAGGATGTCTAGATCCCAGGCCAGCACCTCAGCCACAAAATCAGCGTCCTCTGTGGTCCCTGCAAGTCCAAGAGGATCGAAGGGGTTACTCGTCAGAGCTTCAGGTGTGCAACTTACCAATGCTAAGGACCATCCGATTCCGCCACCTGCCAAGGTTAAGAAAGGCCTGGCATGCAGCAGTGAAAAGATGCACCACCCACCCAGCAAGTCCTCATCCAAAACCAAACAGGAAAGTGCCATGGTCCCAGGAGCAACTACCAAGGTGGGGAAGGGACACAAAAGCAAGGGAAAATCACCTCAGGGCATGGAGCCTCCTGGTGAGGGACTGGTGACCACCATTTCTCCTGACAGTCCAGCAACCTGTACCACGGTAAGCATCGCCGCAACGACCGCCACCTGCACCACCACCTGCCCCGCCATCTGCACTGCCATCTGCACTGCCACCTGCACCACCACCTGCACTAGGGCCACAACAACAGTCATCATCATCCTCCCAAGTGGTCAGCTGTCTGAGGCTGCTTGAGACGGCCTGGTGTCTCCCTCCACTACTACAGACACCTGCACCATGGCAGCACCAGCAGCATCTCCGCCGCAGCCACTGCCGCAGCCACTGCCACCTGCACCACCATATGCACCCCCATCTGCCCAGCCAGTACCACTACATCGGACATCAGCAGCATCACCAGTGGGCAGCCATCCGAGGCTGCAGGAGACGTCCTGGACCCTGCACACACCACATGAGGCACCACCACCAGCACTGGCACTACCAGAGTTTGCAGCCTAAGTCGCCACAGGATGGAGTGTGTCTCTGCCTCCATGGAGTATCATGTTACCTGTTCCCTGCACATCTCATGCCTCAGACACCCAGGTGAGGGAATGGGAACTGCCCCACCTCAGGTGCAGCATCACTGGGCACAAGGCCCCCTCCAGAACCAGTGGAGAGATGCATCCACTCACCCAATCCTTGGCAGGATGAAGCACACTGGGCACAGAGCCCCCTCCAGAACCAGTGGAGAAAGACATCCACTCACCCTATCCTTGGCAGGATGAAGCACACTGGGCACAGAGCCCCCTCCAGAACCAGTGGAGAAAGGCATCCACTCACCCTATCCTTGGCAGGATGAAGCACACTGGGCACAGAGCCCCCTCCAGAACCAGTGGAGAAAGGCATCCACTCACCCTATCCTTGGCAGGATGAAGCACACTGAGCACAGAGCCCCCTCCAGAACCAGTGGAGAAAGGCATCCACACACCCAATCCATGGCAGTATGAAGCACACTGGGCACAGAGTACCCTCCAGAACCAGTGGAGAAAGGCATCCACTCACCCTATCCTTGGCCGGATGAAGCAGACTGGGCACAGAGCCCCCTCCAGAACCAGTGGAGAAGCCATCCACTTGAGAGACTGTAGCCTTACACTCCCCAGGAGCAAGCAGTGGGCAAACCACCCACTTGAGAGACTTGAGAGACTGTGGCTTTGCACTCCCCAGGACATCGCTGTGGGCATGTTGCCCCCTCGAGGAGCAGTGGCGTAGTACCATCTTATGGCTGAGGTGCCCCCCCTCTTCTTCCCCCTGAGGTGCCTGTGTTTTACGACCTGATGTCCCTGCAGTGTTCCCTTCATTTTGAGGCAGGAGTCAAGTGTGGGTTTGGCCCATGATTGTTTTGGCCCACTGGTCCACGGACATTTACAAGGGACAGTGTACGGCCTTCTGTACATAATGTAAATATTTGTATATACTGATTTTTAAAATTAATTTGCTATATCTGCATTTTCCAAAATATCACTGATTGAACTCAATTCCTTCTATCCTTGCATTCTTCCAGAGGGTAACGGGGTGTATCTGTAATGTTGTTGGATGTGTTCGTGTGTATGGTGTTGTGGGTGAGGGTGGGGGGTGGGGGTGTTGTATGTGTGTCTCTCTCTTTTTCCTCCCCCTTCCCCAGTGTGCTAGGTGCAGTATTCACTGTTGTCGCCGCCGCCTTCTTTCTATTTCCTGGTGTATTAGTAGATACACCAACATGGGGATCACCTGCAATTCGGGCTCCATGGCATACTGGTTCTTTGAGTGTCGAAAGGTGAGTGGTTCCCCTTCAGTGTACTCTTTCCGCCGTGCTAATGATGTTGTTGGTACTGCCCCAGAAAAGGTGGTGGATTGGCCTCTCATAATACAGTGGGCAGTACATTGTCTTCCGCCTGTCTGTTAGCGGTGACTGCCGCGGTGTTTGTTGCTACCGCCCTGGCGGTCAGAGTGTTAAAGTGGATGTCTATGTTGGCGGATTCAGCTGTGGTTGTGATTTCATTTTTTTTTACAGCCGGCCTGTTGGCGGTGTTGCTGCCACTTTAACACCGACCGCCAGGGTTGTAACGAGGGCCTTCATTTTTAGAAAACAGTGAGAATGCTGGTATTTCACAAAAGTACCTGGGTAGTGTCAAAATAAAGCCACACAGGCGAGTGTGCATCGAAAACGGGCATCAATGCGTTGATTTCTCACTCGCAAGCTAGACCGTACGTTGTTCCACTTCTGGCTGGGTCAGCGTCCGTTGTTTCCCCTTTCCCGCAAGAGAGCGATGTGTCGATCTGGACAGGCACTTTGGGTCCGGGCAGGCTTTGCGCTGTTTTTCCGCATCCAGCGATGGTGCGTTGAAAATTCAGTCGCACAGTATCACAAAACCACGCTGCATAGGGTTTGCGTCATTATCATCCTCCATTAGCCGGTGTCACCTGTCGTTTCTCCAGCCACGTTGCATCGATCTTCCAGCTACGATGCAGGTGGAGCATTGATTTCAGCCACGAAGCAAGCAGCGCTTTGTTTCTGAGCCGCGTCACGGAAGGTGCATCAAAAATTTCCCTTCACGGCGATCGGTGCATGGATTTTCAGTCTTTGTCTGCCAGCTTCACCTTTCAAGGGCCTAGGAACTGGATAGGGCACCACTTGGCAGGGCAGGAGTCTCAGCAGAGAGTCCAAGTGCTGGCAGGGAAAGTCTTTGATGGCAATGAGGCTTTAACAACAGGAGGCAAGCACAGTTCAAGCCCTTGGCAATTTTTCACAAGTAAGAATGCACAACAAAGTCCAGTCTTTGTCCCTTTTCACAGGCAGAAGCAGCAACTGCAGGATAGCTCCACAAAGCACAGTCACAGGCAGGGCAGCTCTTCTGCTCAGCTCTTCAGCTCTTCTTCTTGTCAGAGGTTCCTCTTGATTTCAGAAGTGATATGCTCTTTAGGGGTTTTGGGTCCTCTTCTTATATTCCTTTCTGCCTTTGAAATAGGCCTACTTCAAAAAGAAGTCTCTTGTTTGCAGGATCCAGCCTTGCCCAGGCCAGGTCCTAGACACACACCAGGGGGTTGGAGACTGCATTGTGTGAGGGAAGGCACAGCACTTTCAGGTGTAAGTAACCACTCCTCCCCTCCCTCCCAGCACAGATGTCTCACCAGGATATGCAGGCTGCACCCCAGCTCCCTTTGTGTCACTGTCTAGAGGGAGGTGCAAACAGTCCAGCTGTTAAACTGACCCAGACATGGAATCCCCAAACAGGCAGAGTCACAGAATGGTTTAAGCAAGAAAAATTCCTACTTTCTACAAGTGGCATTTTTAAACACACAAACTAAAAACCGACTTCACTAAAAGATGTATTTCTAAATTGTGAGTTCAGAGACCCCAAACTCCTTATGTCTATCTGCTCCCAAAGGGAATCTTTTATTTTAATCATATTTAAAGGCAGCCCCCCATGTTAACCAAGTACATGTCCCTCCTTTAACATACACTCCACCCTGCCCATGAAGATACCTAGGGCCTGCCTTAGGGGTGCCTTACATGTATAAAAAGGGAAGGTTTAGGCCTGGCAAGTGGGTACACTTGCCAAGTTGAATTGGCAGTCTAATGCTGCACACACAGATACCACAGTGGAAGGTCTGAGCCATGTTGACAGGGCTACTAATGTGGGGGGCACAACCAGTGCTGCAGGCCCACTAGTAACATTTGATTTACAGGCCCTGGGCACCTCTAGTGCACTGTATTAGGGACTTACAAGTACATCAAATATGCCAATCATGGAAAATCAATAATACATATACTTTACAAAGGACTTGCACTTTAGCACTGGATACCAATGGTAAAGTGTCCAGAGTAACAAAAACAGCAAAAACAGAGTCCAGCACACATCAACACCCTGGGAAACAGAGGAAAAAAGTTAGGGAAGGCCATGCCAAAGATGCTAAGTCTAACAAGAGCCAAATGGATTTTATCATTTGGTAGAGGCTGAGAGCAATGGATTCGGCAGCCACAGTTCCAATAGTAAAAAAGTCAGCACAGCATCCTGTGAATTCCATAATCGACCTATATCTAATTAGTGTGGAGGCCTCTTCAAACAGTCTAGATTCCCTTATTCTGGATTCAACGTCTGCTGGCCACAACAACAAATGTAAACAACAGACAGTACAATAACTGAGAGCGATTCAGACAAACAGCCTTGAATTTGTTTAACATACAGGAACAGTATGCATATGGCTTTCTTCTGCAATAAACAAATTAATACATTCCAGTTAGACAAATAAACACCACTAGGTAACTATATTTTGCTTATTTTCTGAAAAGGAAAGAAACTGAAGATTAACATGCATGTATGAATTTCACTTAATCACTTTTTTTCTCACTGCAAAACAAATGTCAGTGTAGTCTCTCTTTGGCCTAGTCATGCTAAATGAGGCCTAGTTATTCCAAATTAAACATTGTTAGAATTGGGGTTTATGGTTGTCAGAGTATGCACCCTGTACAAGCAGGAACCACTTCTCTAGTCAGGGTAAGATAGATATACACTTAGAGATAACCTGTGCTCACCCTCTGGTAGCTATGGTAGCTTGGCGCAGAGCAGTCAGGCTTTTCTAAAGCGTCAATGTGCAAAGTATTTGTACAACACACACACAGTAACACAAGGAAACCACCACAAAAAGTACTCTACACAAGGTGAGAAAAATACATTATATTTTTAAGAGCAAAACAAGACCAAAGAATAAACCAAAAAATAGTGCTTAGAAATCAATAGCACTAAAAAGTTATTTGAGGTAGCACTACTCCAGGGTAAATCCAAAGTACAGGCCAGCCATAATGGAGGGCAGGCCGGCTATAGAACGAAGGATCTGCTGAAAAAGTATCTAGGATACTAGACGCATCGACATTGAGAACTTGAGGAGTGGAGCAGAGGAGATGAGTCGCTGTTGTTCAAGATCTAGGTGATGCATAGGTTCCAAGCCGCGTAGCAATCAGGATGCATCGAAGATCAGGTAGTGTTGGACGTCTAGGTAATGTGTCATTGTTAAACCACTGAGCTGGAACGAAGCGTCAGCGCTGAGCTGCGCAGGGTCGAAGATGCAGTGGAATCTGTGGATGATGCATGTCACAGTTGGCCATGCGTTGTCCGTAGCTCGGGCAACAGTGGTGTTGCATCAGCATCAAGTGATAACGCACCGGTTCTTATTAGTGCAACATCATCAATGTATTGGTTTGCTTGAGTTGCAGCACAGATATTCACTTCCAAGGGCCCAGGTCTGGATTGGCACTACTTGGTAGACCAGGACTCGCAGCTGGTGGAGTCCAGATGCAGGTTGTAGGGAGGCTTTGATGTCCCTGAGACTGCGGGGGAACAGAGGGTAAGCAAAGAAGCCCTCTGAGCCCCTCTGGGTTTAGATGAGAGGTGTTCAGACCTTCCTCAGAAGTGCAGAGATCAGCAGGCAGCAGAGTAACTCATCAAAGCAGAGAGAAGTCCTTCTTGGAAAGCAGTCCAGCAGAGTGGCAGTCCGTGCAGCACAGCAGTCCGTACTCCTGGCAGAGATTTTCACAGGTCCAGTATTGTACTGAGTTGGTAGGGTCAGAGACCCAGTTCTTATACCCATATGTGCCTTGGAAGTGGGTGAGACTGCAAAGAAGGGATTTTGAAGTGCACAGAGGTGCATTTTTCCTCAGCCCCGGCTCTAGACTATCAGAGTGGGGGTAATCAGCCCTTTGTGTTGGGACAGGCACTCCCTATTCAAATGTAAGTGTCAGCTCCCTTCCACCATTTCTGGCCAGGAAGAGCCATCAGAATGCAGATGAATACAGATGAGTGCTCAGACACACCTAAGCTTCCTGTGTTTGCGGCTGCCTGGAGGAAATGTACTCAGTGTAGCTGTCACCCACCCCGGACATGTATTTGAGACACGCTGCAGGTATAGAGAGCTGTAAAAGCAGGGAAATGTCCATGTCCTAAAAGTGGCATTTCTAAAACAGTAATGTTAAAATGAACTTTACCAGAAAAGAGGATTTATTATTTCTATTCCAAGGATATGAAACATGGTGCAACTACTCCTTTCTATCAGGAATTACAGCTTAAAAGTATATCAAGGGATTCCCAATGCTGGCCTATGAGAGGAGCAGGTGTCACAATAGTGAAAAACAACTTAGGGATTTTTTCACTACCAGGACATATGAAACCTAAAAGTACATGTACTACCTTTTAGTTGCATGGCACCCTCCCCTATTGGAAACCTAGAGCCTGACTTATATATAAGTTAACACAGTTCTAAAGCCAACAAAAACAAGTTCAGAAAAAGAGGAGGAGGAAGGCAAAATGTTTGGGGTGACCCTTTAGAGAGGGCCATTTTCCAACAAATATACTTATTTTCAATTTCAATTTCAGCTTTATTTCGGTAAGACAATACCATAAAAGCATACTGACAAAATTCTTACATTTCTAAAAAGGAAACGAAAACGCTTTTGAGAAAGTCGATAAAATCAAATCAAGACCAGGACTTCCCCGGGGCCTTACAATACAAATAGGCAAGTTATGAATATGAATGTTATAGGAGTAAGCAATTGATCAATAAAAACACTTTTTAAAATACACAATACACATCATCATACAAATCACCATAAAAATATTATAAAATACCTATAAATACAAATCTTTGTACAAAAAACAGTTAGGATTGTTATCTCACTATTAGTAGCAATAACTATGTACTAGCACAAATAGTGACCATTGTAAAAATAGGATGCATGCTTTTTGGAAGAATATTTGCCTCTAGCATATCAAATTACCTCTACAAATCTTGGCAATGTGCATACCACCATCACATGAGGGGTTGTTTTGCTAATTTTAAGAGCTGATTGACAGTCCCTAGGGCCCAACGATTTCTTTCTTTCATACGTGCCTATATTCATTTAGAAGCCATAAAAGGGGTACAATCAAGTAATACAAAAGGCACATTATTCCAACAGCAATTAATATTCACTTAACTACTAAAAACAAGTTATCTTGTATTGGTCTTAAAAACAATAAATAGGAATCAATTACAGTATTTCATTTATGAAACCCATAAAATTTGCCTCCCGTGCCATCAAGCACTTGTTTGCTTAGCTAAGGGGGGATTTTTTAGAATAAAAGTAAATAAATAACTGGATCCAAGAACTAGTTTCATAGGTGTCAAATGACCATTCTAGGTAACTTAAAAAACCTCCCAATGACTACAGTCCTTGTGCAAGGGGGCAAAAGAATATTATAATTCGAGTACTTCCCGGGCATTGTCAATATCCCCTGGGCTAAATATATCCTTGGCTGATTGTATAACCAAAGGCCATTGGATTACAAAAGGTGGCTCCCAATTATCAGTTTGGGGACCGTGGATTAACTGTGGGAGTTTTGCCTGAGTTAAAGCGCCTATAGCCTCAGGCCCGCCTTGTCTCTGATGAATGAAATTGCTAGTAGAAACCGGCTTAGACCAAAAACAACATATGGTATCGTGCTGGATCTCAAGAATCTTGCTGCTTCATTGCAGTTCCTGATTCCAACGTTCCTGCAGATTGGTCGAATCCATTTCCTCCTTGGTTTATCGTAGGCTTTGCAGTTTAAAAGAACATGATCCGTCGTTTCTGGAGTCTCCATATTACACAGCTCACAGATCGCCTCATGACTTCTCCCATTCAAGAGGCCCCATTTAAAGGTAAAGGCCTTAACCTGGAGAGTCCCATATCGAAGCTTCATAAATAAAACTTTTGCTCGTCTAGGTTGGATAGTATCGATCCATTCCTCAGCACTCTTAAGGTTAGTCTACCTAGATCCTTGCTATAGAAAGGGCTATTAAGGGTGAAGTCCCAGAATACTTGCTTTAGTCGGATCTTGGATTGTGTTGTGAGTGTATGCGGTTCATCCCAATAAAATTTCAGCCCTAGATTGTAAAAGCATTGCCTGATATAGTGGAGCCACGGGAGGGAAATGGCATTGTCCAAACCCATGATCTCAATTAGTGCTTGCTTGTATTGGATCAATTCAGGGGTTGTCCAAAGTCTACACCAGTAAAGCAGGGGCCTCAGGGCTGCCAATTTGCCTATTTGTTTCATGTTAATATCATAGGTTAAAGGGATCAGCGGAGTGGATGGAGGGAGACCCAGTACCCCCCTCATGAAATTATTTTCCTGAGTAACAAATGGGGTTAGTTTTGTAAATCCCCAGAGTTCAGCACCATATAGAGCAGCAGCCTGTGCTTTGCACCTATAGATCTCAAATACTGGTGACACAATGCTCGACCTTGAGCATTTGTAATTTTTGCTAGTTGCCATGGAGCTATGAGTTAAGGAGATAGCAGCTTTATTGATGTGCGGTGCCCATGACAATTTGGCATCAAGCAGTATCCCTAGATAATTGAAGTTTTTTACTCGTTCCAATACCTGCCCTCCAATCCGAATGTTTCTCTTGAGTGCTTTATGGGGGTTAACAGTCAGGTATTTGGTCTTGTTTGTATTTATTTCTAATCCCTTCGAGCTGCAATACTCACTGAATTTGTCTAATAGAGTTTGCAGGCCCATGGGAGTTTGAGATAATAGGATGGTATCATCTGCAAAAAGGAGGGCGGGGACTGGATCACCGTTCAATCTTGGTGAGTCATGGTTACTTTGTTTCAAATAATGAACCAGATCATTGATGTATAATGAGAAAAGTGTTGGGGCAAGCACACAGCCCTGTCTCACCCCCCTCTTGATAGTTATTGGGTCTGTCAACTCTCCCTTTGGCCCCCACCGAACCTTTGCAAATGTATTTTCATGTAACCTCTCTAGCTGGCCCAGGAGGTTCCCTGGCATGCCCTGTTTTCCTAGTGCTGCCCATAAGGAGTCTCTTGGCACCAGATCAAAGGCTGCACGCAGATCCACAAACGCGATATAGAGGTGACCTTTCCTTAGTCTAGTATATTTCCACATTATTGTCAATAGCCTAAAGGCCTGGTCGACTGTACTCATCTGCTGTCTAAAGCCTGCTTGGTATATAGTCATTATGCTGTTCTCTTCTATCCAGCTACTAATTCTATTCAGGATCTGTCTAGCGTAAATTTTTTGCATGACATCTATGAGGCTGATTGGTCTATAGTTCCCTGGGTCTTCCCTGGATCCTTTTTTGTAGACTGGATTTATTTCTGCCCCTTTCCATGTCTCGGGCATTAGACCTCCCCTTGCTATAGCGTTACTTAAAAGGTTTAGATAAGGTGCCCAAATTTCTATGCTATGTTTAAACATATCCCCCGGGATCTTATCCAAACCGGGGGCTTTTCCTGGCTTGATTGCTTCAATAGCAATCACCGTCTCCTCCAGACTAAATTGTAACTCGGGTAAAATGCCCCAAGTAGCTAGGGTTTTATGTCTTGAGGGATAGAAATCGAGGGTGGGGGGGTCAGAGTAAAGATGTGTAAAATAGTTAACCCATGTTTTGGGATCTATATGATGATCTGTAGTAAATATCCCCTCTTTGCTGCCATGGGTAACTATTTTCCAGAAGATCCTTGTATCATTGCTTTTTGCTGCTTCCAGCAGGTCTTGCCATTTTTGATCCTCCCAGTTGCTTTGGGCAGTAGCCAGCGTTTTCTTGTAGCTGGCCCTTGCCTGTTGTACGGCTAATTGATTTGTTTGCTTTAGAGCCTCTATCAGTACTCTTTTCCTCTCCCTACATTTGATAGTATACCATGGACTGCTTGGGGTGGTTTGCACCTTCTTCTTTTTATGCTTGTTCTGTAGCTGTTTGGTCAGGACGGGTCTTAGTGCAATACTCATTGAACGGTGGATAGCCGTAATAGGGATGTCACTAGGTTTATTTCTGCGTAAGGCTCCAGGAGATCAGAAAATGTGTTGTAAATATTTGTCATAGTATCCTGATTGCCTAGTATTACTGGCCATTTTACAACCCTTCTATTGTTACTGAGGGTGGGTTGTAACTCCACCTTGTCGTGTTCTGTATATTTCAAATCCAAATCTAGGAGGTGGGCCCTGAGTTCAATTATTAGCGGGAAGTGATCGCTATCCCTTCTTTTATCTATTTTAAAAGTCGCTAATCTTCCTCATGTACTTATACTATGCAGAATGTAGTCTATTTTTGAAGTTGAGTTGCCTCTCTGGAAAGTATCCAGATTAAGGCCTCATTCACCCACTCTGCCATTGCACGTCCTCAGTCCGTGCTTTAATGTAAGGCCCATGAGTTGCAGTGCGGCCACTGTGCCTGGAACAGTTTTTTCTATTGTTAGGTAAGGAATTGCTCTCATTCGATCTTCTTCTTCTGCTAAATGGCCAAATCCAGTTATAGGTTCATAATTACAATTAAGGTCACCCCCTATCATAATTGTCTCTCCTACTGGGATCTTTTTGAGCAGGTCGTCTAGTAGAGTTATTTCAGGAGACTCCAAGTTTGTCCTTCTAGGTCTTATATATACATTGAACAAGTGGGTTATTATCTTATTTTTTTTCCCCACTACCAACCATAAAATGTCCTCTGACTCAGTGGCTTGCATACGTATCTCGACATTTAATGAGATTTTCACCCATACAACCAACCCCCCAGACGGTCTCCCTCTGGCAGCTGAAATTGCACTAATAAAGTAGGTTTTATATCCTAATTTATACGGTGGATCTTTAAGCCAAGTCTCTTGAAAGAGACAGACATGATATCGATCAATATAGTCCTGCCATTCGGGGTCTATAAGCTTATTTTTTAAGCCGGCTACATTCCAGGAGATCATGGTGATAGGACCCCTTCCGTTTAGGGTCGTGACATTGGAAGTAGGACTCAGATAGGCTGTTGAATCTTTCCTACTATGCAAAGACTCCACTACACTCCCTGCTCCTGTAGCATGAAGATCAATCCCTTCGTGGGGCTCACCTACTGTTGGGTCCCCATTGGGTCCCACTTGTGCCTGATCTATCTGGATTAGTCAATCTACTCTTTCGAGATTGGAATCACAATTTCTCTTTTGCAATCCCTCATTGTGATTGTACTTATGCCTCTGGGCTCGGGGTTTGGTAATTAATGGATCCGAACTAAACCTCATGGCATTGAATTTGGGGGCGGGGGTTCTCTGTTCCATATCAATCAAGCCTCTGGTTAATCTTCCATCCTTAAATGTTAGTGCAATAACGTCATGTTGCCCCTTCTCTCCAGGGATTCTTTCTGCCTCCCTGATGTCTGATCGAATTATGGATAGGCAGTGTCTTTTGGCCCTAACCCAATGTGTAAGCTTATTTTTTAAGGAGTCCTCGTCTTCTCTGCTATTTCAGGGCAATTTTGGAACATTTAACAGATAAACAACATTGGTCCTAATAGGAAACCTATCCTCCTCAGAATATGGATTCAATATAGTGTATCGGTTATGATCATTAGATACTTGGGGATAGGGGCTCAGAGTAGGTTCCAGATTTCCTTTTTGGGATCCTTTTACCAAACGGGGTTCTCTTCGTGGATTCCCTATTTCTTGGCATAAATCACTAGCATTTCTTCTAGGGAAGTTGCGTGAACCAATATTTTCCCCATTAACCCCTCTCATGCATCCCTGTGGTTGATGTACAATCTTAGCTATAGCTGGGGTAGGGTTGGGGTTAGTGATCAAATTTTGAGGACATGTGGGTCTACCTTGTGGATGGAATGATATGGGGGGGACTCCTTTTCGCACTGAGCTCTATGGGTACCCCTACCCCCCTCCTTTTCCACAATATCTGTTAAGGTTCTTACTTCGAGTTTCAAATCCCTAACTTCCTGGATTAATCCAGTGATTAGGTCATAAAGGTCTTCTATAGATCTTATTTTGTGTTTTAGAGGATTCACTGGTTCTAAATTGAGAGGAGAGGTCCTTTTTCTATCTAACTGTACAGTTGGGATAAATGGGTGTAACTCATCCACGGATTCCCCCTGTTGTGCATTCTGTACATTACTACTATCGAGTTCTGCCAGGACTGCATATTTATTGGAGCACATAGCTTCACACTCCTGCGTATGGCCCTTCTTCCTAGTATTATCAATGGTGCATAGGTGTATGGACCGAGTTGTAGCAACCTTAGGGCTGCCAGTCCTAATATCGGATGATGCCTCCCCCTCTTGCTGGCAAATAATCTCTATCACTTTATCTTCCTCTGGTTCGATTTTCTTCGTGTAATAGGAGGTAATCTTTTTATCAGGACCCTCCCGGATAGTGGACCTACTACATAGTAGTGACTCTACCTCCTCGATAAGATCATCTATTTCAGCTATAGTGCAGTTCTCACCCGCATTCCTAAGTTTTTTTATAGATTTCTCCTTCCCCCTTGGGGGTTCTGATGCCTTACGTTTTCCCATAGCTTGAACTGCCTATGTAGTGCTTCGGCTCTGTGAACCAGTCCACAATATGTAATTATAAAAGAGATTAGAAGAAGGACTGGTGGGGGTAGACCTAGTTAGTACAATTATCTTCTCGTATGACAACGATAGCTATACATTTTTCACTATAGATACAAGCAGACCTCTTGCAAAGTGTGAAAAGGCAGAGGCCCAACCTAGCCCCACTCCAAAATCTATCAGGTAATGATAAAAGCGTAACAACAGTAAGGGGAGAGTACCGTCCTAAGGCCCTCTATAAAAAGACCTATTTAGGAGTAAATGTCAACACAGTACCTTCAGGCAGCCATACATGTAAGTTGCCAAATCCTTACAACTTTGGATGATTGTCAGGGGGGTGGCCCAGCCCTGCCTCTTCCTGGCAATGACGGGCAAGGACGGGCCCGACCTTGGCCCGGGCTTTGCCCGGGCGCGTCCCACGCGGCGGGAGCGCTGTTAAAGATTTAAAGGGCTCCTGCCCTCGACACACCTCCTGGGACCTCTGACGCGCTACCCGCGGCGGCAGGAGCGCTGTTAAAGATTTAAAGGGCTCCTGCCCTCGACACACCTCCTGGGACCTCTGACACGCTACCCGCGGCGGCGGGAGCGCTGTTAAAGATTTAAAGGGCTCCTGCCCTCGACACACCTCCTGGGACCTCTGACGCGCTACCCTAATTAATTCATATTGCTCTGACACCTGCATCATTTTATCAATTTGCATATGCAAATTCATTGCAGGAGCGTATTTGTTTATAATTTTCCAAGGGAGTTTCTGCATGGATGGATGGGGTAGCAAAAGAGAGATAAAACATTGTCTTTTGTGTACTGAAAGCATGGTGTGTCATATCTAACTGTTTAGAATATTCTAGGCAACATGATGCATTTAAGCAGATCTAGTATGTTAAATTCTTAAATCATTTTCAAGAGAGCATTGTTATTAAAGCCAATTAAATCCTTTGAAATACATCTAACTTGTTTCTCAAATGCTGCAAAAGCAGTGAGGTGAAGATACAGGATGATCAGCCCTCCCTCTTTCTTGGATAATTTCTACTTAACTATCCTTTTGGGCAGTTGTTTTTGCAAATAAAACTAGAGTCCAACTATATTTTAAAGAATGCATCCAATAAAAAGGCACAGCATTGCAATGAAAACAAGAAATGAGGGCTCTCTGCCCAACAACTGAGTGAGGCAACATATGCCATCTATGAAAACATATTCTTGACTTTGCTTATCAATGTGGTGTAATTTAGATTTCATAAAGTGTCAGGATCTTATCCATATTTCACTCACAAATATCCAGATGCGAGTTGCAAATAGGGATGGGCAGAGATTTTAATTCTACCTGTGGATCAGCGGAATTTAGTAATTTCACATGACTCTTATAACACAGAATTACTAATAAATTCTGCAGTTCTGCCAGCTGAATGAATCAGCACTGTCTGTTTTTAAGCAGGGCTGGAAGAGGAAGCAGTCTCTCTGAGTTTAAAAAACACTGCTGATTACGTGTCACCTGCAGTGAATTCTAAACCTAGAGGGACAGCTATCTCTTCTGTCTCAGTTTAAAACCCACTGGCTGCACTGCTGTGCATACCCCACAGACCCCTTACATACTCGGAGCATATAAGACAAATATTCTGAGTATGTAAGGGTCCTGAGGGGAATGCACAGGGATGCATACCCCTCAGCACCCTTACATACTCTGCAGTAATCACTGCAAAGTATGTAGGGGAACCAAGGGGTATTCATTCTAAGTGCATTTGGCATTTAGCAGCACTATTACTTAGTGCAACATGCATCTTCGCATTCATTTGAAAATACTGGCAATTCTACCCCACTGCAGAATTATGTGGCAGCTCACATAATTTTTATGTAATTCTGTGGAATCTAATACTGCCAATTCCACCCACCCATATTTGTAAATATTGCATAGTCCCATTGGTAAAACAGCTTTGTATACATTAAATAATACTAAAACAGCTTTATTCGGTCGATTGACCATGAAAGCAACAAAATACAATGAATGATCATGTTTGAATACAATCATCAATAATCTAATATAAAACATTCAATACATATAAATAAAATCTAATTTACACATAAAAGTCTTGTCTAAGTCAGTTGCATGGATCCTTGTTTTTTAAAAGACAGCGACGAATATGCCATGCTGCCACAAAAAACTTGCTAACTGCAAGAATTAAGTAATTGGAACTATGGCTTTTTAAGACCCTTATGGCAGAAGTGCAGTTGTTTAGTCCCATGAGCCTGCAGATTTTACAGATCCATTTTGACCGTGGGATCGAATAAGCAGGGTAAAAGAACATAAAATGTTCAACATTTTCTGAAGTAGCACCACAAGCAGGACATATGTCGGGAAGGATGGTCTGCCCCCAACTATTAGTCAATGACATCAAAGGTAAAGATCCAAACCGAAATCTTGCATATAAGCTTTTACCCTGTAAGTCAGGTATGATATGCAAGTATGGTTCAAACTGTGGGGACCATTTAAAATCAATAAAAGAGTTTGTTAAACGACCATTTGATTTACAGATTATATAATTATCCTTTACATGGGACCAATAAACTGACTTTAAAACATTTTTGCGGCGTCTCTCTAAATTGTGGGGATTTTCCCAATAATCACCCAGACCCAGTGAACGAAACCAGTGTGAAACATGTCTAAACCAGGGGAGTGTGGCAGCGTTTTGACATTTTAGTAAATCTAGTAATGAAGCCTTATATATATCTAATTCAGGAGTGGTCCATATCCTGATCCAATATAAAAGCGGTCTTAAAGTAACTAGGTCAGCTACTCTATTTAAACCCAAGTCAATAAATAATGGAGACAAAGGTGTACTACGAGGGCATGCAATCAGGGCCCTTGCGAAATTGTTTTCACCCACTGATATCTTGTTACAATTAGAAAATCCCCATACATCCGCTCCATACAGAGCTGCTCCTTGCGCCTTGGCTGTATAGATATTAATTGCTGGGGATACAGCTTTTGTTAAGGAGCTTTGGTATAAACACAGTATGGATGCAGCTCTATGTTGTAACAACCCTCACTCTTCGTGGTCTGATCTTCCCATGATAATTTACTGGTTAGCCTAACACCCAGATAATCTATAGAGCTAACTTTCTTCAAGGGGACTCCATCGATGTTGATGGTTAATCTTTTGCTAGGTCCTGTACAGAGCACCATCAATTTAGTTTTGTTGATGTTAACCTCCAACCCATGTTCTCTGCAAAATGAATAAAATCTATCAACGAGGGTTTGCAACCCCATTGGTGTCTTTGAAATAAGGAGTGAGTCGTCTGAAAAAAGAAGAATGGGGATTTTTTGTGCATTCAGGGAGGGGGCATCATTCTGGCAAGTGATCATGACCTTCACCACCTCATTAATGAATAGGGTGAATAGTAAGGGGGGTAACACACAACCTTGGCGAACTCCCATTTTGATTGGAATCTTTTCATTCAGCTCACCTTGTTTGCCCCATCTCACTTGCGCATAGGTGTTTTCGTGTAATCGTTTTAGATGAAGTAGTATGTCCCCTGGAACTCCCAGTCTGCCCAGCACTTCCCACAATTTAGCTCTTGGGACCAGATCAAAAGCAGAACGCAGATCTATAAATACAACATATAGGCCCTGCTTAGCAATAGCTACATATTTCCAATACAGTATAGCCAACCTAAAAACCTGGTCCACCATGCTAGTTTTCACGCGGAATCCTGCCTGAAGTGGAGAGAAGATCTGGTGGTCCTCGACCCAGCTGGTGATCCTCTGTAAAATTTGTTTAGCGAAAATCTTTTGTATATTGTCTACGAGGCTAATTGGCCTATAATTAGCTGGAAAATTTACATTGCCTTTTTTATGAATTGGTATAATTTCGGCCCCTTTCCATGTGTCGGGAATTTGTCCCCCTGCAGCAATGCTATTCGAAATAGCATTGATATACCAGGACCAAACATTTGGTTTCGATCTATAAAGATCTCCAGGAAGCTTATCCAGCCCAGGTGATTTGCCAGGTGTTAAGCTATTTATGGCCTCAAGAGTTTCCTCTATAGAGAAAATGGTAGAGCCCTGAGAGGCATGAAGGCCCCCCTCTGAAGGGGGCAATCTAGAACTCAAATCTGTCAGCATTGGAAAAGAATAAACTACATTGTTGGCCATCAGGTCCGCTGGTAAGGCATAAAGACTGGAAAAATGCTCTACCCAACTTTCGGGTTGTAAATGATTATTAGGGGAATTCCTGCCTCCATTTTCTCTTTTGGACAGAAGTTCCCAGAAATGCTTGTTGTCCTTTGTTCTTGAGGCATCTAGTAGTTCCTGCCACAAGAGGTCCTCCCACCGCCTTTTATCATAGGTTAAAGTTTCTTTGTAAGTGCGCCTGGCTTGTTTTATATCCCCCTGGGAGCCTGGGATTACTGCTACTTTTAACCCAGACTTTGCCCTGGAACAGGTCTCATCGAACCATCCCTTGCGGACCCTTTTCCCTTCACTAGGCCTTGGCCGACCCACTTTGTAAAAAAAGCTCTGTAACTGTGTGGCCAGGCTGTCATGTATTTCGAGAATTGGAATATCACCAGTAACCTGGTCTTCATAGACAGCCAGGTTATCTAAAAAAGTTTGGTAAATCGCTCTGATCAGAAGGGGGTTGGACATCACTTTTGGCCAAGTGACCTTAGTGAAGTTATTGTTCCAGCACGGTGATGGAACCACTGTAACAAGGTTGTTCAGTGTTCTCCTAAACATTTTCCCAGACAGAGTGAGAAGCAGGGGAAAGTGATCACTGTCGCATCTCACTTCCACTCTCATATCCTTCAAGAATGGCCACAGCCTGACATCCACCAGGAAGTATTTAATCGTACTTGTGGGCATACCCCTTTTGAATGTCGGTAAAATGTTCAAATCAGATGATGTTCTACCATTGCAAGCCCTGAGGCCATGTTTTAGGCGTAATGTGGCTAGTTGTGTGGCCACACGCGAGTGTATACAGTGCCGATTGGTGGTTAACTGTGGGATCCCCCACAGCTCGTCTTCTTCATCAGTTAGGCCACTGAGCAAGGTAGAGGGTTCTAATGTACAATTTAAATCACCAGCCATAATTAAAATGGTCGAGGGTTGCAAACTTTCTAAAAATTTGGACAATAAAACCAGAGTGTGAGACTCGGAGCCATGTGGAACTGATCGTATGTAAACATTAACAATAACAATTGTAAAACTCTGGTTGAACATGATACGCATAGCCTTTAAATAAGCAGAATCAATTTCCAAAGGGTTAAGATCACATTGTAATTTCTTATTTAGGAGCAGTAACAGCCCGCCTCTGCCGCAACCCAACCCCTTCTCTGGAGGTAGGGTCGGAACACTGAATGAGAGAAATCCATCTACATTAATAGCATCCTCTGCCAAGTTTCCTGAAACAGGCGAATATCTATATCTTTAATGTATGTGGCCCATTCTAAATTGACCAATTTCCTGCCAAGACCTGCAATGTTCCAAGACATAAGTTTTAACGTACATTTATCTAAGTCGATTTCGGAGGTTGAGCATCATAGTTCCCTCAAGGCCAAGTCATTACTACAGGTATCCAATAGCGACACCCTATCGCTCTCCTTAGTGTGTGGTACCTTGGAACAGATCTCCATATAAGCCGCCGGTTCAGGAGCCAGTCATACAGGATCAGGCAGCAGGCAAGAGTTGGTAACTGCCATGGGTGTGGCACCTCCCCGGGGCAGGTTGGGTCGCCTGGACCTACATCTTGACTGGAATTGAATGGATCCAGTGTAAGTCTTATCCACCCCAGTTCTACATTTTATTAGAGCAAGTATGGGTGTCAAAATCCATAAGTTGAGTCGCAAAGATCTTGTCTTCAAAATGAATGGAAATTTTGTCAAAGTTAGTGCCTGGAATGAAGCTTCTCTCTGCTGCTCGTATGTCTGAGCGAATGACAGAAAGGCAACTCCGTTGATAGCGTATCCAATGTATTACTTTATTTATCAGGGAGTCTTGATTCTCGACCAACCCTAGTGGCTATTTTGGAATGTCAGTCAGATAGATTGTATTATTACCACTTTCCATACCCAAATCCTGTACCTTGTTTACTGCACCTCCAGTGCCGTTACGGGGGAGAATTTTACTTTTATGAGAATTTTTAAAGGGCCTATTGGGGGGCTGTTATGGACTATCTACCTGGTCGGCTTTCGAGGTATCGTATTCTCTAGCCCTTCCTCTATCTTTATCATCATTAGTATGGACAGAATTACTTGTCCAATTTCCTCGACGGTCTCTGCATCTAGGTGCACTTTCGGGCATTCTTTTGTATCTTAGATTGTCTTTTATGAGGTTGGAATGATGTCCCTCTCTTCCTGTTGTAGTCAATTTCCCGCTGTTAAGGAGAACCAAAGCCCCCCTTGTCGCAGCCCCCATGGGTAAATCATTAGAAGTAAGAGCTTCGCTTCCCCATTGCCTCCACACTAACCCCTTGACGTATGCAATTACATCCACATTGGTACACAGATTTTCCCTTCATAAGTCCTGTTAGCGCTAGGACCAGACCCTTAACTTCGTTCACTCTCTGGAGGACTGTGGCCAAGTTGATTCTGCTGGCTGGTGACTCAATACCTTCCAAGTCAAGCTGAGGGTTGGGTGGGATGGCAATAGGGATATCTATTCCAGGTGAAAACTGGGCAGTGGGCAGGTCCTCTTTTTCCGACAGTGGCTCAAAAAGATTAGTGCACGATAGGTTTGGGACCACCTTGATCACCGGGCTCAGTGGAAGAGAAGATGGCATGTGCGATACAAGTGAGGGACCCTTCTGAGGTGCTGGGGGACATATTTCATTGCAGGAGGATCTTGCAGAAAGGTTCCTGCAGGAGTGGGGGCCCTCATTTCCATCGGCCTCTGCTATAATAACCGGAGGGTATCTCTTTCCCATTTTGTTAAATATTTCCGGGATTTTCCTATCCTTATGGGGGCCCTTCTTCAGGGGCATTACCCCCGTTGAATGTGTACTTAATATAGACTCGACTTCTTCGAGTAAGAGGTCGATTTCGTCAAGTGGATTTGACCTGCTCAGGGGTCGCGGGTTCAAGGATTTAGCTGAGCGTTTTTTCGCTTTTTTTATTCCCTTGGTTGGCGCCGGTATATCTACGGCCTTTCTTTTCCCCATAATATGCAGGTAGTCACAGGGTCAGTAAATATAAATTGAAAAGTTCCCTTACTTGAATGTTGATTATTCCTGCAGCCAAGATGATAGGCCCTGCCCGGCCTCTTCTGTGCGATGACGGGCAAAGACATGGCCCCCAGCTGAGGAACAGCAGCAGTGGAGCCTGGGACTCGAAGTCCCACCAGGCTTGAAGGGGAGCAACGTCTGTGCGGCGATGCGCGACGAGCTTTGTAGCGCCCGTGAGTCAATGGCCCCCAGGTGAGGAACAGCAGCAGTGGAGCCTGGGACTCGAAGTCCCACCAGGCTTGAAGGGGAGCAACGTCTGTGCGGCGATGCGCAGCACGCTTTGTAGCGCCCACGAGTCAATGGCCCCCAGGTGAGGAACAGCAGCAGTGGAGCTGGGACTCGAAGTCCCACCAGGCTTGAAGGGGAGCAACGTCTGTGCGGCAATGCGCGGCGAGCTTTGTAGCGCCCGCGAGTCAATGGCCCCCAAGTGTGGAACAGCAGCAGTGGAGCCTGGGACTCGAAGTCCCACCAGGCTTGAAGGGGAGCAACGTCTGTGCAGCGATGCGCAGCACGCTTTGTAGCGCCCGTGAGTCAATGGCCCCCAAGTGAGGAACAGCAGCAGTGGAGCCTGGGACTCGAAGTCCCACCAGGCTCGAAGGGGAGCAACGTCTGTGCGGCGATGCGCGGCACGCTTTGTAGCGCCCGCGAGTCAATGGCCCCCAGGTGAGGAACAGCAGCAGTGGAGCCTGGGACTCGGAGTCCCACCAGGCTCGAAGGGGAGCAACGTCTGTGCAGCGATGCGCGGCGCGCTTTGTAGCACCCTCGAGTCAATGGCCCCCAAGTGAGGAACAGCAGCAGTGGAACCTGGGACTCGAAGTCCCACCAAGTTCGAAGGGGAGCAACATCTGTGTGGCGATGCGCGGCGCACTTTGTAGCGCCTGCGAGTCAATAGCCCCCAGGAGAGGAACAGCAGCAGTGGAGCCTGGGACTCGAAGTCCCACCAGACTCGAAGGGAGTAACGTCTGTGCGGTGATGCATGGCGCACTTTGTAGCGCTCGCGAGTCAATGGCCCCCAGGTGTGGAACAGCAGCAGTGGAGCCTGGGACTCGAAGTACTACCAGGCTCGAAGGGGAGCAACTTGCTTCTTATTTCTCCTACCTTTCCTTTTGTTTAAAATCCTTTATTGAGTGCAAACGTTTGATTTAAGTTTAAAAATGTCAGTATAGAAACAGGGTAAACAGAAGAGAGTGCCAAATAAGGAAATAAAAGCTTGAGTTAAGAGTCCACCTAGCGCCAAGATGGGCCGCCAGCTGTATCAAGGAGCTGGCGATCGCGGCTATAATGGAGATTTCTCTATAATCTGCCTGTGACCTCCGAGCTCAGTGACCTGCGCTTGTTGACAAAGCCGTGGCCTTGCTTCCGTGGAAGTGTGGGCGGGTATTCCTCACTCCCTCCTCACATAATACTATTATGTTTTAATTCATTAATTCTATATCCCCTAGGTTTGAATACGCTTTGACAGCTTCCAATGCCCATTTTCGGTGGTTGGATTTGAAATGTAAAGTTAAAATTCAAGTCCTTTCAAATCCACAAAAGTTCTATACAGACCCAAACTCCATGAGGCAGAGGATCTCAGTGTTAGATGTGGCTGCCCCCTGCAGCACCCTCTCAGCTCAAACCATCATTTAGGAGTCGCAAAACCTAGCAATGTTTGCCCCAGTCTACCTCTCCCAGGAGGACACAAAGCCCACTAGACACCAAGGAATACTTATAAGAAGACATAGGGATGGGGACTGTCCACCATGGCAGCGACCATGGCCCCACCACAAGAAGAGTGCAAATTCCTTCTGCCTCCCTTGGGGGGAAGATTGGAAGTTTGCCCAAAATGTCCTCACCTGCAAAGGCAAAAAGTTCACTATACACCAAGGAATATTTTTTTAAAAACAACGTGGCATTGGGGCCTATCCACCATGGGTGCAGCCGTACCATCACTCCAAAAAGGGTGCAACAGTCTTTCTGCCACTCCATAAGGCAAATTGAAGGTTTGCCACACTTTGCCACCCTCTGAGGGCTGAACTCCCACTAGACATCAGGTATATAGATGAAAAAAGAAACCATAGTCTTGCCCCCACCCCAAAAAGGGTGGAACAGTCATTCTGCTCCCCTCTCGGAGGCAGACTGGAGATTTGTTACAATCTGCCTCCTCTGGAAGGGAGGGCAGGAAGCCCACTAGAAACTAGGGGGCATATTTATACTCTTCCTACGCCAAAATTGCGTCAAAAATTCTGAGGCAAATTCGGCGCAAACCTAACATCATCTTTATACTTTAACACCCGAACCCGCAAACGCCAACATTCCGCTGTGTGCGTCATTTTCTGGATGCCTGAACCCGCCTTGCATTAATGACATGCAACGTAGGCGTTCCCATCCAAAAAATGACTTAAATACCCGTGCGCCATATTTATCCTACCATGCAAAATCCCGCCCGGCTGGGAGACGGAGTCGGAAAATGGCGCACAGCCCGATTTGCGTAAAAAAATAACACCTGGGTCAGGGCAGGCGTTAAAATGGGGAAAACACACCAGTAATTAAGGAAAACACACGGAAGCAATAGCAGAGTTCAAAACAAAGACATTGAGGTGCTATTCATCCAGCATGCATGAAGACGCAGAGCACAGGACCAACACCAGCAGCTTCCACCACACCAGCAGGGACCACAAAGGCAACGCAGAAGGCACCACTGGTGCCCTAGTTGCTGGGATCTCACAGCCCTCATTCTCTGCCTTCGTACCCAAGGTATTGGATGCCATCATCTCCCTCACACCCCGCCACATCAGCTTCCCCAACACACAGCTGAAGCAGCAGGAGACCAAACAGGGTTTCTACCAAATCAACAGCTTCCCACACGCGCTTGGTGCCATTGACTGCACACATGTACGGATTCTGCCACCAGCTGCAACCGAGCATGTATACCGCAAAAGGAAGCACACACACTCCATCAATCTGCAGGCCATTGTTGATCACCGGGGTTTGATCACCAACATCGTGGCAAAGTATCCTGGGAGTGTACATGATTCATTTATCTTCCGCCTCTGCACCATCAATCAACACTTCCAGGATGGACGATATGGCAATGGCCTATTTGTTGGTAAGTACAGAAACTTACTTATATACACACAGCACAGCAACCCTGTAGGACACACAACACAAACACCCCTACATTGACACATGGCCAGGAAAACACTGAGGTTGTGACAATGCTGGTCATGTGTGATATCCTCACCCAATGGGATATACACCTAGGAACAAATGACAGATGCAAATAACAACAGATGCCACTCCAGAGCCACAAGGGAACAATTTAAAACCACACAGTGACAATGACATGGCCTTAACGGCCAGTACAACTTGGAAGATTAATCTTACAATATGACATCAATAACAATCAATCACACACCCTTCCAAACAATATGTACAGTGTAAGGGGTATGCAGTGTGTTTCGCTGCAGGTCGAACACCATGACACACATAGCATGATGATGATGACTCTAATGAATGGTACATGGAAACATTGAGGCTGTAACAATATCTCACATCACTCCTGGGCTGACATTGCCCACTACCAATAAGCAAGTAGACTATGCTAAGAACACATATTGATGTGACAATATTGCAAAGTGCACATTCTTACACATACGGTTTGAGACAATTACACATATACACAACAGATGTACTGGCATATGGACCTTCTGACACTTAAACCATCAACCCCACAACCAAGTTAGCCAGCTGAACTGGACCAGGTTCAGTAGTGTAGGTACACGTTTGAACATGAGTCAACTCAGTAAGGGCAGACAAATAGGTCTACATAGAACTTGTCACACATTGGATATTTGTGCATTGTCAATTGTCAACACTTCAGTGCTGTCAAATTATGGAGATGTGTTGTACATTGTCACCTAGCTAAATCAAAGGGCCTCACTGATGTTTAACAAATTGTATTGCATATGTTAAATAGGATGGGATGTCTAGGCCATATAAGTGCAACCGTGTTTCCACCACTGTGGACTTGATTATGTGTATGAAAGTATCATGTCACCCCCCAGTTAAGATACATGGACACCTCTTTCACATGACATAATGCATGGGAGTACACAATGTACTGCAAGTCTACAACAATAGCGCTGACATCTGGTCAATCAGCTAAACACCAGTTCAGATAATGAAACATTCCAATGCCGATGGTACATCCTAGAAGCCTAGGATTCCACACAATAACACAAACACAGATGAGTCACAGACAACACAAAATAACAACTGCCATGCAAAGTGACAATCATGGTGCAAGCACCATCAACATTTTTCACAAAGTTTTTCATTCAGCTGATCAGGGGTATGGGATCCAGCCATGGATCATGACCCCATTTGCAAACCCAAGCACAGCATCAGAGCGTACCTATAATGAGGCACATCGGAGGACACGCACCACAGTAGAGAGGACCTTTGGCATCCTGAAGTCAAGATTCAGGTGCCTCAACATCACCGGAGGTAGCCTCCTATACCCACCTGAAATGGTCTGCAAGATCATTTTGACCTGTGCCCTCCTACACAACATTTGTGTAAGGAGGAACATTCCCCTCTATGAACCAGACCCACAAATGCCTGAAGAGGAGGAAGAGGAGGATGCTGTCCATCAACATGAGGGGGGCCATTGAAACACTGCAGCAGGATTGCGTCGGAGACAACACATTGTACAAAGCTTCTTTTAACGCTACTCACCATCAACACTGTCTTACCATATGTCATTAAACACCTATTCTAATCAACTAATCTTGGTCTGGGTAATTATTTATGCATCACATCATCCCTAGGATTCATAATCAGAGTTTAGCCTCATGGAGCATTGCAGATATACAGATTAGGATCCTGAAAAATCCAACTTCACACACAGTATAAATGACATATATCCTGTCAATTTCACATTTGAAGGTCAATATCAGAGGACCACAGCTATGACACACATACATGTTGGCACCATGGTTCATTGCAGCATATGGCACACAAGTAAGACACCATCATTCATAAGGTAATAAACTGCTTCATACATGAGGCAGTGGATGTGCTATTGCATTGGTAAGAGGAATGTATGACCAGACACTTGACAGCAGTAAGTGTGACATCAGCTATCTCTGCAAGGAGTATATGTGACAAGAAGTCCATGGAAGCTGCAAATGGATAGCATGAGTGCCCTAGGTATGATAAGCATTGCTCACAAGACATGCCCTGCGCAGTCCATCTCAGGTCATAAGTCCTGCCACTGCCATGTTTTCAGTCTCTCCCCACCCTTCTCTAGGGGGCCCCTAAAAATGAACTTTTTATACCCAGATAATCCTTCATCTACACACACCCAGACTCACATTCTGACTCCAGTGTGCTTCCTTCTTTAGTATGGCATGCCATAGTCATAGTTCTTTTGTCTGCATGGACTTTAGGTCAGATAATGCACTGTCTGGTAGTGTGTAGGATCTGTAACCAACTGTCCATTGCTTCCCATGTGAAAGGTACTGTTTGCCCTTTGAACTTGATTCTCACCTACAGGACTTGTGAGAGACTGAAGCTGTACACACCTGTGAGCACTTCCATGCAGACCAACCATTGGAACCTGCACTGCCCTTGCTGCTGCCTAGAACGGCTTAGAAGCTGCCATTATATGTATATCCTTGTTATGAATTGCCGTATAAATCGCTTGTGTTACACTGGCTTTGGGTGATTGTGTAACTTTGCAGCCCACAGGACAAATACAGTTTTCCACAGTGTTGTTCCATCTTTTCCCAGTCAGAGTCTGTTCACTGTGTATTTGCCTTGTTCATGTTAGTTCCTGACAGAGCCTCCATCGTGTTAGCCTGATTGGTTCCTGTCTTTGTGTTACCATAAAGGTTCCCTGTGGGTACATTTGCCTCATAGTTGCTTCCCATGCCCCACTTTCCTCCTGAGGTGTGGTGTCTGGTAGGTCTACGAAGAATCCTCAAATAGATTGAATAGTGTAATCAGTTTACGTATCGTATCATGGTGTGGGACATGTCTTCAAATAGCCTAATCACGGCCCATTCCTTGTCTGGGTTTCATTTATGCATGAGTGAGAAACAGTGACAGTGTACCATGGCTATATGCATGGATTGGGTATGGTGGCTCCAGCACAACAAACAATGTTTGCTAATGTGCATGAAAGGACAAAACATGTTTGTGCCCTGACGTTCCACACACAGATTCACATCGGCCCCAATCTATTGATGGGCCTTGCGTGGTGAATAGCTGTGAGATTAATCAGCACAGAGGCACTGATGTTCCCGGTTGCAGTGGGTATTTTAAAGACCACCCTGTGTACTGAATGTTGTGATTAAACCTGCCAGGTTAAAATTACTGATTCATTAGCCTTGTGAGCACACCAAGGTTGCCCTGTTGTCAGTCTCATAAAACCTCTGCAGTGCCATAGCTGGACTATCCCCATGTGTGTTGTCAATTCCTCTTTGGCTTTCATTCAATTCTGCTCTGAAGGATACTCTGTTAGTGCAGGGAATGGCTCCACAGTCTCATGACTAGACCTGCACGTAACTGTGACAACATGGAGCCCAATAATGACACAGGATACACATGGCCACACACTTGAACTGGACACCTTTGTGCAATTAACCAATGGAAATATGTGAACACATGCTGCTTGGTCTGCTGGTCCTCCACTGCCACAAGAAAAACATAGGTCAGTTATATGACTCAAACTGTGGAGTGACATTAAATTTGACCAGGAAGTGGTATCCAACATTCCAGTACATGTGATAGCTTAGTCTTGTAACATTGCCATTATCAACCGTCCTCTATCTATCCTGTGCATAGTTTGTAAAGGGAGATGCTTTTGTCCCAAAAGTCAGGCATCTACACACAGCATTTGTTGCTACAAACACATATCCTGACTCATTGCCACACTGAATAGCATCTGATGGTTATCCACATTTACAACACATGCATACAAGCACATTTATGATAACACGTCTTGTGATGTCCACACAGAGGGCCAACTAAAAATGAAATAGCCAATTCACAGGCATTGACACACAGGCAATGAGTTAATGTATAAAGTTGCGTAGCCTTGCTATCCTCTATTGACGCACAACCTGCTCAAACTGGGTAATACCAATTTGTATTTCAAATGTTGTGGTATCTATTGCGTCAGTGAAGATTGCTAATCTGGTACAACAACTAGAGGATCATGGTCCGCAGTAGTGTGATCTGCCACATGTGCCCAAACACTGGAATGCACAATGTAGGTGTAAACAGCCTATCTCTGTTTAGTTACAGCTGTCATGTACTATAAAAATATGAGAAATGACCCAAAACCAGTAAAAGACAGAAATTGTGACGCATATGCATTAAAAAAGACGCATATGCGTCAAAAATTGCCGCATATGTGTAAAAAAATGTAATTCACAGCCATGATAAATCCATTGGCCCCAAGCGGAAATTCGTACACTGTACCCCATGAAATTAGTTACCAATGCTAAATATTTGGAAGTATGGATGCGGGGTAATTTTTAAGCATGTGCGTCAAACAAAAATGATGGACAGACTGTAAGAGTCATAAAATGTTCACGCATCATAATAAAAACGCACCGCATTTGAGGCAGGAAGTGATGTAATAGGATATCCTGTTTTCAGAATTGGTACGGTGAGTGTACTTTCACTTTCACTTTCACTTTGCAGTCTGTTATTTTTCTAGATTGTGTGGCTGTGTTTTAACTTGTCTCTCTGTGAATATTATGAATTTGTCTCCAGTGTGCTCTTTATATTGTCTTTTGGTGTTTTGTAAGTGTCTGTGGTATCCTGTAGAAGTGTATTGTTGTATTTTTTAATGTCTAATTTTGTCTTTGTACTGTTGGGAGTCTGTTGTGGGTATTGTTAGTTTGGGGATAGTTGGGCTGTTTTAGGGTTAATTTTATTTCATTTTCCTCCCTCCTTTCCCTTTATTATCCTCTGTACCCTTTTGTTTTCATATTATTTCTGTCATGTTGGGTAGGCCACGTCTGGGGAGAATGGGTGAGGAGGAGCTGGGGGGATTCATTTGGCTGGTGTGCCACTTCCTCCCCTTGATGCGTTGAAGCAGGTGGCAGGGTGATACAGGGGTATCAGACAGAGGCAAGGAGGCTCCGGTGGTCAAAGGTTCTGTACCATCTGTGACGCGTCTACATCACACCGTGAAACGACCACCAACTAATGCACCGCTGGGCTGACATTGTTGCCAGAGAGCAAGACCTGCTGGACCACCTGGGTATTGTGATTGGTGGCCCTGTTGGTGAGTACAATTCAGAGTAATGTGCACATTTAAATGCTCTATCGTGACAGTAGCAGATTTGTTGATATGCTGCAGGCAATGTTTTTGGACATGTAGAATGCAAGTTAAACATACAGTGGCCCTGAGTTATACAATAATTGCTACACATTACCGTCATTTGTTGATGCAACAGCTGCACTAAGTTACAAAACACAACTGGAGCTTGTAAATTAGTGCTGCCTTCACGTCAATAGATGATGCAAATGCAGCTCAAACATATGTTTTTTCCATGGTCTGTGAGTGTACCCGGAAAGAGATGTATTTCACCAGATAATTCCAATAATTAATGTGTTCCCCAATTATTTCGAATATATGTCTGAACTGTATTCTAGCCCATACGTACCAATTTCTTTCTAACCTCAGGTAATATCTTAGGCTGATAGTTAGACTTGGTTGTGCCACAATTTAATTAGGAATGAGTGGCAAAGTAATGCACACGGGTTCATTTCTAAATGTTTAGTGCTACTTTCCATAGCTGTAGCATATAAAATGAAGTAAATGATACAAATTGAGGGATAACAACTATCCATGGCCCTCTGTTCATTGTACCTGTGTGCTTTAAATTGGTCTTGGGCACAGTAGCTGGAACAGAGCTAATGCATTTCCCATCTGTGTTACTCTATAGCCATGCACTTCTCATAAGTTATGGGATCATCGTGGGATACCTGACATTGGGGATTGCATGGTCACAATGTATTACGTGCATGATGTTGTGCAAGGGACCCCTGACCCATTCCATCATACATATAAAGTTCCCTAATACTTTGCTAGTTTTGTTTTGTACATCCCTGCTGATCTAGTGCAGACGTGGGTGTATGCTAAGATCAGAAGACCAGCATTCCTGTGACTGCTGCCATTCCGAAGGTACATACAAATTGAAACCTATAGCATCATGATTGACACTGTGGTACATTTGCTAAACCATGCTTTAATGATGTGACAGTGATAGTTTGCTGTATACCCGCTGATCTCCCAACTTGGCAAATGTAAGATGATGAATGTGGCTAACTGTGATTTCCTAAACCTATTATGGGTACACAGGGCAATGAGTGACACATTTCAGGTGCAATGACTACACCTGTGCCCATGCATTCTGTCATGGATGACCACAATATACACTGTCAGCATATATCTCATTTTTGCATCAAAATATTAAAAATGGCCAATCCAGGTCTTGCATCAAATTGTCACCAATTAACGCACAGGATCCCTGCCATTATGGTGTCATAGGGGGCATATGGGGCTCAGGGTACACTGTTAATGTAGCATATGTAACCTACACACAACACAGGCCCTACATGTAAGGAACCGTAGAAAGCATGATAAATCATGACCTTCAATCAACCCACAGGAGCGTCACACAGTAAATGATTGTCCCTTGATGCACAAGCCACAATACCTGAGTGACTGGTATTGCAGTGCTCCACGAATGTGGCTTTGCAGGTCTCTCATTACTACAAATGATGAGAGGAGTACACTCCATAAATGAGTCTGCAACCAATTGATGGATCATGTTTGTCACCACATGATAGTTTGGGCCACTGCATGTGTGCAGATGTGTGTTTCACTCACTGGAGTGACAGGGTCTATACATGTTTGCAGTGGTATGTATGTTGGAGTATCATCATGCCTGAGAGGCTGGACTTTCAGATATAATGTTACACACAGTACCTTTATTTGAAAGTGTTGTACAGTGCACAGACATTGAGCACATTTCACCCTTCCATGCTTTGCAGGTGGACATGCCCCTTACACAATCGGAGAAGTGGCTCGATTTGCGGACCCAAACATATCCAGTAAGTGTTGATATTTCAGTTCTGTGTTTACAGCTGTTGTGTGATTGACTCATGTGTGTTGGACACATAGCAAGGTATGATGTGCTGGCACATGATCTGATATATAACTTGACTGGAGTTTCATTTATTTTCCATATTTGAGTTGGACAATCAGTGGCGTATAGTCACATTTTGGGATTGTAGCGCAGCCCTGTAGGCATGGCCATGTGAAGAGGGTGAGATTTGTTTATGAAATTTTTATTAATAAAAATTAGCAGAGGGCCATTATCATGATTTAGTCAGCAAGTCAGACCCTGAATCTCACAGAATAGGGATGCCAAAGTCTTACTCATAGACTTGAGCCTCCCTGTTCACTAATGAACATGTTCGACTGGATGTTTGCCTTCCTAGCAGCACGTAGCTCCACAAGTTGTGCTATGTGTATGTGGCACTTGAGTACAATGTCACAGGTATGCATGCAGCTCATGGCCAGATGTGTGCTTGCATTTATCTGTTTTTTTGTAGGACAGGTATTAGTGGTATCAAATGATGTTGACAATTTTCTACAATTATAAATGTGGATGGGATTGCCCAAGGTTTGTGTCTCTCCTAGGTGGACACCCTCCTTACCTGTGGTGGACTGCCTAAACCCATGTACAGCTGTCCAAAGCTTCCTGGGTGTCCTTGATGTTTGAAAGTATGTGCTGCTTTTGCATTACCCCCTGAGGCATAGGCTTAGAGTTATGAAATGTGTACCTAGGTGTGATGATCCAAGTTTAGTGCACAGACATGTAAAGCTGTAAATCACTTGGGATACCCACTCTTGATTAGCAACTGCATACCATCCGGCAATTCCATTTACAAATCACAGATCTTGTGGCCCTTGATTGTCATCCAGAAGATAGTCATTCGTTGGCCTGTCACATGTGTAGGACTTGCAGCATTTTGTACGTGAGTAATAGCTGAACAATGATGCATAGGTCATTTAAGTTGGTACACATGTTTTAGAGCATTGCTGTGCTGTTAGATAGGACATGTGTAGGCTGCGTTGGCATGTACTTCCTCAGGGAGAATCTGTGATCTGTATGGTGATATGGCCTGTTTCAGATACATTAGATGTATTGTCTGATTCTCATCAGTAGCTATATCACACAATGAAGTACCTAATGTTTGGCTTTATCTTTATGTTAACAGCAGCCAATATGGTTGCCAGCCAGATCCGTGAGTTTCAGCGGCGGGTGATGCGTTACGGCCACATTTTGGATGTGGAGCCTGGGTTCCACCACATGGCACGGCGTTATTGCCATGAAAGAGCATCAGGGGTGTGGGGAACATTTGGCCAAGGGGGCCTTTCGGTGTCCACAACAGCCACCACCATCCGCACCACCACTATGACCCAGGTGGCACCAAGGATGACAGCCACCACTGCAGGATCATCGACTTCCTCAGCTCCAGGACTACTGACAGCAGCACCTGTACCCCCCCCTCCAAGTATGGCACCACCAACCGGACAAACCTCAACAACTGACACTCAGACCACCCCTGCTCAAGTCATCGACCCTGGTGATTTTAGAGCAATGCAACGTGACATGCAACGTATGTTACGCAGACTGGACACACTGCAGCAGGAGGAGTCACAAATCAATAAGAGGGTGCGTGCCATAAAGAAGACCCCCTGAGAGTGAACTTGTGACTACTACCCTCAGACATGATTCCCTCCCCCCTCCTCTTTACTGGTTCTTTTAATTAGTGGGTTTAGGGGGCTTAGTGTTAGGTTAGAATAGGCTGTTAGTTAGTAGTAGTGGGTTGGGGGTAGGATATTTTTACATGTTTTTTTTATGTGTATGTGGGTGGGTAGGTGGCGGATGATGTTGGGGATTTTGTGTTTAAAAAAAAAATATATATAAAAAAAATACAAAAAATATATCTTAGTTTAGTATAAGATAGTATGTGTTTAGGTTAGTATATGTTGTCCTCCATGTGTCCCGTCATATAAGTGGGGTGGGGGGTTGATGTTTAGAGTGTTTAGTTAAATATGATAAGTAAGTTTAGCTTAGGGTAGTTAGTGCCAGTTGTGGGTAATGTGTAGTTAGGATAGGTTAGGTTAGTTAAGGTGTTTCCCATAGTTTTACTATCCCTTTTAAAAGTTAAATAAATATTTAGTTACTCCTTTACAGTATGTGTCATATGCTTGGGGATCAGGGCATTGGCATGGTTGAACAGTGTCAATTTAGCATTTGCATTTGCGCTCCATCCTGCATCCAAATCCCAACTGAGCTGTCACCTTGGCAGCTACACCAAAGCTACTTCGCTGGGAATCTGCCATACATTGCACACACCACTCACGGTTAATATGGATTCCAATGTTTTGTTAGGTTTGGATGTATGTTTTCAATCGGACATACTTTGAGACCAGATTTGGTATTGAGGATACTGTGTTACGTCTGCCTGCAGCCTGATGTTCATATGAACCCTGATAAGGTGGGTAGTGGTATAATCTCATGTAGTATAGTATACAAGACTAACACCTGTAATTTGTTACATTGTACAGCCATGTTAGTTATTTGTCCGTACACATCCATTCCTGCTGTATGGTGTGTGATATAACATTTGAGTCAAATGTCACATACGTAAAGAATGGTTGGAAGAAAAATGATTAGACAACATTTTTCTGCTTAGACATCCCTTGAAGAAGACGTATTCTGTCCAGCACAGCATTATACTGTGTATTTTCTATTTACCTCATAATTAACCCTCAGGAAGGGCAGATGATGATACAATCTGAACCCTAGTGCATAGTTATCAGCCTACAATTTTTCAAGGCAGTTGTATTGACATTTTATGGGCATTGACATGAGGCAGACATCACTAATCTCCCTCATGTTTGATGTGGTTGTGTAAGTTTTATTTATTTTAAAGTGCTGTAGTGCTATATTTACATTGCCCATGATTGTGAGTCCATTAGTGTGACACCTTCCATTGTGATCCTACACAAGTGCAAAAGGACATGTCATTGGACATGCTGGGGTGAAGTTTCATACAGTGCAGAGGGACAAGAATTGCCAATGAGGTAGTGAGAGACAATCACAGGGCATTGTGACAAGGTAAACAGTGAGCTGGAGTACAGTGCTTGAGAGCAGCTGTTGCAAGACTGGCATGTTACAAAGCACAGGACCTTGGTTATAAGTAGCCCTGTGGCAGGGACTAGTGCTACCGGGTACTCTTACGAGTGAAGGTGATCTGTTCCACGTCTTCATCTTCTGATTTGTGTGTTGTCTCCTCTGCCCTTGGTGGTGGTGGGTGTGAAGGGGCAAACACACACCTCAGTGTTTGAAGACGTGGATTCAGAAATGAGTGTGTCTGTGTTGTGGCATTTGTAATGTGACGTGTCTGTCTTCCTATTAGTTGCACATTGTGATATTGGTTCCTGTTCATTGTTCCTGTCTTTAATATTAGCATTATCCCAGGCCTATGGCCCATCTGCATGTCACATATATTGTGGGCAGTTTGGGGACTTGTCAGCGTCACATCCTCCAGGTGTAGGTTCTGCCCAAATTGTATATTGACATCTTCTTGTCCTTTTCAACCCTCCATCTACTTCCATTCTCATGGTGAGGCCTTACACCGCTGTGGGTGTTCTCATGGCACTTGCACCACAGTTAACAATCTGGAACTGCCTTAGTCTCTGATATTTCACATCCAGCTACATGTTGCTGAGACCTAGCATATACTATGTGTAGCATTGGCATTGCACACTACATATGTCAGCATTGGTAGTGTGTAATGTTGATGTTGGGGAATGTGTGCTACATTGGATTGCACTGATGGTCCTAGCAGTGTTCCATTTCCTTTTCTGGCTGTGCGGGTGTATTTTACTAGCCAGTAGCATATGTCCTCCCCCTCAATGTTGTTGTCTGAGCAGTATAACGGTTGGGATGTAGCATGGTGTCATTGCAGCTATTGTGACCCAGGCACAGGGTAGACCCTGACATATGAAGCATGGGTATGACATTACTGCTATGTACCTCATAATGTTTATGACAATGGCTGATGTTTGTAGGGACTATGGGACTATGGAGATTCACATTTGTCTGATTTGGTACATTTGTATTGATTACAGGGTTTTGATAACGTTGTCATCCTGAACCCTCTAATTTGGGTGTGTTTGATCCATCGGCATGTAACTGCCATTAGCTACGTGACTGCCACACACAGCAGAGGTGGTAGTGGCAACTGTTGTAAATGTTAAATTCCTGTTGAGGATATGGCCTGAGACTGTTAATTGAGCCCCTGTACATGTAGGGAGAATACCAGCTGTCATGTGACAGCAGGCCAGTTTTATGTTATACCCTACCCTCCTGGACTGGCTTCACCTTTCCATCATCCTTGGCATGGCAGCAATTCCCAATGCTAAGGTTGTTGGTGTAGTGTAGTACTGTGCCCCAGGTTTCCTCTGGACAGCCCATGCCCCCGTGCTGTGGCCCTTTGCCCATTCTACTCCCTGAATATCATGCCTACCATGCATTGTGTAGTAGGTCCCCTCCCATGCTTACAGTTTAGAAATAGCCATTTTTGTTCCCCATACGACTTACCCTGCATCTGTGTTGTCTCCTGGTAGTCTGCGCTGTCCTGTCCTTGAATCCCTGTGACGATCTCCTCAGGGATGACGGCTGACACCATCTCCTCCATGTGGTCCAGGGCCTTCTGCGGTGCTGGACTCCCACCTCCAGTCTGCAGTGCTGCCTTCCTGTTCCTGGCCATCTTTTCCTTGGTCCTGCGCTTGCAGTCATGCCAGCGTTTCTTGCCCTCTATGACTGTTCTCCATACATCTGCCTACTGTTTATCTTGTCAACAATTTGTTGCCATATTGCCTCTCTCCTACTAATTGACAATTTAGAGGTGACAAAAAGTTGATGCTGGTGTCCCGTCACCTCTTTCACCAGCATTTCCTGCTCCTCTTCACTGAACCAACACTTTCTTTTTTTCTTTTCCCGCGCCTGGGTCTTGTGTGGGTCCTCCTGGCTGGTTCCTGGTCTGTTGTCATCTTCCTGGGGTCTGTCCAAGCTTCCGGGATCCATTTTGTCTCTCCTTTGCACATTTTGCAGTGTTTGCGCCGCTTTTTGACGCAATTGCGTCAAAAAAAGGCACGTATCCCGTTTGCGACATCGTAAACCTGATAAAAGTCATTTTCGCCACGTTAACGTAATTTTTCTTTACGACGTGACGCATTGGTTTGAGTAAAAAAAATGACTCACACCAGTGGTTTACGCCACCATGCGGCAAAGTATAAATGTAACGCCCGAGCGTTGCAAAGAAATGGCTTTAGCCGGCATAAATATGTTCCTAGGGGTTTCAAAATGGTGCTGATGTAGCAGAAATGTTATTGCTACCTTTGATCTCACAGTGATCATCTATACGTGACATTTTTGCATTTTGTTATTTGAAATACCAATAAAATATTTGCAAAGTGGTGCCCTGAAAGCTATACTAATGTGCATTCACTGTAAAATAGTAATTTTTCTTAATGTGGTATAGCCCTTTAACCAATTAATTCAGTTGCATAAGATTCCTCATGATATTAATTAAGAGTTTTTTATTTTATAAAGGAACAAGGGTCACTTAGATAAAAGGACTATTGATTCAATACCACAAAGAATCACAATGATATTTATGGAAATATGCAATAAATCAGTATATTTATTCCAAACGAAAGTAAGAAAACAGTATAGTGGGAAAATAAAAATGTCTTGGAAACTATAACTCATAATTGCTCGGGTATATCCCATATGACAGAATCACAGTTAAAATCAGAAGTATACAGTACTCTTGCTCAAGTCAAAACATATATTATTATACAGAGTCCAAGTATTAAATGTTAACGACGTTTCAATGCCTAATTTGATTGTTGGGATCATCATCAGGGCATAAAAATTATGTCTGAGATGCACTTTAGTAGTCACGGACAATATAACGAAGACTGTAGGCCAAAACAAGTTCCCGGATGTCCCCATCAGAACCAACACAGTCTCAACACCATAAGGTTTACACATGTGCCAGCACACAAGAAAAATATTAGCAAAGAAAGCCTGGAACCAAAAGCAGTCACGTGTTGTGCCTGATGATGATCCCAACAATTAAATAAGGGATCGAAACGTCGTAGACATTTGGCATAACTATACTGATTTATTGCATGTTTTCCATAGACTTCATTGTGATTCGATGTTGTATTTAAATCTATAATCCTTTAAATCTAAGGGACCCTAGTTCCTTTATTAAATACTTGCCCCATGTCCTTTAGTATGTGTGGGTTGTCCCTGGTGTGTTTTAAAACTATTAATTAATAGTTTGCACTAAAACGATAATAGATTTCTGAAGAGGAATATTTTAAATGTTACATGAAAATATAAAAAATGGAGTTCTGCACTATAATTAAAGCAATGTTTTAACATTTTTGTTTTGTTTTAAATCTACTGTAACATGAGCACTGACAGAGCCTTATACTTCTGAATTCATAGTTCTGAATGTTATATTTTTTATTTTGCATAGATGAATGTACCATTTTAATTCACTTTAGTTAACCTAAGTGAGGCCATAAGGCACTGTTTCCTGACTGTGTAGCAAAAAGTTTAGTAATTCTTGCTAAAATGACTTTTTTTTCAGATTACGTTCCTATTAAATACTAGCTTGCCGATAGATGTGCTATTGTTTTATGTATAGTGCCTGAGACATTAACCTTGAGTCCAGTACATTAAGAAAATGTGGAAATGGACTCTGCATACATTTGTTTCAACCAATCCTGATCAGCTTAGATGAATACCCTTCACCGGTTGGTAATGGGAATGTTTCCTGATGTTGCAGTTCCATGTCACATGATGAACTTTCATTGGACAATTATACCCTCAGAGTCATGTGGAGTGATGGATGAGTAAACCATCTTGTACTATCTACTTTAATATACCATTCCCCACTTGGATCAGGGGCAGTCTCTTTCCATACCCCACTCGAGCATTCTGCTTCTCACATTTTTTCACTCCTTTTCTGGAGCCCCTTGGATTCTGAGAGGAACAGACCACTCTGCCCTTACTCTTCATTTCAATACTTTTCTGAGACTTAGAAATGTTTCCCCTGACCCCAGGAAGAAGACTCTTGACCTATCTCCTGACATGCTGACACCTTCCCTTTTATCCTACTTTTTGCCATCTTTGGTTAGTCATACTTTGCCCCAGATGTCATTTTTCCACATTTTTTTGTCCTTTTTCTTTTTACTTTTTGTCCACATGTTTTAGCCCAGAACATGTTAACTTTTGTCTTGCTAATTCTGTAAGAATTTCCCTAGCTAGCTAAGCTTAGAAGACTCTTACATTGCCTTAATGCTTAAAAGAACTGATCAGCACGTTTTCTTCCTATCATATCATCCTTTTGCTGTTTTGTATTTTTATTCTCAAATGTTTAGTCCTTTTGATGTTAGTTTGCTTGAATCTTTTTCAGCGCCTTGGTCAGCCCAGGGTGATTCTGTGTCATTCTTAGTTTGTTTCGAGAATTGTCTACATAGTTTTGAGTTTGAGCTTGTAATAAAACCCCTTAACTTTATTTCATACTGGAGTTCTCCTTTTGTGGCCAGATAGGCCATACTGTCATTTTAAATTGTCTTGTTTGAAGGAATATTGATTGAACTATTTTTCCACCTCTGAATTCTTGGTGAAAAGATGTATTGAACTTGTTTAAAGCATATTAACAAAGGCTTTACCAGTGCCAACAAACAAATGGATGGGGCGATCTACTGAGGCAATGAGCCATACCTCCACCTCAAAACGACACTAGTGGAGGCAGATAAGAGGATTTTCCAAATTGGTGAGGTTGCCCCAAATCTGCTCCCCAGGCAGGAAGAAAGCCCCCTAGACACCAGGGATTTTGCTTTTGGGGGCAAAAGAATGGAAGACAGGCTTTACATTCTATCATTGGTCCATACTGTGCCGACAAAAGGGCAAACTAACTTGACCTATCTCCTGACATGCTGACGCCTTCCCCTTTATCCTTTTTGCCATCTTTGGTTAGTCACCTTTTGCCCCAGATGTAATTTTTCCAAATTCTTTTGTCCTTTTTCTTTTTACTTTTTGTCCACATGTAGCCCGGAACATGTTAACTTTTGTCTTTCTAATTCTGTAAGAATTTCCCTAGCTAGCTAAGCTTAGAAGACTCTTACATTGCCTTAATGCTTAAAAGAACTGATCGGCACATGTTTTCTTCCTATCATATCATCCTTTTGCTGTTTTGTATTTTTATTCTCAAATGTTTAGTCCTTTTGATGTTAGTTTGCTTGAATCTTTTTCAGCGCCTTGGTCAGCCCAGGGTGATTCTGTGTCATTCTTAGTTTGTTTCGAGAATTGTCTACATAGTTTTGAGTTTGAGCTTGTAATAAAACCCCTTAACTTTATTTCATACTGGAGTTCTCCTTTTGTGGCCAGATAGGCCATACTGTCATTTTAAATTGTCTTGTTTGAAGGAATATTGATTGAACTATTTTTCCACCTCTGAATTCTTGGTGAAAAGATGTATTGAACTTGTTTAAAGCATATTAACAAAGGCTTTACCAGTGCCAACAAACAAATGGATGGGGCGATCTACTGAGGCAATGAGCCATACCTCCACCTCAAAACGACACTAGTGGAGGCAGATAAGAGGATTTTCCAAATTGGTGAGGTTGCCCCAAATCTGCTCCCCAGGCAAGAAGAAAGCCCACTAGACACTATCATTGGTCAATACTGTGCCGACAAAAGGGCAAACTAATATTTTGGCAGTTTGGGAATTTCTCTCCAATTTTCCCCCATGGAGGGGGCAGACATAAAAGTGGCTTTTGGATCAGTGTAAGTGGTACACTTGATTGACTCGCTGTTGATGATTGCAAGTCCTCCTTCTGGCTTATGAGGTCAGTCCTGGTGCAGGATTTTGTATCCAGTAGATATGGTCATGGCAATTTGGGGTAGACCAGGTTTTGGTGAGGAAGAAGAGGTCTGATGCAATGGAGTCAATGAGGTTTGAAATCTCAGTGGAGTACCGGCCAAGTGAGTGTGTTTTGAGGAGCATGCATTCAAGTGAGTGCTGTGAGCAGGTGGGGCCTGTGGTGTAGTGTGAGTATGGGTCTTGAGTTATGACTTGGTAAGGGATGCAGTGTGTGTGTGGGGGTGGTGGATGCTGGAGCGTGGAGGCATGTGAAGTAGCAATGCAATCAGGCAAAGGGGCACACCATAGATCGAGGTGTGACTCAGCAGCAGAATTTGTGGTGGCACCCAGGGATGGGAAGGAGGAGTTTATCAGCAGAGTAGCTGCAAGAGATGTTTGGACAAGGGCTCCTGGCACTAGGCATGGTCCAGTCACAGATGAGTGCATAAGGGTTTGCCTTTGGTGTGCTGGTGGTACATCCACTGCTTGGCCATGCTGCGGCTTCCATTAAGTAAGGTCTTGGAGACTGGGAGGAGTATGGGAGGGTATTGGGTGGCCTCAGCAAGATCAGGAAAGTTCAGCAGGGAGAGCAAGAAAGTCCATCTGGAGCAGCAAGATGGAAAAATGTGATCTCCAAAGCAAGTCAGGTGGCAAAACTTGACAGAAGAGTCCAAGATGCAAAATGGAGCAGTAAGAGAAGCAAAATATGCAAAAAGGGGCAGTTGAGAAGTATAAAGGATGCAAAAGGGAGTAGTTAAACAAGTACAAGGGGCATATAGAATAGACTGTACAAACAAAAAAAGAGTACTTACCAAGTCAGGGGCAGGACAAGTATCTAAGAGAAAAATGCCAGGAGACAGACACCAATGTGACTCCAAAGGGCAAGGCAAGTACAATGTTTACTGAAGCAAAAGGCACACCAGTATCAATTGTATTTCTCTGCATTTGTGGCTTCCAAGGGTAAGCCAGTGTGGAAGGAAGAAGGCATTTTGAAAAATGCCCTCTGGATCACATGATAGTATGAATAATCCCACATTCAGAGGGCATACAAATAACTAAACTTAGACTTTTGTATAAATTTCAGAAATTCATTGGTTTCTGTCGTTCCCAGTTTTATTCTTTATATTTTACCAAATGAATTGGTGAATAGTCTATACACAATGAAAAATATTGTAAGGTGCAGCTCAGTTGTTGGCTTTGAGTATTGCGTATTCTTGGAAAATCTACAAAACCTATATATTGCAGTGACCAAAAATGACTGTCATGTGTAATAGTGTATTGCTTTTATAATCGGACATCATTGCAAGAAGTTACAGATGGAAGCTTTGTCGCAAATGACTATGTTTTTCCTACTCATGTAGTTTTTTTTGGGGTATATCTTGAGGGATCTACACAAATGACTCCCACTGAAATCATAATGTTGTTTACTGTTTGGAAGAGTGAAGTTTTTCAGGATCACACATGGGTTTCACACCTGTGTCCCCCAAAAACTTGAAGTAGGTTGATAACATAAAACATAGTAAAAATGGGCTATCTCTTAGTAAAATTAAAAAACTGCGGTTAAAAAACATGTATTTTGATTCAGCTCTGTTTGTTTCTTAAAGCAGATAAAATTGTGGTTTTTAGCAGAGTAAATTGTTCGGTGATGCCATTTAAAGAGAACAAAAATCAGTTTCTTAAGAAGCACTTTTCCCCATGTTTCCTAACAAACATAAAATGTAGCTATATTTTGGCTATTTTTTCAGTCCCTCAAGGGGAATCCACAAACCCTGCGTACCTGTATAATACTCATGGTGTTGGGAATAAAGGACCCAGTTTTTTAATAAACATATTTTATTGATTTTAGATGAAATACAGTAACAAGATGAAAAGAATTGTTTCACATTCAGTACCACACCTTGCTGCCTGCCTCCCCAGTCCCCATTGAATTAAGGAGGATCTATGCCCCATGAAGATGCAGAAAGGACCCACATTTGACATGGATACATTATGTGCAAAAGGTTTATGGTGGTCAAAGGGCAAAGTACCCCAAAAAGCCTAAAAAGGGCTGAGTACCTGGGTGGAAAAGCCTCAGCAGTCAATGGGTTAAATCCCATTTGCCTCCTCATCTAACATCTTCAATAAAAGACCGATGAGCCTCATTTAGCAATGTAAGGCCTTAAAAACTAAAATTATTTTTATGATGTATCATACATGGGATAGTGCACAGATGTCTTCCACAGGCCAGACTAATTAACTTGTTTATGTATTAGTAGCAATTTCAGAAGTTGAGTGTGCTGCACCATATACAATAGCACCACACTAACAAAAGCCTCTGAATGCAAGGGGAGATTCTGGAAGAGATATGATATCAAATGATTCTCCCCTTGCCAAATTAAAATGATTCTGCACCTTCTTAACGAATAGAACACAAGTGGTCAGCCTGACTTCTTACTCCTCGGAAGCCTGCAAACTCATCTGTTGAATGCCGCAAGGCTCATGTTCAGCCCCACGCACTTCATCACATATATGATCCCTCTCCTTCACTGATGACATGTCACTCCCACTCTCCCACTTAGAGAAGACCATAAAACAAGAAACAAGTTCATCACCTGCATGATCGAAGTTGCTAACTGGATGAAGGCCTACTGTCTCAAGCTGAACACTGACAAGACAGAAGCAATGATCTTTGGAAAGAGAACCACTCCATGGTACTCGATCTAGAGGCTGGTTGAACTCAGACCCATACCCACTCCCAGCACACAAAATACAAACCTCAGAATCATCATTGACAGTAAACTGGGCATGACGGCATAGGTCAATGCCGTCATTGCCTCCTGCTTCCACACCCTGAAGAGGATGCAGAACACTTTTATTTGGCTCCTTAACAACAACATAAGTAACATCAATCAAGCCCTTGTCACTAGCAAGTTGGACAACAGGAACACCTGCTATGAAGGGATCACCAAGGAACTCACCAGAAGACCATAAACGTCATTTACGCTGCAGTCACCAGCAGGTTAGATTTTCATCATGATCAGCAAGGAACTCACCCTAAGACTGCAAACGATTCAGACTCCTCCTCAATCTCTCTCACAGAACTTACATCACACCACACCTCAGGGAGCTACACTGGCTCCCGATACACAAATGCACTCCTTTCAAACTTCTCACAGAAACATTCAAAGCACTAAACAACTTTCGTCGCACCAACCTGCACAGTTGCTACTGCTTCCATCAACCACCCATATATCTCCGCTTACAGGAATATTACTTTTCAAATATCTCACATATGCCCAAAATCAGATCAGGAGCACGGGGGTTTTCTTACACTGATTCAAAAACATGGAACAACCTCCCTTTCCACATTAGAACCCACTTCTTTCTTCTCTAATTCTGCCAGAGGCTGGATACCTGGCTTTTCAGTAAATCAATCTACCATAAGCTGGGCTAGACACATACACCTGTCAGGATACCCTTGCAGGTGATAGTGAGCTTTACAAATGTACATAACATAACAACTACAATATACACAGCAGCTTGCGCCCACAATCAGACACAAAGTGGTGCAAAGTGGTGCATCTTGATAAAATGGATACAACCTCACAAGGGGAAGGCATTCAAATGAAAGAAGTGTTGATGTGCCCTGCTATGCTGCTTCCAAATGTTCAGTAACCAATTTTTCTAAATAAATGTAATAGCTTACTGTCAGCTTCAAACCTAGGTGCAAATCTTAAGTTTAAAACTTTTCAAGCACTAGCCCCAGGGCCATTCTGTACCTTTTGATGCTTCTTCTTTACTTAAAGCTCTCCAAATCCATGGAAAACATACTCACATAAAAGGATACAACAGTGGTTGTATCAGAATTAAGCATCACTGCCTCTGGTAGTCCACCATTGATGGCAGAGGAAGTAGTCTGAAAGAAGCTGGGTATAGAGGGTAAGCAAGAAGAACAATCACAGCAATTTAAGTCCTTGTCAACAAAAGCAGCATGGAAGCAGCTGCAGCAAGTCCTACAAGATGGGCACAAACGAAAGTCTATACAGGAAACAATGGCATCTATGAGCCAGTTGACATTGGAAAGTATAAACTCATTTTCTGAGGTTCATGTTGATTGATTTGATGAGGTGGAGAAAAGAGTATCTGATTTTGAAGACACTCAATTATTTTTACAAACACAGGCTCAAAAAAAGCACAAAAGAATTCTCTTCCTTCAAAACAAAACATGACGAGTTAGAGAACTGCTCGTGTTCTCAAGGTTGGTAAGAATTAAGAGAACATGGCTACGATACAATTGATTTGTTAGATACCAGTTTTCAGACCATATTCTTATGAATGCACCAGAGGATCTCACAATATTGGTAAAATTTGTAGATTTCTGAGTTATATGAGATAAAGTGCCCCCTGCTGTACATTATAAGGATATTAAAAGTCACTGAGCAGCTCTATAACCACATAGAGGAACAAGGCTGAAGGCAGAGGTCCTTATTTAGAGTTTAGCAGATGGGGTCACTCCTTCACAAACGTGACAGATATCCTATCTGCCGTGTATTGTAAGATGGTGGATGGGATATCTGTCACATTTGTGATGGAGTAACCCATTGATGAAACTCTAAATTAGGCCCAGAGTGCTTTTTCAGGTTGAACGTGGAAGTGCTTGAGACCTGTTGTATTCTATTCTGTGGATATTTACCTGAGTACAAAAAATTAACGAGTCTGCTTATCACTGTAAGATGTAAAAATGCAGCAGAAAAAATAAAAGCAAGATTTCAATTGCATTGCTTTAAACAGCTGCACCGTGACCTGACTTGTGTTTGACATGTGCTACAGGCACTGTGCTGTCAGAACTTGACTGTAATAACTTATTGCATTTGAGTTTTGATGTCTTTTATTTGCATTCGGTGAACGGGTGCGTCACAATTCTCTGATCATAAGGATTTTAGAAATGGGCATTTCACAAGGATTGAAGAATCCTATGTATTATATATCAAATATACACTAAAGCATTTCAAATGAACTTGATAAAACTACAAAATGATTACAGTGTCTCATTTTAACATGATATTTTCAACAATACCTCATGACTTAGATGGGACCCTAAACAGATCGCAGATTAACTCTGAAAGGTGGAGCCCATTATTTAAATGAATTAAAATGCAAAATTTGATGCTAGTACAGCAATATTAAGGGGGGCACATAGAAAACAACACAACATCACCTTTAATGCCTGCCGTGATGATTACATTGCCCCAGTTTGTAAATAAGGCGTAGGCAGGTGACTGTTTTGCGTCACCTTAGCATAAACAAATGACACTAAGGTGGTGCAAAATCCTTGTAAATGAGGACCTTAGTTTATTAAATGACCTTTAAATTGCTTTTTGCAGGGTAATAATTCAGTCTAGCATGGAAATCCATGTGATGCATGAGAAAGGCAAATGCATAATGAAACCACTGGAAAGGGGTTCTCAGATTATGAATTAGCCTTGTCTAACTCCATAAAGGGATTAAAGATAAGTAAGCAATACTATCAAGAAATCCTAAACAATCAAAAGATAATGAGATAGAAAACATGGTGGAAAAACACAATATTTTAGGAACATGCACACCTCTAATCCATGTAGTGACACACATTAGTAAAGCACCATTTTTAATTGATTTTTTGCTGGGCACACCATAGTATAACAAATTGCACAACCAGCTAGCACAACGGGAAAAAACAAGAAAAAAAGATTGTAGCTTACCAAAATATCACAACTCAATATCAGAAGATTGACAAAATACATAAGAGCTGCCAAATGCTGTAGCGTTTAACATATACAGCATCTAATCAGATTTCATAAGAATAGAATAAGCAAGATTAAAAAATGATGGGGTGGGGAGCCACAAGGGACAGACAATGAAATAGAAAAAAAAAAGATTTGCCCATGTGAGGAGCAGCAGCCGCATGCACCAGACAAAACCGGACCAGATCCAAAATTGGGTACAGCTTTCACCTTTAGGGTTCATTCTCTATTAAAGCCATTTTCAGCATGCTGGTATTCTAGAATATCCGTCACCAGATCCACAGGTCAGCAGGATCACTGGACAGACAAAAATGTGTTAGGATTGATCTAGTTAACAAGGTTGAGGAAAAATATGGGCCTACTAGAGATGGGGGAATAACCGACAAAAAGCTTAGCATAATCAATTTTGGGTCCACAACAACCCTACAGTTAGATATGTGGTACAACCTACTAAAAATAAATTCCCAGGATAGACGGAGCCAGGGACAAAAGCAAACACATGAACCAAAGAGGCCCTTGGCATCCGAGCTGCATAACAAAAAGATGATGAGGTGAATAATACATATTATTAATGCTTTTAAAATACTGGACCTTAATCCATGAAACACAGGTAGATACTGTATTTACCAGAAAAAGTGCTACCAAAGGTAAGTAACTTGTTCGTCTGATGGATACATCTACCTGTAGATTCCTCACCTTTTGAATAGAGCACCAAAGCAGTCCCACACTCGGAGGTGGGTGTCTGTCTGCCTATGCTAAGAAATCCTGTATCATCGCATGGGCAAAATGTCCGTCCCTCCTCACTTCTGAGTCCAAGCAATAATGTTTTTCGAAAGTGTAGATGGAAGCCCAGGTTGTTGTCTTGCAAATGTCAACAACTGGCACACCTCTAGCCAAAGTCAAAGTAGGAGCCTTAGCTCTGGTCAAATGAGTGCTAACACCCTCAGAAGGATCTTTCTTTGCCATATTTTAATGCAAAGAATTTCCCACCTTGACAGCGTTCTTTTGTGGATGGCCTTTCCCTTCATTTTGCCCACTTAGGCGATGAACAGCTGATCATCCGTCCTAAATTTGCTTGCCTGTCCCTATAGAAGCTCAACGCTCTCCTTTGATCCAGACGATGCAGCCTTTCTACTCCTTAAGGGCATGGTAAGGAGGGTAAAAGGAGGGAAGGGTGATGGGCTGCCCTAAATAAAAAGGCAGCCGCCCTAGTTCTCAAAACCACCTTCTTGGCATGGAAAGTGCTAAACAAGGGGTTTTACATTCAGAGCGTGCAGCTCACTAACACGTCTAGCTGACATGATTGCTATGAGAAAAACAGTTTTAAACATAAGGAGTCTCAACAGACAACTTTTTAATGGTTCAAACGATGTACCCATCAGGTATGTTAAAACTAAATTTATACCCCACTGAGGCATTATAAACGCAGTGGGAGAAAACATATTCGTCAAACCCTTAAGAAACCTTAAAACTATAGAGGACTTAAAATGCTGACAGAGCAGAGATAGCTCTTCACTGTCGCAACAGCACAACCTTGCTGTGCCAAGGAAAGAGCAAATTGCAAAACATTGGATAAGTTGGCCTTTGAAGGGTCCACGTGTCTGTCCTCACACCATTTGACAAACCTGGCTCATCGACCATCATAGACTGTTTTAATGGAGTGTCGCCTGGCTGATAAAATAACATCTACTACTTCAGGGAGTAGAGAAAATTAATTTAGGTTGCCCCAACCCATCTCCAGGTATGTAGGTGTAGGCTCAGGAGGTGGGTGTGTAGAACCTGCCCCTGGACAATTAGAGGAGGTCTGCCCTGTGAGGAGGACAGAGCAGAGGGCACAGTGAGAGCTGAAGGAGGTTCATGTACCATACTATTCTTTGATAATCCAGAGATATCAATATGATTTGGGCCTGGTCTTGGTGAATCTTCCTCAAAACTCGAGGAATCAAGAGTAAGTGGGAAATGCATAAAGCAGATGGCAGAGGCTGCAGAACAACAGGAAGTGCGCGTTCCCCCAAGTGGCAAACAGGTCCATCTGAGGCGTCCCCCATGACTGAAAGACATGTAGAACCACCTCCAGATGAAGTCACCACTTGTGGTCAGCTGAAAAGTGCTGGCTGAGACTGTCCACATGTACATTGAGAACTCTGGCCAAATGGTTTGCTACTATGCAAATCTGATGATCCTGAGCCCAGGGCCAGAGTCGTAGAGCCTTTCTAAAGAGAAGATACAACCCTACTCCTCCCTGTTTGTTGATGTCCCACATTGCGGTAGTGTTGTCTGTCAAGACCTATACCAACTGACTGTGAATGGAAGGGAGGAAGGGCTTGAGAGCCAGAAATATTGCCTGCAACTCCAACAGATTACTATGAAACATCTGTTCTTCTGGAAACCAAAGACCCTTAATCTCTAGATCCCCCTTATGAGCTCCCCACCCTAGAGTGGAAACATCCATTATCACTGTGGTCACCAGAGGTGGTGGTAGGCAAATGGCCTCCCTTGAGTTAGGTTGTCGTCCACAGACCACCACTGAAGATTTGTTGCAGTGCTTCTGGAGATCCTTATAAACTCCTTGAGCTCTCCGTTGCATTGTAACCACTGCTTGCTGAGGCACCACTGGAGGTCCCTCATGTGCCAGCATGCATGAGTCACCAACAGAATGCAGGAAGCAAATAGACCCCGCAGACGTAAGACCTTTAAGACTGTAACAAACACTCCATTCTGAAACATTGGAATCAAAGCCCAAATGTATTGAACCCTCGGTGGAGGAGGAAAGGCACGATTTGCTGTGGTGTCCAGAACCGTCCCTATGAACAGGATGCGCTGAGAGGACTCCAGATGTGGTTTGGGGACATTGATGGAAAACCCCAGGTTGAACAACAGGTGCGTTTTCAGTAGCAAGTGATGCTGCATCTATTCTGGAGATCTGGCTTTGAGCAGCCAATCATCCAGGTAAGGAAATATTGGTATTTCACATCACCTGAGATGTGCAACTACTACTACCATCACCTTTGTGAAGATCGAGGTGCAGAAGTAAGACTAAACGGAAGGCCTGCAAAGTGGTAATGCGTCAACCCTATGGTGAATCGCAGATACTTTCTGTGCGACCGGAGGATGGGAATGTGAAAATACACATCCAGCAAGTCTATGGAAAGCTTTCAGTCTTCTTTGTCCAGTGCAAGAAGCATTTTTCTTGTTTGAGGAAACAATTCAAACTCCTGAGGTCTAGGATTGGCCATATGCAACCATCCCTTTGGGGATCAGAAAATACCTTGAATAACAACCCTGACTCCTTTGCTGCTCTGGAACCAACTCCACTGCACCCTTTAAAAGTAGAATTTGTACCTCCTGCTGAAGCAGCAGCAAATGCTCCTCTGAACAAAAACTTTGTTGGGGAGAGAAGGAAGGGGGTAGCACCTGAAAGTGAAGAGCATAACCATTTACTACAAGGCCTACCACACAACTGTCCGTTGTTATGGCCTCCCACTCTTGTAGGAAACCTACAACCTACCAATAACAGGTAACACATGATCATGAAGGGTGCGAGAACTAGGGTTCCTTCCCTGAAAGGTTAGCAGAGGAGGATGAAGTGGAGGAGGAGGAAGGGTGGTCGAGTGCATCACATTGCTTAGCTCTCCCAAGACCTCTGTAGGATCTATAGAGGGGGTTGGCAGACTGCTGTTGTTGGAAGTGCTGCCTCCCACGAAAGGAGGAGCTGCGGCCAAACCTTCTAAACCTACCCAAAGTTCTGTAGGTCGTGGAGAGTGTCTGAAGACCTAAAGACTTGTCAGTGGCCTTGCTCTCCTTAAACCCCTCCACAGCCGAATCATCAGTAGAGAACCCGAATCTTTTCAGCCATGCATGCCTTCTGTTGGTGATTGAAGTCCCCCTGGCCCTGGCAACAGAGTCCGCCGTATCCAGGCCTGATTATATAACCTGCTTTGCTGCCACCTGACTGTAGTGCAAGAGTTCCGTAAAATGACTCTGCACATCCTGCATCAGTTTGGGGATGACCTCTTTGGCTGAATCCATCAGCGCATGGATGTACCTGCCCAACAGGTAAGTGGCATTCACAGGAGAGAACTGCGCCATAGGACACTTGGGTAACGCAGAGATCTCCACCAAAGACAGCGTCTGTGATTCCTCAGGCGACATTTGGTTGTGCAGGAGATAGAGTGGGACCCACTTCTCAAGTCGAGTGGCTCAGGGACTTTGAAGCCGAAGACAAAGACTGAGGGGTGGTATCTCAGGAAGAATGTCGCTGTGAACTATGATGACAACGCTTCTTGTGTGACTTCAAAGACCTGCAGGATGACGACTCCTCTTGAGGCTTGAATCTACAACAAGGCCTGCTTCTCTTTTTTAGCTTTTGCAGGAACAATGTTGCCTCCCTTTCTTTTAGTGCCTTAGGGTTCATGCTCTGACAAAAAGAGCATCCCTTGACTTTGTGATCTGAACTTGGGTACCTGAGGCAGTTTTCCTGCAGGTCACGTGACTGACATGTGACCGCCACACTTTCGAGAGGGTTTGAAGCCCGACTGCTTTGGTCGAGATATTGTCTCACAAACCAAACTTTAACAATTACGTTCCCTCAAAACGGTGTAACCACACAGAGAGGTAGAAAAACCGTTAGTGTTGAATTTACGGAAAAAAGGTACCTTACATCAACACTCCGGCAAGGACTTTTTATGGCTCAGATGACGTCAGACGGAGTTGCGTATGGATCTGTTTCATTGTGACGTCGACGTGGAGAGCTAGAAAAAAAAATGTCTATTGAATGCTGTTGCAATGGGAGTATTCAAAAGGTGAGGAATTCACAGGTAGATGTATCCATCAAAAGCTGGTTAACTCGACACCCATCCCTCGCGATGATACTGCAAGTCAGATCATATTCTAAAGAGCTGAGGATCTGGTGAACTGCCCTCTAATTCACCTGTGCCATCCTCCTCTGGCCGTGGGCAAATTGGAACGTCTGTCCCTGACACAAAGCCAAAACCACCAGGAAAGATGCAAAGCCAGTGTTGATCCTAAAAAACCCACGTATAGAGTCATGAAGATGACAAACCTCTCCTCAAGCAGCAGTTTGCATTCAAAAGTCCATGGCGTAGGCCCCTGAGTTAAGATTAATTTATTCAAATGAAAGGGCAGAGATAAAGAATTATGGTCTGTTAGAACCCAGGGATTGTGTAGTAGCTCTTAAGAGGAAGTCAAAATATCACTGACCAGAAACATATCTAAACCTGACAGTGATTTATGGGATGCAGAATAGAATGTAAATCCCTGATCTCAAGGCTTACATGTCCTCCAAAGATTCACCAAAGCATGTGAAGACATTAACTGGTGCAGAGCTGCTTGAAATCAGCGCCTACCGGATGGCACTAGACCACTGGGACATACCGCTAAAATAAAATCATCACAGACAATAAATGGGGATGGCCAGAAAGGAAGCGCAGACGCAGATAATCAAAGATCTTTGGATCATCATCATAGGGCCCGTAAATCACACAGATAGCAAACATATTATATTCCACTGGATAGCTACCAATGGCCAATAGCCAACAGCCCCCCAGATCCATCTTTTGGCATAGGACCCCGCAATTGCCTTCCCGTGAAAATAGTACAACACCTCTCTGGGCAAAGGAAATGCATGAAATAGACAAAATGCAATAACTTAGTATCTCTAACTCCGAGCATTCAGCAAGAGTAAACAGCCAACTGTATCTCCTGGAGGCATTACATTTGCGGTTTGAAAATATTCAGCTCTTTCTGAACCATTTTTCATTTATGGGGTGACTTAACGTCATTAATATTCAAAGATAGAACATGCAGCTGCTGTCCAGGATGCCCAGTGTCAACACACATACAGAATAGTATTTTAATTTAAAAAAAGAAGCCAGTTATTATTAAAAATAACTGAAAAAGAATAGTAACCAAAGAAAATCTTTCACAAACCTTTTCGTAAAGGGAAAAATAAAAAGAGAATGAAGGACAGAATTAGCCATTAGAATGAAAGGAAAGCCCAGAGAACACAACTAGCTCTGTGCCTTTAAGAACCTCACAGCATACCCAGCATCCCATGATGTCCACAGGTGAAAGTTAGGTCAGTTAGTTCTTTGAGCTCTTGGATAAAGGATACTGGGCCACAGAGCTCTGCCTTTCTTGGTTTAAAAGAAGTGGAAAGCTTTCCAAAACCTTACTTTTTGTTGCACTCCACATCTTTGAAAATGAAGGGCCTCAAAATAAGGCTGGGTGTCACAAGACCGCTGTGAGAAAGTAACCTCTTTCTAGCATGGTTACCCCCATTTTTGGCCTGTTTGTCGGTGTGTTTTTACTGTCTTACTGGGATCCTGCTGGTCAGGGCCCAAAGTGCTCATAGTTTGTGTCCTACATGTCAGTATGTTTTAGTGTGTTGTCAGTATGCTTGTCTGTGTCACTGGAGTCCTGCTAACCAGAACTCCAGTGCTTATTCTCTCTCTGTTTCCAAATTTGTCACTATAGTCTAGTGACTCCATATTCCAATCCAGATTGGCACAATAGACCCCCCTTATAAGTCCCTAGTATGTGGTACCTAGGTACCCAGGACAATGAGGTTCCAGGAGATCCTTATGGGCTGCAGCATTTCTTTTGCCACACATAAGGAGCTCATACAAACACTCCTTCAGGAGTGCCACTGCAGCCTGAGTGAAATAGTGCAAACACTATTTCACATCCATTTTCTCTGCACCAGGTAACTTAAAAGTCACCTATATGTCTAACCTCCAGTTACTGAAGGCTAGGTGCAAAGTTCCTGTGTGTGAGGGCACCCTTGCACCAGCAAAGGTGGCCGCATATTGTCCAGGACCAATTCCCCAGACTTCGTGAGTGCGGGGACACCATTATAAGCGTGCCCTACATATATGTCAATACATGCATGTAGTTTCACAATGGTAACTCCAAATATAGCCATGTGAGGTGTCTAAGATTGAACAATTGTACCGCCAATCCGAATCTGGTATTGGGGGCAATTCGATGTACCCTGGGGAGTCCACCATGGACCCCAGTACTGCCAAACCAGCTCTCTGAGGTTTCCACTGCAGCCCCAGCTGCTGCCACCTCACAGACAGGTTTCTGCCCTCCTGGGGATTGAGCAGCTCAGTCCCAGGAAGGCAGAACAATGCATTTCCTTTAAGAGAGGGTTGTTCCACCCTCTCCCATTGGAAATAGATGTTACAGGCATAGGAGAGGTATCCTCCCAGAACCTCTGGAAATGCTTTGAAGGGCAGAAACAGTGCCCTCCTTGCATAATCTAGTCGACAAGGGTTCAGGGACCCCCAGTCCCTGCTCTGGCAAGAAAATGGATAAAGGAATGGGGAGTAACCATTCCCCTGTCCATCCCCACCCCAGGGCTGGTGCCCAGCGCTCCTCCAGAGTGTCCCTGGCATTAGCCATCTTGGATTGTGAGGTGTGGGGATCCTCTGGGAGCATCTGAGTGGCCAGTGCCAGCAGGTGGCATCAGAGACCCCTACTGATTGGTCCATACCTGGTTAGGTAGCCAATCCCTCTCTCAGGGATATTTAGGGTCTCTCCTCTAGGTATTTCCTCAGATTTGGTTTGCAACATTCCACAAGGACTCCTCTGCATCCTCTGCTTCAACTTCTGACCGTCGGACCAACCGCAGACTGCTCCAGGAAGACTGCAACTGCAACAAAGTATCCAAGAAGGCTACTGCAACTCTTCAACTTCAGCTCCTGCCAGCAACTGCAACATTTTCCAGGTTGTGAATGCTCTGAGGACTGCCTGTCTTCTTTCTGCACCAGAAGGACCGAAGGAATCTCCTGTGGAGTGACGGAATCACTTCCCTGCTTCAGCAGGCACCTCTTTACAACGTCAACTGGTACTCTGCGACTCCTCTCCTCTTGAAGAGCATGATCCCTGGAACACAGGTGGCGGACCAAAGTGATCCTGACTGTCCAAAGGTCCAGCTGTCTAAATTTGGTGGAGGTAAGGGCTTGCCTCCCCGAGCCAAACAATACCCCTGTGCACCCTTTTTGTTCTGCAGCTCCTAGTGCTTCTGAGCACTTCTTCCAGAAATCCTTCATGAACAGCGTAGCCCAGGTCCCCAGCACTCTTTCCTGTGATGCTCAGCTCTCTGAGTTGCTCTCTGGCTGTGTGGGATCCCTTTGTGTAGTGCTGCGATGACCACATTTTGCAACCGTGTTTTGGGACTCCAGGGTTAGCAAGGGCTCCTGTTCTTCCTGGACTCTTCATCGACTCCTCTCGCCACAGGTCTTCAGGTCTAGGAATCCATTGTTGGTGTCTTGCAGTCTTTCTTGGTTTTTGCATAATCCTTTACCACAACTTCTAGTATGTTATGAGGAAACTTGTTGTACTTTACTTGTGTTTTCCTGGGCTCTGGGGTGGGGTATTTTACATACCTTTGGTGTTTTTTTACACTACCAGAGCCCCTCTACACACTACACTTGCCTAGGGGGAAACCAACATTCGCCTTCCACAATTTTAGTGTATGGTTTGTGTTGCCCCTAGGCCCATTGCAACCTATTGTGTTTTTCAGTTGCACTATTTTCTGACTGTTTACTTACCTGATTTTGGTTATTAGTGCATTTATTGTGTATAATACTTACCTCCAGAGGGAGTATAGCCTCTAAGATATTTTTGGCCCTGTGTCACTAAAAAAGGTACCTTTATTTTTGGTAACACTGAGTATTATCTTTCTTGTGTAAGTACTGTGTGACTACAGTGGAATTGCAAGAGCTTTGCATGTCTCCTAGTTCAGCCTTGGCTGCACTGATACAGCTACCTCTAGACAGCCTAAGCTGCTAGACACTGCCTACATTTCACTAAGGTGGATCAATGGACCTGGTATAAGGTGTAAGTATCTCTGGTACCCACTATAAACCAGGCCAGCTTCTCACAACCGCCAACTTCATGGTGGCAGTCAGACCACTATGGCTCCGGCCACCACATTACAAGTTTGGCGGCTGGACCACCAACCAACCACTGTCTCTTCCAAGATCTATGATCCCGATGGGGTGATGGTGGCCTTGGTTGTAATCAGCCAGGGCAGTGCTTAACTCAGCACCTCCCTGCTGCTTACAACCTTGTTTTACGCCAGCCTTTTCATGGCAGTCTCCCCACCATGAAAACGCTGGCAGAGAACAAGTGCAGGGGACCAGATGGGGCTCCCTGCACTACCTATGCCCATGGCCTGGGAGGTGCAGGGGCCCCACTGTCCAGAAGCATTGGAAGGTGCACTGTCTGATTTGCAGACAGTGCGCATTCCAAGGGTGATGGTTGGCCCCCTCTGTGCTTTGAGATAGCACTCAGCCCTTTAAGGGAGCCGATTGCTATCTTATTGCACTGGTCCCGTTGGTCAGACTGATGTGAACGCCCCATTTCAAGGTTTCCAACAGTCAGCCAGGTCCGGGGGTGTGAGGGTGCCACTGTGTCCTCCCGCAAGTTTGACGGTCCCGCTTTGGGACCGCCAAACTCATAATGAGCCCCTTAGAGTGTTCCCATACCTTTTTCTAAAAGGGAAGGATTTATTTTCCTGTCAACATCTTCACTTTTTGTGAAGGGCCCTTCCTGTGGTAAAAAGAATGGTCCAAACAGATCGCACATAATCTGTTTTCATTTTCTGCCTCAGAATCACCATCCAAATTCTTCTAGACACTGTCAGAAGGTTTCAAAAGTAACTTTAAAAACATGGAGAATATCAAGCTGCATGGGTAGGTTGTTCTTGCACCTCGGCACCCTCCTCCTACTCCAATGACTCCCTTAGAGGCACCAAGCCCCCTCCAGAACCAGTGGAGACTGTTATCCACTTGAGAGACTATGGCATTGCACTCCCCAGGATAAAGCAGTGGGCAACCCACCCACTGAAAAGACTTGTGAGACTGTGGCTTTGCACTCCCCAGGATAAAGCAGTGGGCAAACCACCCACTGGAGAGACTTGAGAGACTGTGGCATTGCAGTCCCCAGGATAAAGCAGTGGTCAGGGAGCCCTCTCATGGATCTGGCGTCATGCACTCATCTGGCTGAGGTGCCCCCCTTCCCTTCCCCCTGAGGTACCTGTTGTATTTCTATCTGATGCCCCTGCAGTGTTCTCTCTGTTTTGATCGGGTATCTTGTGTGGGCTTCGCCCATGCATTTTGGGCCCAGTGGTCCACGGACTATGTATGTGCAGTACATGGACTTGAATTCATGGTGTATATATTTGTTAATAGTGTATATATATATATTTTTGAGTGCTGGATTTTAATTGTCTTTGCATTCTTCCAGGGGGGTTGGGGGTTGTAACTGTAATGCATCAACATGTATTTGTGTGTGTGTTGTAGAGGGTGAGGGTAGAGGTGGGGGTGTTGCCTGTGTGTGTCACTCTCTTTTCCCTTCCCCCTCCCCTGTGTGGTAGGTGCAGTACTCACCATGCTCCTCGCCACCTGTGTTCGTGCTCCTGGTAGAGGAGCAGGAAGACAAAGGCAGGTAGAATATGGAGTTCTGGCTCCATGGCGTCCTGGTTCCTCGTGAGGTGTGTAGAGGTGAGCGTTTTCCCTTCCGAGTCCTGTTTCCGCCATGTTTGTGTTCGCAGTGAATCCGCCCCGAAAAGGTGGTGGATTGGCCTGTTGTAATAGTGTGGGCAGTACATTGTCTTCCGCCTGTCTGTTGGTGGTTACCGCTGCGGTGTTTGTTTGTACCGCCGTGGCGGTCGGTGTGTTAAAGTGGCTGTCCACATTGGCGGTTAACGCCATGGTAGTGATTCCATTTTTTTTACCGCCGGCCTGTTGGCGGTTTTACTGCCGCTTTAACACCGACCGCCAGGGTTGTAATGACCCCCAATATCTTCTATGATGTTGATTTTTAACATTTTCAGTATAAGGGCAATATACATTTCAATATGTATCAAAATGAATGCAGCAACTAGAGCTAAGACAAGAAACGTTATGGCCTGTAGTTAGACTTCGAGTCTCATCAGGACAAATGTCTGACTAAAGTTCTCTAGAAACCATGGATGATGGATCTCTCAGTTAGTCAGACAGTTCCAGTGGGATAAACACATTTTTCAGAAGTACAACTTTGTATTGTGTGGAGAAAGTGGTCACACCAACACATACAAGAGTACTTCTAGACAAAGTCAACAATGCAAAACAGGCCACTCACTTCCTTAGACGGTCCAGTAGAGGTTAATGGATTACACGGGAAAAGCACACCTTTCAATTATGTCATGCACCACTGCTGGGCTGCTAAGGTTTAAATAATACTCAAAATGTAATCTCTGTTCTGAAGGACAGGTTTTGAGAAAGAAGAGGTGGATGTGTTTTTTAGGGTGTTGTATATTGTGGAACTTTTTGCCTTTCAATACCATTCTGAAGCTGAAACTTTAAACGAAGGTAATAACATATTTAAAAAAAAATTCAAGCTTCATAAAATGTATGAGCACATTTTTAAAAAGTAAAATGTGCAGGAACTAAAGCTTTAAAAGTATTTTGGGGTGCAACAGCCCCTGCAAAAACACACTTTGGTAATATTTACATTTTTTTCCAGTGTTTTTTTTCTGCAGGCAAAGATGTGTGATCTTGAGAAACCGTATAACTGTTACTAAGTTCAAGTTTATCAACTTCTGAAAAATTCCCTGGGTAAAAACAAATGTGCACAACCCTAAATTATTAGGCATTGGTTTTGACCTTTTCTACTGTATATTATTTAAATAAAGGTGTTTTTTCAGGTGCTACTTTCTCTTTCTACGGCAGCAAAGATGTGGCAGGGCACAGAACTCTTTTCCCCATGTGTATTCCACCCGAAGTTCATTTCTGAGCTGCTCGTAATCATTCCTGATTTTTATTAGTCCTGGAGTAGAAATATATTGAATTTCATCCAAAAATTCTGTCGTCTGTTCCTTGTAGACACATCTTTCAGGTTGGATTCCCGGAAGACTATTTAAATAAATATAAACAAACCTACCCATTAGGATATTTTCGGTAGTTCCCGACGTCGGAATAATATAGCACCTGCAGCTGTGAAAGGCACATACTGTAATTTTTTTCATTTTCACCTGTCATCGCGCGCTCAAGGCATGGGCAACGGAGGAGTGGTAAGAGCTTTTTTTATTATTTTACTCTGGCGTGGATTTATGCGCTTCCTGGAATAACGACGCGGTTCCCGTGGCAAGAAATGGAGACTTTTGAACGTAGAAAGATAATTCTATGTACATGTTAAACCTTTTTATGAAAGCGTTTTCAATCTTGGATGAGATCGGGGGAAATACATACTGCATGTAGGATAAGTGAAATAAGCAATTTTGTTGTCAGTGTAATAATCTGTGCGCCACCCCTAACCTTGTTCTTGAGTCATTGCTATAAAATTCCTTATTGAGGATTGAAAAGGCTATCCGTACAGTTACCGTGTCTTGTTCAGCGATCTTCCAGATATAAACATTGTTTCAGAAATCTACTTATACATTAACATTTCTGTATGGCAAGGACATACATGGTTATCAATGAGAGTTGTTTGGACAATTTTCAAAGTGTGTGTTTACTTACATTAAACTACAGGTTTCGAAAGACATGGGAGAAGATAAACATAACCATGTCAAGAGTTATTACAGATTTGCAGACACTGATGAGTTGGTGTTATATATGTGTGTATATTTGTATAGTACAGGCGTTGTTAGCGCGTCAGACTTTAATAAGTAAACTTACAAGGGGACTGAAATAGGTCCATGAACCATTTGGCTCTATTAAAAAGTTCTTACCATAGCTCCAGTACATAATCACTAATCAATACACAATAATCAACAATCATCAATAATCAATAACATCAATAATCTATGGAGTCAGTAAATGTTATGCACCAAGACCTTTCAGCTATGAATAACCACACTTTTAGTAAAGTTTAGTAAGTTTATTTCCCTTATATTAACAATACTAAAGTCATGTAGATTAATCTCAAGATCAAATGAAACACATATAACAGCAATACTGGTTGTTCAAAGCACAAAACAATTCTTCACATTCATCGTTTCAACATACTCACTCAATAAGCGATAGAAAATGTGAGAGGAAAGTTCTCCCTACGCATTAGTATAATCATGCAAATATTTCTCATCTTACTTAAACTTCTCTAATGCTGTTAGTGCAGTAGTTGTCTCAAAAGCAGAAGTATAGTTGGCTCCTTTCTCATCAAGAACAGATTTACTCACAAACAATACAACAAACAATATCCCACACATAATTGCCAAACCAATGCTTATATATTTACAGTGCCTAGCATCTCTAACCTGCTTATTAAAGTCAGCCATGATTTGTAAAGAATCAGAAAGAAGAAGGAATTTAGGAAACTTGCAGCAAAATCAAAAATAGACAATTCTTCTCCTTCACTTCCGGGAACCCTTCTCCCTTGTCAAAATCAGTTACCAGCTTTGTCAAATCAGGTTTTATAAAGTCAAATCAGGGTATCAGTGTCTATTCCGGTTACTTTTCAACAGTCTCTTTCTCAAAAATATTAATTTCTCAGATTGTTTCACCAGTTCAGTTCATCAATCTTCTTCACGTCACCTCGAAATATTGACTTGGAACTTCTCTATTAAAACAAAAAGACATAGGTGGTCATTACGACCCTGGCGGTCGGAGACTGCCAGAGGTAATGTAGCGTGCGTTCCGCCAACAGGCTGGCGGTACGGAGGCCCTTATTACGATCGCGGCGGTAGCGCCGCGGTCGCACCGATGGGGCCGGCGGTTTCCCGCCGTTTTAGCCCCGGCGGTGATAATCTGCCAGGGCAGCGCTGCAAGCAGCCCTGCCCTGGGGATTATGACATCCCTACCGCCAGCCTGTTTCTGGCGGTTTGCACCGCCAGGAAGAGGCTGGCGGTAAGGGGTGTCCTGGGGCCCCTCGGGCCCCTGCACTGCCCATGCCACTGGCATGGGCAGTGCAGGGGCCCCCTAACAGGGCCCCGGCCAGCTTTTAACTGTCTGCATAGCAGACAGTGAAAAGCACAACGGGTGCAACTGCACCCGTCGCACGGCCGCAACACCGCCGGCTCCATTAGGAGCCGGCTCCAATGTTGCGGCCTCATCCCCGCTGGGCTGGCGGGCGCAAACTTGGTTTGCGCCCGCCGGCCCAGCGGGGATGTCGTGATGGGGGCCGCGGGAATGCGGCCGCACAGCGGTTACCGCTTGGCGGGTGGCAGTAGCCACCCGCCAATGCCGTAATGACCCCCATAAACTCTTGCTGCCATTAGTTTGTAGTTGATTATGCCCATTCAGGACCTGCATATCTTCGACTTGCTATTCTTTTTCTCTTCAACTTTCGATCACCATTCAGTTCTCCTTCATTTAGTTCCTCTTTTCTTGTAGTATCTACTTCTTCCTCTATTGTTGGTTCGACAACCACCTCTTTCCTTTTCTCCACTTGCAATTTTGGCCACTTAGCTCCTTTCAGTGAACCTTCTGTCAGTATTCTCTTCATGATTGGACTCAAACCCTTTTCTTTCTCTGTGGTGTTTTCTCTTGACGGACCTGCAACTGGTTCAGGAGGAGTCAGATCACTTTGACTTTGATCCACCTCAACTCCTTCCCCTTCTGGGTCTGGCAATTGCTCTGCTTGTCTCTTGGAATCATCTGCTTCTGGGAAAGCCCTCCTCTGACTAGGCTCTCCTGCTGCTTCAGTTGAGATAGGTTCTCTGATACTCTTCTGGAGGTCTTCACCCTCGTCTCTCAGAGGAGTGACTGAACCGTCCTCAACAAGCTCATATCCGGTCTGTGTTCCTCCTTGTTCTCCTTCTGGCTCGGAGACTTGTCTCACTGTTGTTGGCACTCTCAACAACGTTTCTTCATGATCCAGTAGACATGCCAATTTCTTTGTGTGACTTGCGTGAATCCAGTTCGGGATCCCAGCACACTTCACAGCTGTAGTAGTCGTTAAAACCACTTGATATGGTCCCCTCTAACGAGGCTCCAAACACGTCCTTCTTACATGCTTTCGGACGACAACCCAGTCTCCAGCTCTCACGTTGTTCCCTGGGTCATGGATCGGTGGCAGTGTGGTGGCCTCCACCTGCTGAGAAAAAGAGTGGACTACATCAATCAGACCCTTGCAGTAATCCAACGCCATATCATCTGTAATGTTGACAAGTGCATTTGCTGGCACCGCTGGTAATCTCATTGCTCTGCCCATGAGAATCTCATGAGGTGACAGTGCTGTCTTCCTGTCAGGTGTGTTTCTCATTGACATCAACACTAAACGCAATGCATCGGGCCATTTCAAATTCATAGCTGCAAACATCATTGCAGTTCTTGACTTCAAGGTACCATTCGTCTGCTCTACTAGTCCTGAAGCTTCGGGCGGTAACTACAATGCAACTGCTGCTCAATGTTCAATGCTGCACACAATCATTTAATCACTTTGTTATTGAAGTGACTTCCCCAATCTGATTCTAAAGAGATCGGAAACCCAAAACGCGGTATCAGTTCTCTAAGCAGCAGTTTTGCTACTGTGAGACTACAATTTCCTCATCTGGCGTACTCTTCAATCCAGTTACTAAAGATGCAAACAATCCCCAACACATATCTAAAAACCTCCACACACTGGCATCTCAATAAAATCCATTTGCATTCTGCTGAATGGACCTCCTGCTCTTCCAATGTGGCTCAAGTTAACCACTCCCCCTTTCCCCACATTTAACTGCTGCCAAAATGCTTTAGCAACTTGTCTAAACTTTAGGTTGAACCAATCAATTTTGAACAGACAAACTATGGCATCCATCCCAATGTGTGCCTGACCACGATATTACCTCGCCATTTGAGACAACAGGCTATTTGACAAAACCAATTGACCCTCCTCAGAAACCCATAATTCATCTTGTCTTTGAACACATTTCATTTTACTCCATGAACCTTTCTCATCTTTGTCAACATTATTCTGCAAAGATTTGAATTCTTCCAAAGTGTCAATTGTTCTCAATGCATAACTCGTACATGTTGTGTCTTCTTCAGGTAAGAGTTCCCAATTGTCCTTGAATGATATACAGTTCAATGTGCAAAACCTTGCGACTTGTTCCGCACATCCATTTCCCAATGACACATAGTCCTGCAATTTTAGATGCGCACTGCATTTCACCACGGCAATCTTTTCAAGCAATTGAATTGCATATAACAGCTCCTTTATTCTCTCACCATTTCTCACTGGTGATCCAGAAGTGGTCAGGAAACCTCTCTGCGACCACAATTGACCAAAAGTATGAACTATTCCGAATCCATATTGGCTATCCGTACAGATAGTAACTCTTAATTGAGCAGAAACAAGGCATGCTCTAGTAAGAGCAACCAATTCCGCTACCTGGGCAGAATGCACTCCTCGAAGCCAGGAGGCTTCCAAGGTACCTGTAATTGTGCACACAGCATATCCTGCTCTTATTGTCGCTGACAAGAATCATCAACAAAAATAATTTGGTCATTTTCTTCCAATTGGGTATCTCTAATGTAAGGTCTCGGTTTTGGGCACAACTCAGTTACTTCGAGACAATCATGTTCAACATTTTTTTTCAATTTCAACATTTTCACTTGGAAGTAAAGTTGCTAGGTTCAGCACTGTACAGCTTTTCAGTGTCACGTTTGGTGATCCTAAAATACTCGTTTTGTACCTAGTCAATCTAGCACCAGTCAAGTATTGGGATTTCATCCTTGTCAGTAAAATCTCAATCCAGTGAGGAACCATTACAGTCAGGGGATATCCCATCACCATGCCTTCACACTGTGAAAGACTCTGACCAACTGTGGCAACTGCACGCAAACAACATGGTAAAGCTGCTGCAACTGGGTCCAAAGTAGCTGAAACATATGCTACTGGGGGATGAGCACCTTCATGGACCTGAGTCAAGACAGACAATGAACATGCATCACGCTCATGACAAAAAATGTAAAAGGCTTCCTATCGTCAGGCATACCCAGCGCTGGAGCTCTGCACAAGCTCTCTCTCAATTCAGTAAATACTTTCATCTCATCCTGGTCTAGCACTATGGGATCAGTGACTTCCTTATGGGTCTGTTTCTGCAGTGGTCTTGAAATGACTGAAAAATTTGGGGTCCGTTGGCGACAATAACCAACCATCCCTAGGAGAATCCTGACATCTCTCTGTGTAGAAGGGGGACTTATCTGCAGTATCATTGCAATCCTCTCCCTGGATATTTCCTCAACCCTTTCTCAGTTTGGTGACCCAAATACTTCACTACCTTCTGACAGTATTGCAATTTTAGCGGTGGTACTCTATGACCATATTTTTCCAAATGGTTCAACAGGGTAATCGAGTCCTACTTACACTCGTCCCTTGTCTTGGACGCAATCAATAAGTCATCAATGTATTGCACCAAAGTCGATTGGAAAAGGCAATTCTAATGACTCCAAATTCTTTTTCAAGATCTCTTTGAACAAGGAAGGTGACTCTGTATACCCTTGAGGAAGTCTACACCAGCAATAGACTCGATCCAGGAATTTGAAGCAAAAGAGAAATTGGCTATTCTCCTGAAGAGGCATAGAAAAGAACACTTGTGACAAATCAATGACGGTAAACCACTCTGCATCACATGGAATCTGGAACATTATCACAACTGGATTGGCCACTACGGGACAACTCTTGACCACAATCTCATTTATTTTTCTCAAATCCTGAACAATCCGAACCTTCCCACATGGCTTCTTCAAACCCATTATTGGTGAATTACATGGACTGCTTAACACTGCTTCACAAAATCTGCAATTATCAGAGCCACTTTCATCAGGACATCTTGTGCCTGTTGTACTGTGGAAGTTGGGGAAAAACTGCATTCGGCTTTAACCTTGACTGGCTCCACTCCTTTAATCAGGCCTACTTCTTTTCCTGTCAAATCCCCCACGTTCTCTTGTACTGTTCCCTGTAAATCGGAATGGAGCTCTTTCACTGTGAACATCTGGAAAAACTCAATCAAAGGGTACTCCTTATTTGTAGTTTCACACTCTGTTTCTGGAGCTTGGTCTTCCTCGTCAGCACTATTCATCTGAATCTCAATTCCATCATCTGAGCAAATAATCAAACACTTCGTCTTACACAACAAGTCCCTCCCCAGTAGGGATACCAGACTCAAATCGCAGACTACAAATGTATGCAGTCCCTGGAAATTGCCAATCTCAACTTGCACTGGATCTGTGATCGGATTTGTCAAGTACTGGTTATCTACCCCCAAAACCTGAACTGTTCTACCTGAAAGGGGATAATTCGGAACTTCTGCACTTCTTAATGTGGAGTGTGTAGCTCTACTGGTTGTCCAAAGCGGCAGAAGAAATGCAATCTAATCAAAGCTTGAATCACAACACATTCTAGTGCTATAGTGCAAATCAATAATAGAGCTAGTTGTGACAAAGTTATAACATACATAGAATTCAGCAAGATAACTTGTCAATCATTAGTCCCTGTAATTTGTTAGTCCATTTGATTGCCCTCAACTAACGTCAGATTAGCATCAGCATGTTGGGCTTCATGCAAACAATTTAGAACACAAATTTAGAAAAACATCTAGCTATGGATCTATCAAAACAGCACAGTTTGTACCTAGAAAGAAAAGGCATAAAATGCATAACAGTCACATTCATAATATCTACCTATCCACGGTATGGGTCAGCAAACAAAATCAGTCTTCGTCTTGAGGTCATCAAACGATCAGCAAAGCATCAGGCTCTCAGTCAGAGAGTATGAGCCCAATGACAGAATTAATCTGGAATCTCTCTCCTACAGTATCTCTCCTCTAGCCTGAATAAGTCTGAATAATTCTCCTCTGTCGCGTTGTTATATCCAAGTCACCTAAACCATCCCCCATTTCTCTATTGGTCAGTTAATTGTACAGTTATACTCTACCCAATAATATCTCTATACCAAATCTATGATTCTAATATTTCTCTCTTCTCATGAAGTTGATTGGTTTACTTTATGATGATCTCATCATCCGGCTTGTCAGGTAACAATATTGTTGCATCTTCAGCTACAGTCAGTGTATTCATTGTTCTTGTCCTGGGAAAGTACATCTCACACCCATTACACATAAGTTGTTGCTCTGGCGGGAACATCATCTCTTGTTAGTTGGTTCTCACGAAAAGCTTCTGCTAAGCACATTTAACAAGACAATGGACATTTCACAGTTTACTTCATTCGGTCAGCATTTTGTATTAACTGCTAAGAAATATAGCTTCTGCATGATGGCCTGGCAAGACTAGGCCAAGACACTCGCTAAGTTAAGGCATACAATTAATAAAGCTAAAGCATACTTCATAACCCATAATATGACATATTACTACATTAATCTAATACATTTTAAATATTTAATAAGTATTATTCATTAATTAGTCCATTTTGTGAACACTGGTGGCCATTCTTTGAGGTCACATCCTCAAATGTGTGCATTATTTTCTATATTAATTCATTTTTTACACAACTCTTTTATTCAAAATGCATAACACTCATTAAAAATGTCTTAGTTAAAACACCTGCTCTAGCAGCGTCAATAACTGTGGTGGGGGGCTGGAGAGAGAGTTGGTGGTTAAATACCACTACATGTAGTATTCTTTGATGAGGTGAGTCTCAAAGTTCTGACCTGGAGAAGGGATTGGGGCATTTCTGATGTTGAGGATCATGTTATTCGAAATTTAGGATTGTAGATAGAGGGTAAAAGTTAGAAATTGGGTCTCTAGTTGGCAGAGGTCTGCAGCCTGCCCAAGTAGGGACCTCAAATCTAGTCAGGGTAAGTCACAACACAATGTAAATTATCCTGTGCTCACCGTCTAGTAGCTTGGCAGAGAGCATGCAGGTTCAACTTAGAAGGCCATGTCTAAAGTGTTTGTGCAATAACTCATACAGTAACACAGTGAAAACACCACTAAAAAGTACTCTACACCATTTTAGAAAATAGATAATGTGTATTTGAATAAAACAAGACCAAAATGACATAAAACCCAATATGCACAAGTCAAGATATCACTTTTTAGAGGTTAAACAAGTCTTAATCCATAGGAATCAATTAATGTATCTATTTAACACAAAGTACCTTCGGTGCATCACAAATAAAGGCACTGGGGGCCACAGAGGAGGTGAGGCATCGGAAAGTAAAGCAATGCCTTGATTTTTCCAATGCATCGATGTCCTGCCACACAGCCTCGGTTCCTTACTGCAGTTCAAGGTTGATGATAAAATGATGCCCAGGGACAATGAGTGGAAAATCCAGATGTACTGTAATGATGGAACCGCGATGAAACAGGTGCTACTTCAATTCTTTAGACGTTATAGCGAGATTCTGCAGGTGTTGCAATGGTTTTTGCAATGCAGTGGATTTCTTTCCCTTAGGTAAAGATCTTAATGGCCCTGAGACTAATTAACAGGAGGCAAGCTGTCAAGCCCTTGGAGATTACTTGTGGTAAGAAGGCACAGTCCTTCCAGCAGAGCCCGGGAGCAGCAGGCAGTAGGGCAACAAGCAGGAGAGCAGTCTCTCCAGAAAAGCAGTCCAGATTAGTCCTTTGGGCAACACTGCAGTCCTTTTGACAGAGCCTGATTGTAAGTCCAAAAGTGTCTTATTTTAGGGGGTGACAGACCCAGCAGATATACCCAAATGTGCCTTTGAAGTGGAGGAGACATCAAAGAGTGATTTGGAAGTGCACCAGTTCCCCTTTCAACTCAGCCTTGTCTGCCAGGAGATCTGTAGGGGGTTATCAGTCCTTTGTGTGGGGTCAGGCCACTAGCCTTTGAAGTGTAAGTGAGAACCCCTCCACCTTTCATGCCCGGAAGACTTATCAGTTTGCAGATGAATGCTGATGCAGTAGAGTGTACTGTGTTTATGGTTGTCTAGGTGGATTGCACAAGTGGAGCTGGCAACCAACACAGACCAGACATGGATTAGAAACAGGCTGTAAGGCACAGAGAGTGCACAGGTAGATGTCTCTCACAATTGTCAGTGACTGTAACTTGTTGGAATGTATTTTGTAGGACCTGCTTTGCTATACCAGCTAACACTTGACAGTTGTCATGCTGGCTCCTATGTCATGCAAAATCTCTACCCGTTGCCCATTAATGGTGACCCACTGCCTATACTTTAAATTATTGATAGTCATGAGGGTTTTTGGCACCATATATTAATCTCCCAGGGATACTAGCGTTATCTCCCTCTGTTCCCCCGAACTAGCTGGGACTACCTCTTCCCCGAGGGATTCACTGGCCAACTCAGTGTCTGCCCACCAGTGGGGGCTGTTGCATCGTGGGACATTTAGAGATGAGCACTCAGTACATTGGGGTACAAACCTCATTGTCTTATGGTCAAAGAACCCTTTCTTTTTATGATAGCACTGGGGCTGGTTACCACTACTCCCGAAGAGAGAGAGACAAAGGATATACTGGGTCAATGACTGCACCAACACCACCGTTGGCGTACACGGCATCCTCACACAGAGGGTACAGGCCTATGCACTAAACATTGCACTACCAGTGATATTGCTAGCCACCAAGGCATGAGGAGGAGCACACACCACCATGGCATGAGGAGGAGCACACCTGGGACCCACGCAGCCCTGACCAATAGTGGTTGCTAACAAGCTAGGTAGGCAGAATTTCCCCTTCAGACCCTTAGCCACCAGTGGACATATGCTGCTATGTAAGGCCTGGCCTAGGGGCACCCACTGACACTAAGAATTATTTTGGGGGCCAGTAGAGAAATGCTTATTTTTAAGTTTTTCCATCTGCTCTTTCTTCTGGTGGAACCCTGACCCCCTTATTGGATGTTCCTACCAGGTACCTTGGTGGATACTCTGGTGCTAGCCCAGAGGTCTGCCTCCTCAGTAATCTTCTTGGGATCAGTTAGATTACTGTCAACTAGGTCCTGCACAACTCTATAAAGAGATACTGAGCACGTGGTCTCTCCAGAGTAAATTGAGACAGCCCACCATAATTACTGATTGTGTTGCCCGCACCCAGCCATTCAGTGATTTACTGGAGTAATCAATGAAATCTACCCAGGATTGGTTGGGGAGCTTCTGGCTATACTTTTATCTTTGGCAGCACTTCTCAGGGGTCTGTCCAAATTTGGCAGTCAAAAAACTTTCATGGGAGTGTACTTGATCTGGTCCCCAACCTCTAATGTTAGAAGTGTGTCCCTCCCAAGTGTTGGCATGGGTTTTCACAGACCTGCCCCCAGTGCAACTTCATAGGCAGAAAATCACTTGTCAATGTCACCACCCACCACATAACAAGGCACTCATTTCTTGGGTATGCAAATGTTCTTGTTTCCATCAGGTACTGTATATATGCTGCCATCTTCACTGCTGGAAAAGGCTCTCTCTGCTTGCTTGGCTTCCTTCTCAGCCTTTATTTTTAATTTTGCCAACTGCAGATAGAAATCTCTCTCCGCTCTTCTTTTCTCTGGGGTCAGGCCATGACAAGAGACTCTGTTTTCTGCCCTCACAGGTAGCATTGATCCAGGGGTGTCCCATTCAACTGCTGCAGATAGCTCCTTAGAAAAGCTATTCACCGGCTTCCCTAACTCGTCATCCTCTTAGAAGAATTAATCTGCCCAGACGCTCAATGCCAATTGAAACTCCACCTTCTTAATGCCTCCTCTGGAAGGTTATGCCATCCCGTCTCCCTACAAGTCCGACCCTAGCACTGCCACCAATGTTAGAAACTGTGTTTCTAGTTGTCAGAGGTATGCACCCTGTCCAAGTAGGGACCACAATCCTAGTCAGGGTAAGTCACAAAACAACATAAATTATCCTCTGCTCACCTTTGGTAGCTTGGCATAGAGCAGGCACGTTTAATTTAGAAGGCAATGTGTAAAGTATTTGTGCAATAACTCATAGAGTAACACAGTGAAAACACCACAAAATGTACTTCACACCAGTTCAGAAAAATAGATAATATTTATTTGAATAAAACAAGTCCAGAATGACAAAAATTCAATATGCACAAGTCAAGATATCACATTTTAGATGTTTAAGTAAGTCTTAATCCATAGGAGTCAATGGATGTTTCTCTTTTGCAAAAATGACCTGGGGTGCATAAACAAAAATAGACACCTGGGGCCACAGAGGAGGTGAGATGTCAGAAAGTAAAGCCAGGCAGTGATTTTTACAGTGAGGTAGAGGTGATGCGTCAATTCTTTCCTCACATGAAGGGTGATGCGTCAATTTCCAGTCACACAGCCTTGGTTCCTTACTATAGTGTGAGGTTGATGACAAAATGACGCCCAGGGACAACGCGTGTAAAATCCAGATGCGCTGTGATGATGGAACCGAAATGATACAGGTGCTGCATCGATTTTGTTGTCAATGATGCAATATTTCAGCAGTGAGACAAGCGCTGCCTCGATTCTGCAGGTGTTGCATCATTTTTTGCAGCAAGGTAGATTTTCTCATTTAGGAGAAGACTTTTATGGCCCTGAGACTTCTTAACAGGAGGCAAGCTAACAAGCCCTTGGAGATCACTTGTGGTGAGAAGGCAAAGTCCTTCCAGCAGAGTGAGGGAGCAGCAGGGCAACAGGCATTAGAGCACTCCTTCTAGAAAAGCAGTCCTTGGGGCAGCTCTGAGGCCTTCTGAAAAGAGTACAGTTATAGACCCAGAAGTTTCTTATTTTAAGGGGGCACAGACCCAGTATGTATACACAAATGTGCCTTTGAAGTGGAGGAGAGTTTAAAGAGTTGTTTTGAACTGTACTAGTTCCTCTTTCAACCCAGTCCTGTCTGCCAGGAGATCTAGAGGGGTTAACAGTCCTTTATGTGGGATCAGGCCACTAGCCTTTGAAGTGCAAGTGAAAGCCCCTTCACCTTTCCAGCCTAGGAAGACCCATCAGTATGCAGATAAATGCAGATGCAGCGGAGTCTCCTGTGTTTATGGCTGTCTGGGTGGAATGCACAAAGGGCTGAAAACCAGCACAGACCATATGTGGATTGGAGACCAGCTATAAAGCTCAGAGAGCACAGAAATGCCTCCTTTCTAAAAGTGGCATTCCTTAAAGAGTAATGTTAAATGTAACTTCACCAGTAAGCCGGATTCCTCACCACCATTCAAACCATACCAAATATTCCAATGCCACTCCTTTCAGATCAGCAATTATCACTCAAAAGTACATAAGGGAATTCCTTATGCTTGTGTGTGAGGGGAGCAGGTTTCACAAGAGTGAAAAATTACTTTGGGCGTTTTTTCACTACCAGGACATGTAAAACGTACAAATACATGTCCTGCCTTTTACTTACATAGCAACGTATCCCATGGGCTACCCAGGGCCTACTTGAGGGGTGCCTTATCTGTAATAAAAGGGGAGTTTAAGGCTTGGCAAGTAGTTTAAAATGCCAAGTCAAAGTGGCAGCAAAACTGCACACACAGGCCTTGCAATGGCAGGCCCGAGACACAGTAAGGGGCTACTGATGTGGGTGACACAATCAGTGCCGCAGGCCCAATAGTAGTGTTTAATTTATAGGCCCTGGGCACATCTAGTGCACTTTACTAGGGACTTATAGGTAAACTAAAAATGCCAACTGTTACCTTGTTTAGGGGAGAGAGCACAAGCACTTAGGCACTGGTCAGCAATGGTAATGTGCACATAGTCCTAAAACCAGCAAAAACATGGTCAGAAAAAAGGAGGGAGGCAGGCAAAAAGTTGGGGGAAGACCACCCTAAATCTGTCAGGTATAAATGTAATGTTTACTGCTTTTTTCCCTTGTTTGAATTCTTCATCTCCATTCTATCAATCTCCAGGGTCAGAGTGGTAAGACATCAAAGGTGCCATGCTAGTGACCAAGGGTGTGGTGCAACTAGTCGTGAAGATAATGTGGACATGTAACAAGGGCCCAAGAAGGTCTTATTCTTAAAAACAATGCAATTTAGGCCTTTGATGTGACTTGCAGCAGCACACAGAAGCTATTTCAAGAGGCCGAGGTGAAGCAAGGAGCCTCCCTTTAGACAAGAGAGCAAAAGGGCCTGGGCAACTTCTCTGAAGTTGTTATTGAGATGGAAAGGTCCAACTTTTTCTGGAAGGTGAGTTGGTACTTTGCAGTCTAGGTTATGTTCATGGTGTATCCCTTACAAAAGAGGTCGTTGTGGAAGGTGAACCTGAGTGATATATTATTGATTGTCAGTTGGGGTTGAACCCGTCATGGTTCATAATTACAAATTAGTTTTGGACTTATTGTAATTAGATATAATTGCAAAGAGAAATAATTCAATTTTGGTTGGTGTGAACTTTGTGTAGGTAATGAACATTCAGGTTTGGATAAGTGAAGACAGTCTTTGAATTGCTGAATGTTTAGAAAGGGGGGGTATGATACATTTGTGCAGGATTAACTTCTTGGTGAATTTGAATGTTGGTATCAGTGAGAAGAGTTGTGATGGGATATAGATTAAAGATGATGGGGACAGGAGATCGTCCTTGAGCACTCCACAGGCAAGAATGAGCTTCTGGGATCCTGAGGTATTCTTCTGAACAAGCTGGTGCAGCTTGGACAGGAAGGTGGAGAACCCGTGCAAGACAATGTTGGAGGAGAATCACACTCATGATGACAGGATGTGGGTCAAGCTGGGATGATCATCTCTGCCAAGTCTAGATGAGTGACTAATTGTTAGTTGATGAGGTGTTTAAGGTCAGGGTGGCTTACTTCAGGAAGTGGGTTAGGGAGGACTAGTTATGTTGAAGATGTGAGATCATCCTCATTAGCATAGCTGAAATGTTTAGTTGAGGTTCACAGATGTATAAGAATAATAATACAATATTCAATATATGCAGAGTACTACTTAAATAGTGATGCATGCACTAGTGATGTACCCATTACTGGTGTTATACCAGAATTACAAAAATCCAATCAGAAGAAATTGAGATATTAAAATTTGAATGTGTTAATAAAATTGGAACATAAAAGCACAAAGCACCACCAACAGTCATTTGGCCAAAGTCACAAGTTCATTCCTACCGTGATACAGCACTAGTTTGATCCAGTAACCAGGTCAGTCTTGCTGAGAGGTTACCTTCAAATCCGGGGTGAAGAGTTCTGTTCGCATTGGAGGAGGCCATGAGGAGCAGGCTGAACATCGCAGAATGTCATCGCAGTAGCTCAAGTATCAGGTCTTGTGGGCCACACACTATTCGCTATAGCATGAAGAGCTGGTCAGGCATCAACGAAGGTCATTGATATAGGTTCCATTGGTGATCATCAAGGGCTGTCGTTGCTGTAGCATGAAGTGCAGGTCTTGCGTGGCCTGTCACCACAGACTGCTGTTAGTGTGAATAGCAGGTCTCACTGGAACTTTGCATTAGTAGTCATTGTGGGCAGTTGAGTCATGAGGTGAACTGACCCAAACCTTAGGATTTTCAACGTTTTGTTGGGAGGAGTACACTTTGATACCAGCGAGCGGTCCAGGACACGGGGATGCTTTCTTGAGGATCAGGGACTCATTCTAGTAGAGGCCAGTGGGTCTCAGGTGAGTCTGATTGCAGGTTCATCCATGTCTAGTTGCAGCAGGTCACCTGGACAGTTGCTTGTAGGCCTATGAAGCCTGTGTCAATGTAGCTTACACAGGAAGTCAGCCAACTGACCCTTGGAGACACACTGGTTAGGAAGCAGGTCCAGTCTTTCTTCTCAGACAGGCAGTCCTTCCAGCAGCAGGGCAGTCCTCTGGCTGAAAGGCAGTCCTCTTTCTGTTACTTCCACAGGTCCAGAAATGCTCTGGTCCACAATTTATACATGGTGCCAGGCTTTTTGTGAGATGAACTCTCTGTCCTACCCTCAAATCTGGTTCTACAAAGTTGTTCCCATTTCCCTGTCAAGCCTTCAAAATCTCTGGGGGGGACAAAATAAGGGAAGACTGGTGTCAGATTAATTTGTGTGTGTTGGAGGCAAAGCCCTTTGAAGGGTGAGCGGGCCTAGGTACAGCCCTTCTCCAGTTATCCTGCCAGGATGGCTCATCCTGTCCACACTTAGGCCCTCTTTGTGTCACTTTCTGGAAGGAAAACCCAAACCTCCACAGAAGAGCCATTCACAAGCAGCAATACATTGGAATTGGAAGAAGGCACAAATAGCCAGGACAAGAAAAGACCAACTTTCTAAAGTAGAATTTTCAGAATTGTAACTTAAAATTCAAATCCACCATTAATGATTATTCTAAAATACAATTCATTTCAGAGTAAACAACATATCTCTATATGTTCTCAATCCAAATGGCAACCCTAATTTTGTCCTTGTTTGGAAGGAATACACAAACCCCAACAGCAGAGCCATTCACAGGCATGTGGAAGCTGGAAGAAGACACAAATGGCTAGGCAAGAAATGGGTATCTTTCTAAAAGTGGCATTATCAGAACTGTAGCTTAAAATCCAACTTACCATTAAAGAGGATTTTAAATTACAATTCATTTAATTGTAAACAGCATATCTCTATCTGCTACAATGCAGTGTTAGCACGTATTAAATGTAATAAGGTAACCCTGCAAACGTCAATGGAAGAGATAGGCTTTACAACAGTAAAAAATAACATTAGGAGTTTTTCACTGTCAGGATATGTAAACATAAACATACAAGCCTTACTTCTTAAATAAAATGCACTCTGCCATATGAGCATTCAGGGCCTATCTTAGGGGCGAATTATTAGTATTAAAAAGGAAGGTATAGGCCTGGTGTTTACCATTTACCATTTATTTAATTGTTGTCAGCCTATCCGGCCATAACAATAGTACACAATAAGTATCAATCCATCACACGCAATAAAATTACATTAAATAAAACGTTGTAATAAAAGAAAGACTATACTTGAGTTTTTGATTTTACATGGCCCTAGGTGAATCCAATATACCCTGCAATATCATAAAACTTGATAATTAGCCATAATTGGCATAAGACTCTTTACTTATTCTAAAAGCATTATAGATCTAAAATTTAAATATCCTATTCTTGCACTAATCATTTGGGTTCTTGCGATACCTGCCAGCAATATAATAATAACCCAGTACCTTGCCCGGTTTAATCAGCAACCTTCAACGGTTTCCCATATAAATGATAGCTAGGATAACACAAGTAATTATACTTAGGCCAACTGTGAGTACATTAATGAACGTAGCTTCCATGCTTCCAATATATAAGTTGAAACCTTCGCCACAATATGTTTCTCATCTGATCGCATACAAAGCACTTCCGCCTCATTACATTTCCTGATTCCGTATGATCTAAAAAGCGGACGTAAGTACAATTTGCGGAGTTTAAGCGTAAAATGACATAATAAAAGGAAGTGGGATAATGTTTCTTGACCACCATGAAGGCAAGGACAGCAGTCTGAACCGCGCTGTGAGACGGCTTGCCATCTGTTAGTCACTGCCATCACTGGTAATGTATCCATACGAAATTTAAAATATAGAGCCCTTTTTTCTTCCGGATAAATGCAGTCAATGAAAATTGCTGGTTTAAGCTCTTGATTGAACAAAATGTACCGCTTGAGTAAAGGGCTAAGTATCTCACACATACTCTGGGTCTTTTGGTCCCAGTATGCCTTTTTAATGACAGATAAACTGGGCCTTCTGATTTTCCCTGGATGAAGCCAGAGGTCTTCTTGGCCAATAGCAGCCAGGGTAGTTGAGATGTGTTTAAACCAAGGCAATTTTCGATGATTTTGTAGCTTCATGATGTCCATGAGTGTATCTCTGTATGGTTTGAGTTCCTCTTTTGCCCAGATACGGATCCAATATCTTATTGGGGCCAGTGCAATGTAATCCTCGACCTTTCTCATTTGTAGATCAGTTCTCAACGCAATCATTGGTGCGGCAGTGCCTAAGCAAAGTAATCGGCGTAGAAAATTATTCTCGGTTACTTGTATTAATGGGGTCTTTCTAAATCCCCAGATCTCTGCGCTGTAAAGTGCTGCAGTCCTTGCTTTGGTTTTATAAGCAAGCAGTGCAGAACTCACAGAATGATTGCCTGTGGCTTTAGCAAATCTAAGTACCGCTCCAGCGTGCTGGGCCAAGGAGATGTTACTTTTGTAGATTTGTGATTTCCATGTCTGTTTTTCATCCAGTCTGCAACCCAGGTAGTCATAGGTAGTCACTCGGGCCAAGGGCTTGTTGTTTACCCTAAAAGTCGAATGCATCGTTTGTTTTGGGTTAAGAATCATAAACTTTGTTTTCCCCTCATTAATTACCATGCTCCTTGAAGTGCAAAATGATTCGAAACCCCTAAGTAGACGATGCATTGCTATCTCTGTTCTTGCCAGTAGTACAGCGTCGTCAGCAAAAAGCAGGATAGGTATACTTTCGTTGGCTAGTTTTGGCACATCCAGATTTAATTTCCTCAGATCTTGGCTTACTTTATTTATATAACAGTTAAACAAGGTTGGGGCCAAAACACATCCTTGTTTTACACCACGCTGGATTGGAATTTCTGCTGTATAATCATTTCTCATAGAATATCTAACCCTGGCAGTATTCCCTGTATGCAGTAGAATTAGCAGCCTTAGAATTTTTCCCTGTATGCCCATTTCCGACAATAACTGCCATAATGTTTGGCGATTGACGCTGTCAAAAGCTGTTTGGAGATCCACAAAGACCAGATATAATGAACAATCTTTTAGGGTGGCGTATTTCGCGCAGATCATATTTAGCTTAAAAAGTTGGTCTATTGTACTTTGGCCTCTCCTAAAACCAGCTTGGTGTGTCGATATTAAATCTCCATCCTCCAGCCATTGATCTAAACGCAGCTGGATCAATTTGGCGAAGATTTTTCCAACACTGTCAAGCAGTGAGATAGGCCTATAATTGCACACCATGTCCCGAGGTCCTTTTTTGTGAATTGGGACAATTATTGATTTCTTCCAAGAGGTAGGAATTACCTCGTGGTGCCAAATACTGTTGAATATACGTGTTAGAGCAGGCAGCCATAGCGTTAACTGATTACGATAGACGTCTTAAGGGATACCGTCTGGGCCTGCAGCCTTGTACGGCTTTTGAAGGAGAATAACTTGTTTAATCTCTTTCTCGCTGAATTCCGGTATCAGCTCCATTGCGCAAGGGATGGCATGGGTTACTTGCATGGCATTTGTGCCGGGGAGTTCGTTTGGGACTAATTCATTCTGGGTTCCATTTGTCGATCTAACAAACCTTTTTGATGATGCTACATAGGTCGTTTGAAGTGGAACTACCTTGTTTGATCTTTGATTACTACCTTCCAGTCCTTGGATGAGGCTGGTTGAGTTATTTGTACTCCGGGATGCCGTCTTGACCTCTTCCTGATACAAGGCGGTAAAATGCTCTACCCAGAGTTGTGGGTTGATATTCAGTTCTAGATTTTTTGAAGGGCCTTCGCATCCCCATCTGACTATCTCCCAAAACTTTTTGCAGTTTCCTGCTGATATTGCCTGCAGGAGGGATTTCCAGAGCTTATGTGGAAATGTCTTCCTTTTATATCTTAGTAATTTTTTGTACTGTTGCCTGCATTCATAAAAGTATTGCTCATTATGGTTATTCAAATGCCGATTCTTTAGTGCTTGCGATAAGGTATTTTTTAGTTTCAAACACTCTTCATCGAACCAGCCCTCCATCGTATTAGGGTTAGTTTGGGGATGCTTAATTCTTTCCTTTGTTGTTTGTAATAGCAAGTTGTTAAAATTATCCAGGAGGGGTAAAGCTTCATTAACTGGTAGGTTTAAAAACGTACTAAGTGATAGAAACCAGGTTTGACTAGGTACGCTCAAATAGGGTTCATCTACGTTTGACCTTAGTATGTTTTTCCTATTTGGTCTCATGGTTATTGCTAAGCAATTTCCGTTAAATGGAAACTCAACCTTCCCCAGGCTTGCGTCCGGATGGATTATCTCCATTAGCAATGGGTCGTGGTCACTCTCGATCCTGTCCCTTATTTCCATATCGATAACATAATGCCAGGCTTCGATGTTTATTGCCATATAGTCAATTATACTGTGTCTTTTTCCAGTTCGAAAGGTAGATTTAAAAGTTCTATCTGAGTTGGTTCTTCCGTTTACTGTGCGAATTCCGCCTTCTATTAGTACTTCAAAGATTAGTTCCCCTTTTTTAGAATCTTGACAACGTTGGATGAGGGGCGTTGGTATATTCCAAGCGTGATCTTCCTCTACTACTTGTTAATCCCAAAGGATAGAATGGGGTTTAGTGTTAAAATCACCACATATTAGTAGAAGGGTTTTACAAAACTGAGGGGGACGGTTGTTCGCGTAACCTAGTGTTGGGTTCCTCCAACCCTTAGATCTTTTATTTAAAATATGTTCTTCGAGGAGCCGCACACCAGGCGTGACTTGGGCCCGGCTAATGGGAGGGAAGTACACGTTTACTATTTCAAGTGACCACTCCTCATGTTTTACTGCAAGCGTCTGGATTTCCTTGCTTAGTATAGCATGGGTTACAGCAGAATTTCCCAATAGCAAAGTTCTGATCCAAATGATCAGACCTCCCGATGGTCTTCCTTTTTTTTGTTTGATAGCAGGTATGTAAAAAGTGGAAAACCCGTCTAGGTCAATGGCGTTGGTAGACCAAGTTTCTTGGAAGCAGCTGATATCTTGCTGTTTAATAAATTCAACCCAATCCTTATCTTCCATTTTGCTTTTTAGGCCTGCAATATTCCAGCTTAAGATTTTTAATGTAGGACTAGTTCTATTTTTTATGTTTGAGCTGCCCATTTGTTGCTACAAATTTCTAGATGGTTGGTCTTCATCATTCTGCACTGTGGGGGATTGCCGCTGCTGTTTCTAGGGGAGTTAACAAGCAGGCAGAACCTCATATTGCTCAGGTTTATTCGTTCAGGGAGTTGTTGTTTGGAACTAATTGCTCCCTGTAGTATCGAACCAGAATTGCCTTCTACCTCTTGCCTGCCCGAAACATTTTGCTTTGGAGCTTTTTCAAGAAATATTGTTGGATACGGTTCCTTTTGTGGAATAGCAGTAGATATTCCCCATGTCTTCATCATGTTAGAACATTTTAAAATCTGTTCTACTATCCAGGGTGAAGCCCAGACTGTTTCTGTTGATTCCCAGTTCTCCGATTCTTTCCTTTGCATAAATCTTACTGAGAGGAGGTCTTTAGTTGTTACGTTCTGCAGAGCTGGCAGAGAATTGACCAAATGTAGGATGTTAGTCCTATTTAGAATGTCATGACTTCCTCTTGAGGAGTACTCGGGAATAAACGTGATTGTGGCATCAGGCTCTTTAATTATTTCAGTGCAAATCTCGGTATGCCCGTTACCTCCCTGTGACCATCTTCCTTGAGATTGATTATCTTCCTTTGCTTTATTGTAAATAGTAGCTGCCCGACTAGTCAATGTTCGTTCTACCTGGCATTTTTCATTCCCGAATTGCAACTCCTTGTTCCTATGTTCCTCATGAGGTTGTCTTTTTGGAGGCCAATTATCCTTTTTTCCTTTAGTTTCCAAGTCAAGCACCGGACGCGGTGGGGCAGGTGGATCAGTAACCCACCCTGGCTGGCTACTAAAGTTGTGGTTTCCCGAACTTGCCTGAGAGCAGTGTTTTACTTTTGACCGAGGTGCGGGAACCGGGGCTATTGTATTATCCACGCACATGGTTTTTCTTGTGCTTTGTTCGCTTCTTGTGCATTCTGGGCTCTCTGCCCTTCCGTTTTCACTTTTGCTGTTTTCTTGTTCTACCCCCTCGGTAATAAAGTTCAGAGGCTGCTGACGTTTTCCATTATGGACTCCTACTGTATTTGGATAATGCGCCTGAATTGAGTGTTCTATTTTTATGGTTGGGAGGTGCTTATCAATGCCGGTACTTGATTTTGTTGTCTCTGGGCTCCATTTGTATTGTCCATTGGCTAGGGGATCGTTTGCCTCATTGATCCCGTGATTTGTACCTGAGTCTTTTTCTGGCCTCTTTCCTTTGTCTAAGTCGTGCCCAGATACTTGGTAGCCCCTAGGGCCAATGGGAATTCGGTTTATATGAGAATGGTGGGTGCAGCTTTTGTCGCACAATAATCCAGGATTTTTATTTATAAAACTAATATCTTTGTCAGTTGGTTTCTCGAGACTCTCGGGCTTGATGCACTGATCTTTAGGCTGCTGTTGAGTAGACTCATCGCCTGTGTTCCTGGTCTGCCCTGTTGGGCTTGCCTGTTTCGGCATATTTAGAGCCTTTTTTGCTGGTACTTTGTTGTTTCCTCTAGGTTTTTTCCATGTGTATTTCCATCTACCTGTTTGTTGATGCCCTTTACTCAGAGTCTTTTTTTTTACTATATTTGAGATTTCGATTGCTGATACAGGACTTTTGTTGATTCTCTCCGTCTTGTCTATGTGGGTTTTTGCGTCTGGGCGCTCGTCTCGTCCCGTGCCAGAGGGCCCTTCTTTATCTTCGCTATCTATTGGTCTTTCAGTTAATCTCGATTCTGTTTTTGCTGACTCGTGATTGCACGCCTGTGTGTTTTTGAGACTAGATTTGCAATCTTCGATTATGTCTTTAATTACTTTCGGAACTTCCAGTAATTTTTCCAGCAGTGGGCCACAAGCTTGCCTGTCCATCTTGTCCATTTTTTCAGCCACTGCCTGATGTAACAGATTTTCCCTTATTACACCCTCTACTAAGGCCATCCTATGGTCTATGGTCTGTAATGAGTTAGTAAATTGTTTAGTTAGCTCAAGTTGATCATCAAATTTTTGAGACTGGACCATGATCGTTGTTGCAATTGAGTCCAATGTTGTGCATATAACTTTCATGATGCTTAGAATTGGTTGATCTAATGGGGGATCGTCTCTATTTCCCCAGGTTTGCTCACTTTGCTCATTATTTGTCTGGCCTTCTAGGTTCTTATCGTCCTCTCCTCTATGACCTAACATTATGCTACCTTCCAAGAGGTTTAAGTCTTCCGATGTTATACTGTTTAATTGGGGCTCTATACTACCAATTACGGAGTTGTCAGGCGAGGAGAGCTCCAGACTACAAGAACTATGATCAAATCTGCTCAACGTTAGGTTCGTTTTTACAATTTGGCTTCCATGGTGAAGCTGTGGCGTAGAGAGCTTGTGTGAGTATTTCTGTGATGATTGTTCTGTTTCAGGCCCCTTTACATTTTGAAGGATTGTAGGTTCTACTTTTAGATGAGGTAAAGGGAATATCAGTGGAGAGCTCCCAGAATGTAGTGGTCCCATTAGGGCTTCCGAATGAGGTGATTCATTACTTTTTCTTTTTCTTTTTCTTTTTCTTTGTCTTTGTTCTTCCGAGAAACTGCCCCATTCTGGGGAACTAATTGACCCCACTTCACTTCCCACAAAGGAGTCGTTCGTTCCACAGGGTAGTCGTGATGGTCGGGCAGATCGCTGCTGGGATGGACAGGAATCCTGATGCCCGGTCTCTAGGAGCTCCAGCTCGCCCTCCACATTATTGTCACCTTTTTCCCCTGATGGCTGTGATGGGAGGTCGCTAGCTTTAGAGCTTTGCATCTGCAGCCAATCAGTATTTAGATTTATATGATTGTAATAGTTGGTAATACTATTTATCTTTGATTTAATTTCCCTTGCTCCCCTGGTCCCACCTGGGCCCAGGTGCGTTGGTATATACTGTTGTCTCCTATGCGGAGGACTTGCAGGGCCCCCCGCCATTTCACCTGCATTCAGTGATACATGCCCCATGTCGTCAGAGTCAGTATGGACTAGCAGCATAGACAGCATAGACCCTGGTGCCGCTTCGGGTGTCCCACCCGGTTCTTCTCCTGGTTTGCTTTCATCGTTGGGAATCCCATTATGGGCTTCCTCTGCTGCTGCGACCACTCCTTGGTTTATAAATTCCCCTCGGGATGATTTAGTGGCTCTAGGGTCCAGGTCTTGGTCTGACCCCAGATCTTGTAAGCTGTTGGGTTCCTGCTCTGGTCTTTGGGGTTTCACTGGATTACCGAGTGCCTCGTTGGCCTCTCTGGCTTTCTTTGTTTTCCCTCTTGTTCCAACCATTTTTTTTTTTTTTATCTTACTGTTTGAAAAGATCAGGATCAGCAACTTCAACAATTTCCGGGATCTGTAGGATCTGGAGGATGTTTCTCTAGAATGTATAGAGCTTGGCTTTGCTTGCCTTGCTGTGTGGTGACGCACAATGTATGCACAATATGCACAATACGCCGTACAAAAAAGCGCGATGTTCGAATGATATCTGTCCCTCTAGCGCAGTTTAATGTGTCGATTAATGGCCTCCTCTGGTTCTCTGGTTCTCTCTATCTGGCCCCTTCAGATCCTCTCTGTCTCTGTTGTGAAGGCTACTTACGCCTACTTGCGTTACTTATGCGTTGCTTATGCATTGCTTATGCATTACTTGATGCGCTACTTTGTGTGGCCCACTCTTGATCCACTCACGGCCAGGCCTGGCCACAGGCCACAGGAGCCACTTAGGTCACTTATGTCACTTAAGTCACTTAAGTCACTTAGGTCGGGGTAATATCCTTAGGTTGGGTCAGGTCAGAGAAAAACTAAATATGGCTAGGTGCCGCTGTGGTGGCTGAAAAACAGCGGATACCCTCCGTGGCTCACCTCCTTGGCTCACCTAGTCCATGTGATGGCAGGGCAGGGCAGGGCAGCAACTCCAAGCTCCTCTGGTACCCCTCTAGTACTCCTCTCGTGCTCTGGGACTCCGGTACTCCTCTGGTGCTCCTTCTGGCTTTACTTAGTGCCCAGACCACGCCGTAGTCCGCACTGTAACAGCGAACCGGCGCCCCCAGAGGCGCTGATGAGAAAACAGGCAGCAGCCCTGGTCACACCCGCCTGCTCGCGGAAGCTGCTCCCCCCCTGCCAGCAGCTTCTGCCCCGGACCGTGCACCTCGGAGCGGCGGCAGCGCACAGAAGCAGCTCACTCGGCTTCCCGGCTTCCCGCGGCTGTTCTCCTGCTGACACCGACTTTTCCGCGGCTGTCCTCCTGCTAGCGCGGGCAGCGGCTAGCAGCGGCAGCCCCCAGACCGTGTGCTGCGCGCCGGACGCCGCGCACCTCGCGTTCGCACTCGCGGTGAGCAAACCGCGACGCGAGCCACCCGGCACCAGCGTTGTGCGTCTGAGCTCCTCTCTCGCCTCTCGTCTCTCGTCTCTCGTCTCTGGCCAATGCTAATCATAGGCCTGGTGTTAGAAATGGGGTCTTTGGTTCGCAGTCACGTTACTCCCTCACTCTAGTCAGGGTAAAGGAGAATCACCCTCAGTTAACCACCGCCCACCTCCTTGGTAGCTTGGCACAAGCAGGCAGGCTTAACTTCAGTGTCTAGTTGTAAAGTATTTGTACCAACGCACACAGTAACTCAATGAAAACACTACAAAATGACACGACACAGGTTTAGAAAAATAGGTAATATTTATCTAAACAAAACAAGACAAAAATGACAAAAATTCACTATACACAAGTCAAGTTATAATTATAAAGCAAAAAGAGTCTTAAATCCTTAGAAAACAGTGCTAACACTGTTATCGTGAAAAAGTACCTGGGTTGCATCAAAATAACACCGCACGGAGGAGTGTGCATCGGAAAAGGCCAGCGATGCATCGATTTCTCACTCGCAAGCGAGACTGTGCGTCATTCCTTCTCCGGTTGGGTCGGCGTGCGTAATTTTTCCTCTCCGCAGGAGGGTGATGCATCAATCCGGACAGGCACCTCGGGTCTGGGCAGGCTTTACACTGTTTTCCCGCATCCAGTGGGGTTTGCATCGAAAATCCTGCCGCACAGGATCAGCAAAACCATGCTATTTGGGTTGTGAAGTTATCAGCCTTTGTCAGCGGGTGTTGTGTGTCGTTTCTCCAGCCACGTGCGTCGATCTTCCGGCCACGATGCAGGTGGAGCATAGATTTCAGCTGCAAAGCCAGTGGCGCATCTTTTCTCAGCCGCGTCGTAATTTTCGATTTTCAGTCTTGGTCTGCCAGCTTCACCTTCCAAGGCCCCAGAAACTGGATAGGGCATGACTTGGCAGGGCACGATTCTCAGCAGAGAGTCCAGGTGCTGGCAGGAGAAGTCTTTGATGGCCCTGAGACTTCAACAACAGGAGGCAAGCACAGGACAAGCCCTTGGAAATTTCTTCACAAGCAGGAATGCACAGCAGTCTTTGTCCCCTTTGTCCCCTTTCACCAGGCAGAAGCAGCAACTACAGGATAGCTCCACAACGCACAGTCAAAGGCAGGGCAGCGCTTCTACTCAGCTCTTCAGCTCTTCTATAGGCAGAGGTTCCTCTTGATGACCAGAAGTGATCTAAAGTCTGTGGTTTTGGGTGCTCTTCTAATTCCCATTTTGGCCTTTGAAATAGGCTTACTTCAAAGGAAAGTCTTTTTGTTTGTGAAATCCTGCCTTGCCCAGGCCAGGCCCAAAACGCACACCAGGGCCTTGGAGTCTGCATTGTGATAGGGCAGCACAGCCCTTTCAGGAGTGAATGACCACTCCTCACCTCCCTCCTAGCACAGATGGTTGACCTGGATGTGAAGGCTACACCCCAGCTCCCTTTGTGTCACTGTCGAGAGAGAGGTGCAAACCGCCCAACTGTCAAACTGACCCAGACAGGGAACTCACACACAGGCAGAGTCACAGAATGGTTTAAGCAAGAAAATGCTCACTTTCTAAAAGTGGCATTTTCAAACTCACAATCTGAAAATCAACTTTACTAAAAGATGTATTTTTAAATTGTGAGCTCAGAGACACCAAACTCCATGTGTCTATCTGCTCCCAAAGGGAATCTACACTTTAATCATATTTAAAGGCAGCCCCCCTGTTAATCTATGAGAGGGATAGGCCTTGCAACAGTGAAAAAAAAATTGGCAGTATTTCACTGTTAGGACATATAAAACACATTAGTATATGTCCTACCTTAAACATACACTGCACCCTGCCCATGGGGCTACCTAGGGCCTACCTTAGGGATGTCTTACAAGTAAGAAAAGAGAAGGTTTAGGCCTGGCAAGTGGGTGCACTTGCCGAGTTAAAGTGGCAGTTTAAAACTGCACACAAACACTGCAGTGGCAGGTCTGAGCCATGTTAACAAGGCTACTTTTGTGAGTGGCACAACCAGTGCTGCAGGCCTACCAGTAGCATTTGATTTACAGGCCCTGGGCACCTCAAGTGCACTGTACTAGGGACTTACCAGTAAAACAAATATGCCAATCATGGATAAACCAATCAACAATACAATTTACACGGAGAGCATATGCACTTTAGCACTGTTTAGCAGTGATAAAATGCTCAGAGTTCACAAGCCAACAAAAACAGGTCAGAAAAAATAGGAGGAAGGAGGCAATAAGATTGGGAATGACCCTGCAAAAAGGGCCAGGTCGAACACCTGGCAAAATGTTTATTTTTCTGGATTGAAAGGGTATTTTAGAACTGCCCAACAAGGTACAATAGCAAGACTGAAACAGGCTGCTTTAGTGAGTGGCACAAACAGTGCTGCAGGGCAATGAGTGGCATTTAATTTACAGGCCCTTGGTGAGGAGTGAAGCCAAAATGTTTCGGGAAAACCACCCCAAAGATGTGAGGTCTAAGAGGCTGTTAAGGGTGAATGTCCTACTCAAGGAATAAACACAATCCTTGTTAGGGTAAATGACAAAAATTCACTTAATTAACCTGTGCTTAACCCTCTGGTCGATTGTCCCAAAGCAGTCAAACTTAACTTAGAAGCAATGTGTAAAGTATTTATGGAGCACACAATCAGTAATAATGTAACCCCACAGCACAAGAAAACCCCATATTAATTAAAAAAAATAGAGTACATCATAATAAATAAAATTATACCAGAATGTGAAAATCCCAATTAGTAGAACCGGATACATTACCTTTTAAACTATTAAGTAAAATAGCACCTAAGAGCACAAAGCGCCACTTGCGGTCATCCGGTTGATCTAGACTGGAAGACAGAGACAAGTTGACCACGATAAAGTGTGGGATGGATACAACGATCAAGTTAGTCACATTGAAAAGTTACTTTCTGAAGTCCAGCACAAGGAGATATGTTTAATAAGGAGAAGGCCGCATGAAGAAGCTTTCTAGTGTCATGGATGGTGGTTGCTGTAGCATGTCACCACTGGAGCTTTAGGCTCGTGGTCCTCGTGGGCTACCAATGCTATAGAGGGAAGTGCAGGTCTTGAGTTGCTGACATCTTAGGAAGTCACTGTCGGCAAATGCACTAGATCTTACAAGACTATTGGTAGGTATAGTGGATGGCAGAGTTTCATCCTGAATGGGCTTTCACTGTTGGGAGGCACCCAAACTTCAGAGTTTTCATCTTTTCTTCATGGAGGCACTTCCATTAATGTCAGCCAAGGGTACAGAACATTGAGGGCACCTCTTGTGGATCAGAACTTACTCAAGCAGAGGACAGCAGCAGGGCTCAGGGAGGTCCAGGCAGTCCAGTTACAGTTGGGCAGTTGCAAGGAGGCCTCTTCAGCTTGTTGTGTCCCCGTAGCTCACACAGAAGTTCAGCTATTCCTTTTCTGGAGACTTTCTCCCCTGTCAAGGCTCCAAACTTTTCAGATGACAAAATGCAGGATAGACCTGTATCAGGTTCCTGTGTGTGTGCTGTAAGAAAAGCCAACTGAAATGTAAGTGAGACTGAGTACGGCTCTTTCTAGTCACCTAATCAGGATGGCCGATCCTCTCTACACCTAAGTAAGTTCTGTCTCTTTGGAAGCAATATGAAAGCCCCAAGAGCAGAGCCATTTAAAGCCATGTGACCAAGGACACTGGTAGGAAAACGTAGTTGGTTAGGATAAAAATATGCCAACATTCTAGAAGTAGCAATTTCAGAATGGAAACTTAAAATCTGACTTCACCATTAAAGATATTTATAAATTACAATTCATTGAATGTAAACTTTATATCTCTATCTGCTCACAATCTGTAGTTACCACATAATAAATATAATAAGGTAACCCAGGGTTAGTCAATGGGAGCAATAGACCTTACAACAATGAAAAACATTTTAAGCTGATTTTCACTGTTAGGATACATAAACATGAAGTACACATGTCCTACTTTATTAATACAATGCACCTGCCCGATGAGCCTCTAGGGTGAACTTTAAGGTTGACTTACATGTATTAGATAGAAAGATTTAGACCTGGCAAATAGGTTTATTTTGCTAGTCAAAATGACAGTTTAAAACTGCACTCAATGGCTGCAGTTGCAGGACTGAGACATATTTTACAGTGCTACTTTATTTGGGCAAACAATGAGTGCTTTTGCCCACTTGTAGCATTTATTTTACAGGTCTTGGTTTCTGGTACTACCATTTACTAAGGACTTACTAGTAAATTAAGGGGCATATTTATACTCCGTTTGCGCCGGAATTGCGTCTTTTTTTTTTAAGCAATTTCGACGCAAAATTAACTCCATATTTATACTTTGGCGTTAGACGCGTCTAGCGCCAAAGTCCATGGAGTTTGCGTCATTTTTTTGCGTGGACACCTACTTTGCGTTAATGAGATGCAAGGTAGGCGTTCACGTCTAAAAAATCGACTCCGAGGCATGTGCGTCGGATTTATACTCCCGGGCAAAATTCACGCCCGGGAGTGGGCGAGTCAAAAAAAATTACGTACTGCCGCTTTTGCGCCGTTTTTTAGCGCCTGCAAAAGGCAGGCGTTAAGGGACCTGTGGGCTCTGAAGGAGCCCAGAGGTGCCCTCCCATGCCCCCAGGGACACCTCCTGTCACCCTTGCCCATCCCAGGAGGACACCCAAGGATGGAGGGACCCATCCCAGGGACATTAAGGTAAGTTCAGGTAAGTGTTTTTTTTAATTTTATTTTGTGGCATAGGGGGGCCTGTTTGTGCCCCCCTACATGCCACTATGCCCAATGACCATGCCCAGGGGACAGAAGTCCCCTGGGCATGGCCATTGGGCAAGGGGGCATGACTCCTGTCTTTGCTAAGACAGGAGTCATTTCTATGGGGGTTGGGAGTGAAAAAAAATGGCGCAAATCAGGTTGAGGTGAAAAAATTGCCTCAACCTGACTTGCCCCATTTCTTGACACCCAAGCTCCATTTTCCCCTACGCCTCCGCTGCCTGGTGTACGTCGTTTTTTTAACGCACACCAGACGGCGCCGGCGGCTAACGCCGGCTAACGTCATTCAATAAATACGGCGCCCGCATGGCGATTCAGAATGGCGTTAGCCAGCGCTAATTTTTTTGACGCAAAACTGCGTTAGCAAAGTTTTGCGTCAAAAAGTATAAATATGGGCCTATATGTTTGATAACTACTAAATGCAATATGTGTTTATAATTGAAACATGTGCACTCATATTAAGGTATGAAATAAAGACGGCTTGCAAAAGCAGGAGAAATGTGAAAATTACATCAACAGTGAATTACCTCTGCTCTCCACCTTGAAAGTATTCTTACACAAGAACATTCTGAAATTATATTGAGAAATGGTTCATTTTATTGAGAAAAAGGTTCATTTTACAGGACCTTGGTTCTCTACATATATGTGAAAATGTTATGTATCTTGCAGGAAGCTATGTAGGGGACTTTGTGAAATATTTTAGTAAGTTGCACAAAAACTTGGCATGGGCAAAGTTTTATTACACCTGAATTTACATTAGGGGGCTCATTATGAGTTTTGCGGTCCCCACGCAGGACCGCCAAACTCGCGAAGAGGATGCCACTGCCATGATGGTGAAGTCCCCCCAGCCTATTACAAAGTTACTGCAGGCATGACCTGGATGACATTTGGAAACCTTGAAATAGAGCGTTCCTGATGGTCAGACCCTTAAAGGAGTTGAGTGCCATATTGTAGCACAGAGGGGACTGACCATCACCTTCAGAATGCTCACTGTCTGCAAAGCAGACAGTGTGCATTCCAATGGTAATGGGGAGGGGGAGGGACCTGCACTTGTTCTCCGCCATCCTTTTCATGAAGGGGAAACCATCAAGAAAAGGCAGGCAAAGAACAAGGTTGTAATCAGCAGGGTGACACTGAGTTCAGTGCCGCCCTGGCTGATTACAACTAAGATTGCCATCAGCCCATTGGGATCTTTGACTCTGGCGTGGACGGCGGTCTTTAGACGGGTCCGTCTGCCAAACTCTTAATGTGGCGGTCAGACTGCCACAGCCACGGTGGTCCAACCACCACCACAAGACTGCTGTCTTTTGACTACCAGCCTCGTAATGAGGCCCTATATGTGGAATTTGTCACATTCCTCAAAATCTTACATTATGCACGTTTGCATAATTTTTTTTTATCTAAGTGTGCCCATGCTTTAAAAAAATCTGATGATGAGCCAGGGGTAGACGAATTTGCACAGAAAATATCTTGGCATAAGGCAATTCCTGCTTGGAACAGTTTTCCCTAGCATCTTGCAAACTTTTTTTTACTTGAGAGGGGTGCTCGGGCAAAAAAAACTGTAAAGCAAGATGCCAGCAAGCCACATTTCAGTAGAAAAGCATCATTTTGTCACATTGTTATGAAATTTCATAAAATGTAATCTGAACTATGACGTAGTTTCTTGACTTTCTATTGAAAACATCAAATAAAAAATTTAACTGTAAAGTATTAAAACTTATATCTCAAGAAACTACTGTTGGTTAATAATTGGTCATTGATATTTGTGTAAGTTTTTGTTGAAAATTGACTGGGTAACATGACCACAAGTCATAATGCTGACTGTATTTTTTTAACACAATCTCCATTTTCAGGAATTGTGATTTTGGGAGTATTGTGGAGAGCTACCATCTACCACTAGCAAGGTAGAGGAAACACAGAAGCTCCTGGTTTAAAATATGACCCAACTGAGATGTCCTTTAAACTGATATCTAGTCCGATTTTATCTACATACATATAAAATGTGCTCTATGGTCAATGTTCTCTCTAATTAAGTTTCTCTGGGCAGGGTACTAGCTTATGTACATGCACACATTTCTCAACAGTGTGCGCTTTTGAGAGTTGTGATGAGCTGCTATGAAGTGATCACAAGCAGTGTGCTAATATGCCAGATGGAAAGTAAAGGTCTACGAGGCCACATAAAAGGCGCTATACAACTTTCAAATAACAATAATAAAACAATGTAATTATACTTATGGCAAACACTGCTGCAGAGGCACTCTGGTCTTTAATAACTGGGAGCATGTAGCAGCAACTTAAATGGTTGCCACTGAATTAAGTGTTGATAAACAGTGCTCGAGTCTAGCTAGGCCAATCTAATCTTTTATTTACAGCACTAATAATTTGCAGGAGTGTGGTATCCACTGCTATAACAAAAGCAAGTTATCATTGCAATGTTACACACAAATGAAACAGCATGGTATATGAAAAGGTAACTTCTGGAAGAGAGGACTGGAAGTATTACTGTTTAAAACTATCTCTACTTCTCAAGGTAAAGTGGGAACTTCACTGTGTTTGCTCCAGGTCAGTGCATTTATGTTGACTTTTACGTTTCAAAATCAGAATCATGTCTCCCTGCACGTTCGTATATCAGGAACCTAGAGTAGCATAGAGCAACTCCTAGAAATATAATGTCCGAAGATAACTCAAACATTTATAATATCAGTCTGTAAAAGAGGCTAAGCAATGATTGAACTTCAACATCAGTAAAAATTAATACAGGACATGGAATACATTTTAGGTCTGGCCTAGAGTCAGCTTTAGTGTTTTTTCAGCCTCCTGTAAAAAAGCATACATAAAAATGCACACTTATCAAATTGTGGTAACTCTTATGTACAGGTATGAACCCAAAGCTCTCAATGTTGCCATCCCTCATGACTCAATACTTCCTCCCCTTTCTTTAATGGCTACATGCACTTTCTGGGCCAAAATGATATGTACACACAGTTCGTCTTATGGTTTGTGAAGGACTAATCTAATATTCCTAACTCAGGTCCTCATTATGAGTTTGGCGGTTTCTGCGCAAGACCGCCGTGCAGAATACCGCCACCATACCATCAATGCTGGCTGTACAGTGACTGCCGTATTACGAGTCACAAATTGCAAACCACCCAATTACAGCTACAAATCCAACACCGCCAAGCCAACCGATGGCGCAAGGTTGACTGTCTGACCACCAGCCCGACACGCCGGCACCATTCCGTCCACCCAATTACCTGTCAGTTCTCTGCCCAGTGGCCATGTATGGCAGAACACCATTGGCAGTTCGCATTGCCGCAGTTCGAAGAGGCACCGCCAATAGTAGGCAACACCACATTGGACAGTTTGAACACCCCACACCTGACACACATACACAAACCACACACACCTGCACACAGCACTATAAAGCACCCCTTCCACACACTCACAATGTTACTCCCATACCTGTCTGCTATGACCGCCCCCATGCCACCAAAAAACACTTCCTAAGAGAATCTTCTCTGTTCCCTGCCGATGACCTAGTCCCTGCCCCCCAAGCACCCTGTTACCCTCCCCACACCTCTGCCTTCCATCTCCAAGTCCTCCCCTGGTGGTAGCCATGCCCTCCCCTGCCAAAGACATCCACCCTTACTAAGTGTCCAGTCCCCGCTCCCAAAGCCAAACCCAGAGTCACTCCCCCAAACACAAAGTCAAAGGCCACCCCCCCAAACCCAATGAGCCCCCCTCCAAGGCCAGAACCAAGGAGCCCCCATCCAAGGCCAGACCCAAGGACCTCCCTTCCAAGCCCAAACTCAAGGACCCCCTCTCCAAGGTCAGACCCAAGGACCCCCCATCCAATCCCAATCCCAAGGACCACATTCCAAACCTAAACCCCCCACCACCATCCCTCACCATTGAGGTGTCTGCTTGCCCCATTGATGCTCCTCCCCAGTGGAGGCCAGCAGTTCTCAGTCAGGAGTCAAATTGGTGCCTCATTGTGTGCCCCGTGTTGTTGAGGCACAATGGATGTTTTTGGGCCTCATTGTACATAGTTGTTCTTTGTTTTAAGTTATTTGTTATATATGCACCTCTGCATAGTTGGTGTTGATGGAGACAACTTGCCCTGGCTTTCCTTCCACATGTATGTGTCATGGATATGTGATTTGGTGTGTGTGTGTTGGTATGGGTGTTTGTTTGCATGCGTTTGTGTGGCATGGCTTGCTATGCAATGTGTGTGTGTTGTGTGTGTTTACTAAAGTTGTTACCTCTAGTATGTGCTAGGCGGGTGTACTTACGCATGGTGTCTTCGTCACCGTCACTGGTCCTGGAGTTCAATGGCCAGCAAGAGCATTGGGAAGACTTGCCGTTTGCATGTTATGGCGCCTGCGGACATGCCTGTGTTCTTAAAGGTGAGTGTTCCCTTTTCAGTGCATTGTTTCTGCCAGGGTTTTCATGGCGGTGCAATTGCCCCGGAAGTCCTGGCAGTGTGCAGTGTCATAATGGGGCTGTGGGAAACAGCCTTACCGCCGGCCTGGATATGCCTTCTGCCGGCAGTGGTGGTCCATCCGCAATGGCGGTTCGGGTGGAGACTTGGCTGTGTTCTGTTGGTTCCATCGCCATGCTCATGGCGGTCCGTACCACAGGGGCTGCGGCGATGCATCTGTGACCTCCATCGTGGCGGTCCTCAGACCGCTAGACTTGTAATGAGGGCCTCAGTTTCCACTTTTTGTTCACAGATGGAAGTCACTTAATAGCTTGACATTCAATCTAGGAAGACTGAACTGCCAATTTTCCTTGAGAACACAGGCACCTTAATTCTCTGACTTGGCCTCATTAATAGATTCCTGCCTTCCTTCTTCAACCACAGTCTTTTATTTGGGAATCTATCTCGATTCCAACATATCTTTAGCCCTCAAGCTTCGAAGATCTCAACCATCTCTAATTCTTGCTTGCACTTGGCAAATTATTGTTGGCAAGCTGTTCACCGAAAAATACTCCACTACAAAGCAGTCTGCGGAATTTGGCCAGAACTCTGCGTTACATGCGTACTGTGGGGTGACCAAAAGTCCACAAACTCTGCCAGTGGAGCAGAATTTATCGTCCACCCTTAATTAAAATGCGTCTTTTGTATCAGAGTTCGCAGAGGCCTTACTGTCCCAGACAGAGTGCAGTTTGAGCTCACTCTCAGGAAAATTAAATATTGCCAAACAGGTGTCAGTACCCGCATCATAAAGGCATGCTATTTAAACATTTGTCTTTCTTTAATGAGGCCTGATAAGGAGTGTGAGGCAGCCATAAACCACCAGAGAACTGTCCTTCTAGTATTTAATGCAGTGCCTAAGGGCCTGAACTTAGTGATGTTAATTTACCCTGAGCAGAATTTTTATTTGAATTCCATCTGCGGAATCAGACCTATTCAGTAATCTGCATTACTATTAAATTCCACCTCTCAGTCAGCAGAATTAAGTATTTAAACTACTCTAAACATAGTTAATTTAAACAATAGTTTAAACCGCTGCATCCCCATTGGTGCCCTTACATACATACATTAAACATTTTAAGCACTGCAGAATATGCAAGGGTGCCAAGTGTTATTGAATAATGTCTAAATACAACAGGAAGATGGAGCAGTCCCACAACATTTACAAACCAATGCATTTCCCTCCCTTCCCTTTCATACTCTGCAGTGATTAAATGTTTTATTTACTGCAAATTATGCAAGGGAGCCAAGAGGTATGTACTGTTTTCTAAACTTGGCAGGAAGAGGTGCTACTTTCCTAAATATAATGAAAGTCCGCGCTGTTGCATAATTCTGCAGAATCTGGTGTAATTTTGATTTCAACCCGTATGATTCCGTGGAATCAAACTGTGTGAATTCTGCCCATCCCCAAAGGTAATGACTCATTAAGCCTTGAAGACAGGACGTTTTCTGCATTTGACTTTTAAATGCTTGTTCTCAGGCTCTTGGCCCTGATTCACAAAGGTTCTATGTACGTTTTTTTTTTTGGTATTCACAAACCCCTGAGTTAACAGTAAGTTTATAACTGTGGAGACTCTGCACTCTGGGTGGAAAATCTGCACATAAAAAATAGACCTGTCCTATCTTTTCATGTGCAGAGTTTTCCACAGTTGTAAAGTTACTATTAACACATACTTTAGTTTATCTTTGTGAATCAGGCCCTCTGTGCATGACAGGAAGGTAGCATGTGCATGGGCACCCAAGCGTGCACCTAAGATGGAACATAATCTTTGATCTACTAAAACATCTACGAGTAACCCAAAAGAAGAGGAGAAAATATTAAGCCCAGATGAGTGTTCCCCTGAAGTGAGCCACAGAATGGATTGAAATTGTATAAGGACTACTGCTTCATTTCCATCAGAAAAGAGTGACAATCCAATCAAATTCTTTAAACACCTCAGTGTAGTAAAGTCTCAGTCAGGTCATGTTTGTCTTTGTAAATGCTGCTGAAAGATTGAATAAAACCAGAGCACTGGCACCACTATCAATTTGTCATCTCAAGTCGTCTGCAGCTGATGCTTCTGCTAGATGCATTGTTATACACAGCCCAAATGCAGCCTGCCAAGGAATCCATATCAAACTAATCTCATATTCTTGTACCTGGCTTCACTACAGTCTTTTCCAGGATTTTAGTCTGTCCAAGCAACAGTCAAACCAATCCAAAGTTACTAAACTCTTTGGAACCTAGTACTGATAGGATAGGTGTCTCAACCTTGCTTTAAGAAATAATTGCCATCAAATGATAGATCGTCCATTACATTCAAGATCACAGTTCAAGTCTGCCCCTCTATGAAAATTATCCTCCATTATCTTACGACATTTGATAACTGAAAGTACATTATTATTAGATATTGCTATGATAATTGTGATATTTTACCAAAAGTTCTTTTAGATTAGAAGTTATCTGCAGTCCATGGAGTATTTCCTCCCAGCACTTGTAAAAATTATTTTAGCAGTCATAATATAAAATAGACTGATTTCCTCCAGCTCCATATGTTTCCAAGCTTTTACACTGTATGTATAGTACTGTTTAAAATATTTTAAATTCCTTTTACTAATCTAAGTATGTGTTCGGGCACTCTTTGTTTAGCTGCTCACCTTTATGGTTTAAATTTTTGCTGGAACTTTTTTATTTTTTCTGGTGATATCACAGGGCAGTTGACCTGTGGTGTATTATACCACGGTGATCCCTGCCAGTATTATTTTAGGTGTCAAAATATCTCGGGGTAGGGTTGAACAGGGAGGAGAGTCTTGTGACTAACTAACAGCATTGTAGGTTTAAATTTGGTTGCTGTATGTCCCATTAAGACCGATTTCCTTTCGCTCCATATGTTGCCAAGATTTTATATTGTATGTGTAGCACTGTTTCAAATATTACAAATGCTTTTTAATGGCTTCTTTAATTGTGTGTTCAGGCACTTTTTGTTTAGATGCTCAGCTGAGGTTCTCTTTTATGTTCAATTTTTGTTGGAACTTTTTCTTTTCTGGTGGCATCATAGGACACTAGACCAGAGGTGTATTATGCCCTGGTGGTCCATTCCAGCATTATTTTAGGCTTCTGACACCTAGGTGGTAGAGTCTGATTTGCAGGAGACTTTGAGGTGTAGCTAAGCATCTGGTATTATTGATTCAACACTGTTGCTGCACGTCTGCATAGCAGATGGGTTCAGTGTGCCCACCTCTGACACGCCAAACCAAGCCTGTCATGCTCATCAATGCCTGGCTGATGTCAGCCACAAGGTTCCCCCAGTTATGTACTCATGGGAAACCTTGTGTGCTATGGCCTCAAACTACCACAGTATGGTCAGCTGCTACAAGGGAGATCCCAGAACATCATTTCGACTGTTGTTTTGTGCCATCTGTAGATCGTTTTGTATTAACCAGCCGAGTCCGACATTAGAGGGGTCTAAGAATTTGAGTTCATCTTCAGAGGCTCAGCTTGGTGGATGCCCTTTGAGAAAAAATGCTTTGCTATTCTGCTGGAAGTCTAGTAGCAAAGGATAATTGATCAGTTACCTTTACTTTAACTCCAGGTTGCTCCCTAAACATTGTATGGAAATTTGGGACATCATTCATAGTTCAACAGCAGATCTAGTATTTATTGCAAAGACTTGGCTTAATAGCCATTTCAAGCCTGACCTGGCTTTGGCGGTGCCGACTGGATACAGGATCCAAAAAAACAGTTGTACTGGAAGCAAGGATGGGGGCACTGCATCCCTTGTGGGGGTGTGCATGAGTGTGTTTGTGAGTGTTCTAGGGTGAGTGACTCCCCATTGAGGGACTGTGAGGTTATGATTGTTTAGCTTTCCCTTCACAAGATGGGTAAACTAGAAGGACCCATCCTCTATAGGCCTTCTGGCTATAACTCTCAGCTGGCAGCAAATCAATCTGCACTGCTGCCTTCATTTATCCTAAACACCATTATGACCGTGGTGGAATAGTGTCGCCAGATTAGGGATTACGAGTCATCTCATGGAAAGGCTGGTGGTATGGGGGCCTCAGGGAGCCCCTGGGGGCCCCTGCAGAGCCCATGAGCTTGGCAGGCCCTGTTCCCCACTGGGCCAATGGGCAGAAACTCTGCCGCCTGCCAATGTCATAATGAGGGCCTTTATTCTTATAGGTGACTTCAGTCTTCACTTTGAGGACCAGTTGGATTCATTGAATAGAAATGTGGAGAGTGTGATGCAGATTTTACACCTAAATCAGTGGAGAAAAGGATCTACACACAGAGCAGTACACACTTTCGATTTATTATTCACCAATTTAAATACAATGAGTATACATTCAATCAACTCTATTATTTGGTTGGATCATTTTTTAATTACATTTTCTTTTTCTCTATCAAATTGTTTTCCAGACAGATAGAGATGAACTCCTGTTTTACAGAGATCCTAGAGGACAATAAATCGTACCTCCTTTATTAGTAATGTCAGTCCTTCTATGAAAAGAGAAGACTGTTCAGTGGAAAAAAAACAGTAAATGAGTTTGTGAAAGCCATGACTATGGCCATTGATGCCTGTGCCTCTCAGAGCAACCCTCTAGATAATCATTATTAGAGAAGTGGTTCTCAAATTAGTTAAGAGAAATAAAATGTGAATGTAAGTCTCTTGAGCGTTTTAGAGGACTGGATGATTTATAAAAATGCACTCAAAGCTTATCAAAACCAACTTATAGAAGTGAATAGACAACATTTTAAAGAGAACAGTGGATTGTCTAGAGAGAGCGTTTTGAAATATTTATAGAGTTGACTGGATTTTTAAAGGTAATATAGCTACTATAGTCTCAACCTTAGAAAATAAACGCCCAGAGGTGGAGGTGCTTTCAGAGGCTATTAGTCCTTAGTCGGAGGCCTCTTCCAATTGGGGTGGATTTTCTGAACTAGCTGTTGAGGTATGTATGTATGTATGTATGTGAAATTTATAAAGCGCATCCCGCTTCAGGAAGAGCATCGAAGCGCTAACATGAAGGGTGAGAAAACTCCAAAACCGACAAGAAACAACAGGGAAGGAAAAGATAGAGATACCCAAATAGAGGCTAACGAGGGAAAGGTCATGTTTTAATCAGTTCCCTAAAATTCAAATAACTGGATTCTTTCCTAATATTCAGGGGAAGCAAGTTCCAACATTTTGCTGCAGCCACGGTAAAAGCTTTATCACCCCATTTGGCTTTGTTGGTACGAGGAACCTGAACTCTATTGGCCTTAAATGACCTAAGATATCTCTTGGGTTTATACCAACAGAGCCTGGTAGTCAGGTATTGAGGACCAATGCCGTGAGCAGCTTTGTAAGTCAGGCAAAGCGTTTTAAAAATAATTTGCTTAGCCACCGGAAGCCAGTGTAGTTGTCTAGGGCTACCTCTGAGTGAAACCCAGTGAGGAAGATTGAGGACAGCTCTAGCAGCCGAATTCTGGATCAGTTGTAACTTATTCAATGAGGATTTGTCCAGATTAATGAAAAGGCCATTACAATAATCTATTTTGGACATAACCAGAGCAAAGGTAGCAGAGACTCTCCATTCATGTTGAAGACAAGGAAAGATTTTCCTTAACATTTTAATAAGCCATAAGCACATCTTTACAGTGTGATTCACTTGACTTTTAAAAAATAGGTGATCATCAAAGATAATTCCTAGATTCTTACTTACAGTGGTGGAAATTGGAAGGGTACCACAGTCTGTCAGCCACCAGTGTGAATTCCATCGCTCGTTGCCCGGCCCGAAACAAAGAATTTCGGTTTTGGCAACGTTCAGTTTAAGCCAGTAAGTCCTCATCCCATTGCTGACTGCTTACATGCAATTATTGAAATGATCTGCCACCTCCTCCCAGTTCTTATTAACTGGGATGATTAGCTGTGTATCATCCACATAGGAGGTGGGGATAAATCCAAAGGATCGAATAAAATTAGCCAGCGGGGCAACATACATGTTAAACAGGGTAGGGCTCAATGAAGACCCCTGCGGAGTCCCACAGGGAAATATATAAGGTGTAGATCTAAAATTGCTGACAGTGGTCCATTTGTTGGTCAAAAAAGATTCCAAGAGTTTAAGAGCCCGCTCTCTAATACCAACTTGATAAAGGCGGGTCAGCAGAAGTTGCGGAGAGATGGTATCTAATGCCGCCGATAAATCCAATAGAACTAAAAAAGCCCCTTGCCCTTCATCTACCATTCTCTGGATGGAGTCAGAAGATGAAATAGGAGCAGAATCCGTGCTATGCGCATTTCCAAAACTCTGTTGAGAAGGATCTAAGCCTCCCACTTCCACGAGAAATTCTACTAGTTCCTTATTCATTAATTTTTCCAAAATCTTTGCCAGAAAAGAGAGAAGAGCGATTTGCCGTACATTGTTTAAATCCTGGCTATCACCATCAGGCTTCTTTTTCAGGGGGGACAACTGTGGTCTCCTTCCATGAAGCGGGATAAATCCCAGAATTAAGGACCTCCTAAAAGATCGGAACTAATGCCAGAGACATAAGGTCTGGGGCCAATTGAAAGATGGAAGGGGGCAGGGGTCCAAAGGGGAGCGTGACTTAATTTCAAGAATCAGTTTTCTGATGATGTCGTGAGTCGGAATTAGAAAATCAGATAAAACTTTCCAGCCAGCTTTAAGATCCGGAAGTACCATAAAAGATTGCTCCCTAAATGTCTCATGAGGAATGAAATTGGCATGGATTTGAAGAATTTTATTCTCGAAATGCCTGGCTACTTTAGGTGGTAGAAAAGGCAATGGCAAAGGTGAAATCAGGCTCACCTTTGGACCCTTGCTCTCATTTTATTTATGACTTTTGGCTTCGGTTTTAATCCTTATTTAACACTGTTTCTGAATAAATCATTTCAATAAATCTTTGAAGTAAGCCGGGTATCCCACAGCTTAGAAGCTCACCCTGGTTCTGCTGTTGATGAAGAAAACAGGAGTATATATTTCTAGTTTCTTGAACTATTTCCCTATTTCATGCTTACCATATATGGCAAAGATGCTGGAAAGATTAGTCAATATTCAATTATCTCACTATTTGGAGAGTAACAATTTGCTGCTGGATCCTCCCCAAACTGGGTTTAGAGCTAAAAATAGTACTGAATCTACTTGTGCTACTGAACAGCATCAGCTCTTTGATCCATGAGGGAAAACCTGTGGCCCTCATCCTCCTGAACCTGTGTGCTACTTAAGTTTTCACACTGTGTCCACTGCCTAGGGCTACAGAGGCTACATGGAATCAGTGCATTGTGCTACTGTGCAGTGGTTTAGCTCATGTTTGTGCAATAGATCTAATTCAGTATAGCTGCCCCCTTTTAAATCTAGCCCACAACTGTAACATTGTTGAATTCCTCAGGATTCTTCAATTGTTCAATGTCTATCTATCGCTTTAGGCAGGCTTTTTAAAGAATGTGGTTTGACATCCTGCTGACAATACTTAGCTTTTCCATCAATGACAGGCATACAGAGACATGAGAGAATTTAATATGCTGCCTCTCAAATGTAGCAAGGTGGATGCAGGCACACTGTCTGAAAATGCAGACAAAACTGAACTTATACTCTTGGCATGATAAGAGGAGTTTGGAATGACTCCTGATGGTCTTCATTGTTAGGCCCTGCTCCAAGGCCAACAAGGGTTGCTACGAATGTGGGTTTTCTGATGGATGACTCTCTTTCTATGCAGGACGTGGTAAATGCTCTGTGTGGGAGCTATTTTGAGCTCCCACATACTCCTCACAGACTATTTTGATTAATCCTGACAGCATGGCGGAGGACTATTGTTCAAGCATTCATTATGAGTAGCTAGACTATGGCAATGCAATGTATGTTGGCATTGAATATTATCTGTTCATATGTCTCCAATTGATTCAAAATGAGGTGGCAACATTGATTTGTAATAATCTCAACAGCAGTTTCGCAACCGTCTGTCTAAATTCTCTTCACTGGCTTCCAGGTCATAAGATAGTCATCTTCAAGCTAATCTGCCAGGAGCCTAAAGCAATTTATGATATCGGTCCAGCGACTTTGTGTGACAGAGTAGCCCATCTATAAGCCAGGGCTCGGTCTTTGCTCCACTAAACAGGTTTTAATACAAAGCTGGCAAATCAAGAAATACAGAATGGGTGGCTACTTCTTCAATTTTGTGGAAGCTTCTCATTGGAATGCTCTGCCTCTCAATCTATTCCTGACTTCAGAACTGTTAGCTTTTCAGAGCGCTTTGAAGATTTGGCTGTTTCCGCTTTAACTGCTTCTACGATGGATGGGGTATGGTGAATATGAGGTCTAATGCTGAGATATCCCTTAGGGCATGATTGAACACATTATACATACTTTAAATAAATAAATAAATAAATAAAGTAACTCAATATTAGTGTGTGGGAGAGATAGGCCTCACAACAGAAAAAATAACTTTAAAAGTATTTCAGTGGCAACATATTTAAAACTTAAATACACTTGTCCTACTTTTAAGTACCATGCACCCTGCTCTAAGAGGCTTTATGGCCTACCCTAGGGGTGACTAATAAGTAATAAACAAATTACATTTTAGGCTTGGCAAAAGCTTTATTTTGCCAGGTTTAAATGGCAGTTTATGTAAATTCCAATGCTCAAGGTAGGCTTCTTGCAGGTTGGATCCTTTTGATGCCTTTGTTAGATCGGGATTTTTACCTTTCGGCTTGGTATCTTTTTTGAGCTCAGAATCTTTCAGGTTGTGGCTGTATGAAACATTGAGTTCCACAACGGCCAGATACCTTGTTGCCGAGGGTTTGCTGACATATTTTTTTGCCGCTGCAGAGATAAACCAATTAGGAGGAACCTGTTTTCTTAGCGAGCTTGTGCCATGAGATTAAGATTTCAGTGGATGGGATATCTGTCACTGTTGTGACGGAGTAACCAGACAGCCAAATTCTAACTATGGCCCTTAATATTTAATCCTGCATTCCATTCTTCTCTATGTGCTAGACAGAGTTTTCTTGCAGTGGAAATAACTTTTGGGTGCTAGTCATTGTGAGGACATGTTAACTTTACATTTCAACATGTCCTATTTTCAAATACCATGCACCCTGTCATGTGGGCTTCTAGGCCTAGATAAGGGTGATATTAATATTTTAAAGGAACGTTTTGAATTTCTCCTGTCAAAAAGATTTTAAACTGAAGCAGGCCTGGAGTCACGTTTGCCTTATCACACAAATAGGATAGTAATGCTGTAGTTCATATGTGAAATTTACTTTTCACAGCAATTGTTGTATTTTCAGCCCCATATACTATGGCCTAAAAGGAAAGGTACAAAGGGAAATTAGAGATAAGCCAATTTCTGCAAGTTTTAGGGTTCAGAGCTCATACAGTCAACAGTAGACAGCTAGTTCAATGTACTCATGTTCTAGGTGCAATGAACTGTACCAATGTGAATTTGTGGTCCATCAGTAGAAAGTGCTCATCTCTAACAGAATCACAAGCATACCTAATATACCAGTGGTCAAGGCACATGCTTTGAGTGGTACTGTCTCATCAATGTTACTGCAAAGTATTCTGGAAGAGCACACAACTCCTGCATCTACCACCACCTACTTTGTGATATTTATGGAGTTGTCTTATTGCTCGATAAGTCACTATTGAATGTTAACCTCTCAATGGCAATTCATAATGTGAATTTATTCTTCTTCTGTGTGTGAGTCAGTGTTTCTGTCCATAGCTGAATAAATATACAGATGCCATGCATGTCAACATGTTAACTTTTAGACTCATGTTATAGGTTCAATGGGCTCTACCCATGTGTCACTGTTTTATCAGTAGACAGTGATCATCTCTACTAGAATCACTGGCATACTTACTATATCATTGTTTAGGCCAGATGTGTCATGGTCTGCATGTCTCTTACCAGCGTTGGCTGAAGAACTTGAAGGAACACCCGGTCTTTTACTGGTTCTCGACTGGCCAAGATAGGGGCAACCCTTTCTAGTAGCCACGGTGCTGCTGACTGAAAGGAGTCCAAGAGGAAAAACCCCAAAAGTTGGGAAAAAAACTCCACCACAGGAACTCCTGAAAAAGAGGAAAAAAGAAACAATGAAAAAAGGAAAAAATAGAATATAATCTTGCAGGAGAAAACAGGAACACAGAAAACATGGAAAAACAGGAGTGAGGATCACCACCAAGTGTTCACAACGCAAGGAAGACAAGAACTGAAATGCTTAGAAGCCAGAAAACAGGAAGTGGCACAACAGGAAGCAAGTGCAACACCATCTTGGATTGGGAAAAACCATACAGAAAAGAATAGGAAAAAAGACCAAGTAGAAAAGGAAAAAGGCTTGCTGGGAAGAAGAAACACCTAGGAAGAAGACAACATGGACACCAAGAAAAAGAAGAAACAAAGGTGGAAGTAAAAAGAAGAAGAAAAAAAGGAAAAAAGAGGAAAAAAATCAGGGAGGCTGGCAGGGGATGTGGTGTAACCCAGTGCACAAATAGTGCCTCCTGGGCCGGCCCTTAGAAAAAATGCTAACAGAAAAATGGGCTGGGCGGTGCCAGCGTCCTGAAACATGGACTGGCGGCCCGACCACTGTCTGATGAAGATTCGCTGCGGTAGTGCGAGGCATCACAAGATGCTTTGACCAGTTCTGTCTAATCAATAGTAAAGCAAAGTATACCGGAAGTGCATACCACTCCTGCATCTTTACACACTCCAGCATCAATCGCGACTTAGCATTTGCCACTTATGGAGATGTCATATTGCTTTATAACTCACTATTGAATATTAAGCTCTCAATGAAAATTCATAATGTAAATATTTCCCAGTTCTGTGTGTGTGTCAATGCTTCTGTTCATGGATGAATAAATATACATGCACCAAGCATGTAAATATATTCAATTTTAGATGCATTGTCACATAATTACATTATTATTGTACAGAAGGACTTGTAAAATAGCATGGCACCAAGATCACTTCAATCTCAAATAAAATGGAGTAAATAAACTGACTAATCTGATGAGTCTAACACAATTGTTTTGTCAATAGTTGGTAATTAGATGAATAATGCTCATTTTATATATTGCCACAACTCAGTTATAAAAAAGGATGTCAAGACCAATGAGGCACCAAATATGTTTAACTATATTTGTATGTATTTTCATGTACAAATGTCACATAGGTGGGGGTTAACAATCTGAAAACCACATAAAGAAATTGGTCAAAATGCTACCATTATGAAGAATCGGAATATTACAGGTCAAACATCTAGTTAGAAAAGTCAAAAATAACACATATTTCAGAGAAAATTCAAACTTGATGTAAATTTACAAATCTATTATTGTGAAAAAACATTTATAATACAAAATTATCATCTGTGTGTTGTCAAAATAAATAATCTTTTAACTCATCTTTCATTACAAGTGACAAGGACTATGCCTTTTGACCTTAACTTTTGACATGAGTAGATAACTCGAAGGCTTCAGTAGAGGTGCTATAAAATTATGTACATCAGAAAACTAGATCCAATAATGAAATAAAAAGGGGACCATCAAGTCTCGAATTTGACTGGAGCCTTCTGTAGGTTCTAAAATAGTGGGTAAGATGACAATTGTACGTAGAAATCTGTCCAATATTTCCCTGAGAAAATCAGCTCCCCTTGAGGACACTGACACACAGGAGGGCCTAAGAAGGACCTGGCATATTTAATAATATTTTTACTTGTACATTTACTGATTATCTTTGACTACTATCTTGCCAGGATTTATTGGAAATTTAGTAATTTAATTGATAAACTAAAAACTGTTTTTAAAATAAATAATTCACATGTTTAATTTGAAAGACTATGTGTGTAGGGCCCAATTCACAAAGGTAAACTTAGACTTTTGGTCTAAATGTAGACCAAAAGTCTAAGTTTACCACTTTTCAGTATTCGCAAACGTAAGTTATGAGTAGTATCTTTACGTCCACACTCGGGCAGAATCTCCGCAATCAGGGTGGAATATCTGCCCTGAATATGGAGATTCCACTTTGTACCCAGAGTGGAATCTCCGCACCCGGAGTGTACGCTCCACACCCGGAGTGGAATCTCCGCACTCAGGGAGGCTCTCCGCCCGAGTGCAGAGATTCTGCCTTGTGTGCAGACATAAAGATACTACTCATAACTTACCTTTGTGACTACCGAAAAATCACAAACTTAGACTTTTGGTCTAAACGTAGACCAAAAGGCTAAGTTTACCTTTGTGAGTCGCCCCATAGTGTCTTATTTTTGATAGAGGTTTTGTTAGCGGAAACCTCACCCATTTGTTATAACATTATGTGTAACTCAGTTTCATACTTACAGTTCATCTAAATGATGATTTTGGAAATGTCCCTTTTAGCACAGTAGTCCCTACACTTTTTACATTTCTCCTCCTATTTTTCTGACCCTCTTTTTGTTGGCTTTAGGACTTTCTGCACTTTACCACTGCTAATCAGTTCTAAAGTGCATGTTCCCTCTCCCCTAAAACATGACATGGTTGCTTACACCTGTTTAGCATATTTAATTTACCTGTCAGTACCTTGTAAAGTGGTATATTTTAAACAGTATATAAATTAAATGTTACTAGTGGGCCTGCAGCTCTGATTGTGCCACTCACAGAAGTAGCCTTTCAAACCTGTCTCAGGCCTGCCACTACAGGGCCTGCATGCACAGTTTACTGCCACATTGACTTGGCAATTCAAACAACTTGCCAAAGCCTAAACTCCCCTTTTACTACACCTATGTCACCCCCAAGGTAAGCCCTAGGTAGCCCTATGGGAAGGATGCTGTGTATCTAAAAGGTAGGAGATATTCTTTTATGTTTTGCATGTCCTAGTTGTGACAAGCAGCCTATTTCATTTTTCACTACTGTGAGGGCTAGTCCTCTCATAGGTTATCATTGAGATTTCCCTTATGTATGTCTAAGTTGTCATTTCTGATCTGAAAGGAGTTGTATGGGCATGTTTGGTATGTTTGGAATGATAGTAAAATGTCCTGCTTACTGGTGTAGTTGGATTTTACATTTCTATATTTGAGAAATGCCACTTCTGGACAGTGGCATTTCTCTGTGCTTAGGACTCTAGTGTTTTTCAGCCTGACTCCAATCCACATCTAAGGCAGAGTGACAGCTACACTTTGAGCATACTTTCCAGACAGCCACAACACAGATGGTGCTGGGTGTGACAGGATAGGCATCTTCATCCAAGACTGATAGTCTTTCTGGGCTAGGAGAGGGAGAGGTCTTTCATACCTTACCTGTCAATAAGCTGTGTCCCTCCCTTGCAGAAATGACTGATTTAAACCCCAATGATATCTGGAGCCAGGGCTTGGTTGAAAGGGGCTGTGTTACGCTCAAAAGGGTTCCTTTGAAGTCACCCCTGGAACAAAGACATTTTGGAATATAAGTACAGGGGGTCTGACCCCATGTTTTTAGAACACTTTTGGAACTGGGACCCAACCTCTGTCAAAAGGACTGCTATACTGCTCAAATGACTCATCTGGACTGCTCTTCTGCTGTTGCCCTGCTGCTTGCTTTCTTCTGGGTGGCATAAAGGACTCACTGAATTGCTTTTCTGTTTGTCACCCTACTGCCAGCTTCTCCCTGACTCTGTCCCAACTAGGCACTTCTGTACTGCCATGTGGACTACCTTCTTTGTTGTGTTGGCCTGCTGCCTGCTGGGCTGCAGGAGGAACTGCCACCTTGCATATTGTCCTATGTGCTGGCCTCCTGACAGCCTGTCTGCTGCTCCCTGCCCTCTGCTCTGTGTTCTCAAAGGGGCTTGTTGGCTGCCCCCACAGTTCCAGAGATCTCAGGGCCATAAACCATCTTATTCCTGGCAGCAGTGTGTTATGAGAGGTAAACCTAATCACCAGCTCTGTGTTTTTGACTGCTTCAAAACCAGCGTATGTTGCGCACTGATGGATGAAAAATAAAGGGTGTGACTGAGCATGAGTTGAGTGCTGCTGAATTCTAGCACCAGTACTTATGCAGCTCTCAGGGCAGTGTGTATGAGTGTGTCCCCGCAGAGACCGATGCTCAAACCTAGTGGAGCACACCTGACCTCCTCATATTCCCGTTGGACTGTTGCTGGGCTACCAAGTGCACCATCTACTACCAGGAGGGGATTACCAGCCATATCACATGATCAGAATCGTACCTTGCATGCCATATCAGAATTGGCGCCTCACCCTGGACAGTGTCCAAGGTGGCCACAGTGTGACTCAATGCCAAGCAGCCTTGACCTCCCAGAAAATGTGAGTAGTGAGCCCCGCCCGGTCTCAGTGTCTACCTGGTGTATTTTCACAAGGCAGTTGAGTTTAAACTGTGTGTGTTTACTTTGGTCAGGCTGCAGGTATTGACCCTTGTAATTCATGTCTCACCGTGGTGCGTGCCGGGGCCCATGATTACCTAGGTGACTGCGTGCCTCAACCATTTTGTGTTCTCTCTTCTTACCAGTCAAATAATACCACAACAAAGTTCCTAATCCTGAGCAATTGTACTAGCACTCCTAACAAGATATCACCGTAAAACACCTACAAGAAGGGAACGTGATTTCCAGGCATTTTAACTTAATGTTTTCACATAAGCATATTCTCAAAAGTATACACGTGATTTTTATGTCATTTTGGCCTTGTACTTTGGGCAATCACTTTGATACTCGACAAATGCATAAGCGGCAAAGGATTTTCGTCCACATGTACAAAGCTTTTTTTCTCGTCGCGAATCGGGCCGTTTCTGACAAGTAAAAAGCTTTTTCCAATGCACAAACCCAATTTTGCGAATTCGGTAATCATGTTACCTAATCTCAAAAAGGGTTTGCGAGTCGCATTTAGGAAGGGGCTTTCCCTCCTAATTGCGAGTCGCAGTCTGATGTATGATTGTTTTGTGACGGCGATTGCTGTCACAAAACAATTGCAGGTAGCACCAGTTTCAAACTGGTGCTAACCCATTCGCAAAAGGGAATGGGTCCCTATGAGACCCCTTCCCATTTGTGAATGCATGCAAAAACATTTTTTCAGAGCAGGCAGTGGTCCTATGGACCACTTCCTGCTCAGAAAAAATAAAAATAAAACTTTTCATTTTTGTTTTTGAAATGCATTCCATTTTCCTTTATGAAAAACGGGCTGCATTTTAAAAAAAAATACTGCTTTGGTTAAAAGCAGTCACAGTCATCGTGGTCTACTGAACCCAGCAGGCCAGCATCCCTGTGAGTGCCGCCATCCCCAATAGGGTTGCAAATTGTGACCTACCTCATGAAAATTCATGAGGTAGGTCATTTGCGACCCCAATGCGAATCGCAAACAGTGTCATTACACTGTTGTACATAAGGGTTTGTGACTCGCAAATTGCGAGTCGCTAAGTCTCGCAGTTTGCAAGTCGCAAAACCTGATCTTCGTACATGTGGCCCATGGTGATTCATGTTATTTAGGTCTATGTTTTTAAATCTTTATGTATCGTATACCATATATACATTTTTATATAAACCTGTGTGAAATCTCATTTATATTGTCTTACTGGTATGAGTGGATTGCACAAACACTTTACACACTGTCTCTGGGGATAATCCTGACTGATCTATGCCAAGCTACCAGGAGGTCAGCACAGGTTATCTTTGATATGTAACTTACTTGTCCTGACTAGAGTGGTGGGTTCTGCCAGGCTTAGGTGCATATCATAACTTAGCCAAAGAGAAACCTCAGTTCTTACAGATGATAATGTTTTACTGATTCCTATTGTTTTATTGATTTAAATAGACATGTGGATAAATATTTTCAAAGCACAATAAAACAATAAATGTATCCTATATATCAAAACATATACCCCATCTCTACAACCCACGTAACAAACAATAAACTATTACAACGTTTTTTCAAACTTTTTCAAATGTTCACTGTCTGAAATTATAAACATTGTCTAATTCATACTTCCAAAATGTCCCTGGTATTGTTTGACTATTATTGAACTAGAATGCCTCATTTTTCTTCTGCATCATGCACTGAGCCCACCCACTCTCCTATGTTGTTTTCCCTCTCTGGAAACCAGAACTTTATTTTGTCCCTATCTTTGATGTGGACAACGAGGAGACGGTGGTGGGAGTGGATTTGGCACTGCTCCACTTTTTAGCCTCAAATTCATAACCCCTTCCTATATTGCTACCATGCAGCCACAGTCTTTGGAGTCTTGCATGCCTGAGGGCCCCTACTCTTCAGGCATAATCGCCCATGATTGCTAAAACCATAGCACAATGATAAACATATTTCTTAAAGCAGAAACAAAATGTAATCATTAATGAAGTACATTGTAAGTAAATGTGCTCAAATAGTTGCAGTTGCTTCTAACATTTCTATACAAATAATTGTTCACAATATGAATGTATATTTATAATTTACACTTTAAAAGTAGTGGTCAAATATTTCCTTGTTCTGACACCCAATAGTTTTTTAATGAGTTAGCTCATGAATGTTGTAAATGTTAAAATATTTATAACTCATTATATGTCTGTAAACAATTATTATACTCAGGAGCGGCTCCTCCACTATGGCAGAGGAGCTTCGTCCCTCGCCAGCAGCAGGAGCTGCAAAATGAAAAATAAAAACTATAATGAACAGTGTTTATTATCATTTCTATTTTTGAGGGGGGTGGACCACAGACTATGACTGAGATGGATGGGGGAGTGCACAGCTCTCCCCTTACTGCTTCTCAGGCCGGCCAAACACGCATGTGCACTGGCTCTGTCCAATGCGGCACTGTGTTGCTGGGTTAGAGAGAAGAGGCAGAGTCTCTGACTCCACCTCGGAGCACCAAGCCAGGGCATGCCGTCCAATTCTAATGCTGCTCTTATGTAAGAGCAGTGTTGGGATTAGTTGCAGGGCAGGTTGGGAGCATGTGCCTGCAGCGAGTGGAGCGGAAGGCAGAGGGGCGGCAAAGCAGTGGTGGTGGAGGTAAATTTCTTTTTTTTATTTCTTTATGTTGTTGTTCCCCCACCCGCCGCTTTGCCCCTACAGGAGCTGCCCCTGATCATACTGCATGTTTCTGCAGGTTTCAAGCTCTCCAGCAGATGAACAACTTCTCTAGCAAGATATACAGCATTCTGGAGATGTCCCGTCAACTCTGGTGAAGCAGCTTGAAAATGGAACCAAGTGGGGAGGTCTGGGCCCCCCTTTATACAAAATTTCTAGACAGTGGATGTGGATCTTTATTTTAGAATATGTTTGGGGTAGTTTCTTTTTATAGCTTTATCTTCTTTCTGCAGTACAGATATTACTTTGTGCCAGGTAATTGCAGTCACAGCAGGCCGGGGTAATGTTGGCTCCAAGCAAAAACAGTAGCAGCCTGAGCAAAATGAGTGTAAATCTCTGCAGCTGGCTACAGTTGGCCTCCCTTAGTCGGCCACTTAAGGGAAGACAAAAGGTCCAGGCTCCGACTAGATACTCCTCTGCCTCTAACAACTGAATCTGCGGACCCGCGCCAATTCCTTTGCCATCCCCCAAATTGAAGTGCTCTGAAAGGACTAATCAGCAGACCCTTGCTAAATAGGGCACTTAAAATTTCCAAGGGTGGCCCTGTCTCCTTCCCATCACACTTCAGTGCCTGGGGCCACACCCTCTGGCTCAGGTATAAATGCAATACACTTCTGTTTTCAGGGCAAGGCTGTATCAATACCTCCATCTTATACCAAGCAAAACCCGAGGGAAATCCTAAATGGTTCCGCTGGCTATAGCACATATACACTTAACAACCACCTGGAGTCTAGCTAGCAAGTACTTTAATGGCAACATGTTCTCCACCTACACAGGTGAATGTCACTGCAGGGTCTGGGCATGACATATGAGCCTACCCAATAGGCATTTCACTCTTTTTATTGGCTGGAAAAAAGGCTTGTCCAGTACTGAGGATTAGAAAATGGTAAGTTACCACTAGTACCCTTTGCAAATAGTCCCACTGACACAGGCTGTAGCGTCATGTCTCTCTGGAATAACCTTTTGGCACACCACACTTAGACTCAGAGTCTTGTTCTGGGTCTCAGAACCAATATCCAGCCTAGGATTCAGTGTTCTAAGGATTTTGTATTTGCTGCAAAATAAAGTCAAAATACCAGATTACTTGCAGTTGGGTAGCTCAAAACATGGGGTTCTAACATGCAGAGGCATTCCCACCCAACACACTCGACCATCATTTTAAAGGTAATGTTCCTGCACTACTAGGCCAGAAATATTTTCACAGAAATATAGTTAAGAACTTGATGGCAAAATAAGATACTTAATTAACTTTCAAACAGCAGATTCCAACAGAGATATATGATATCTTCTTCCAGGTAGCCTTATTACAACAAATCATATAAATTATCCTTGTTCATCCACGGAATGTTGGTGCTATGGTCATTACAGGTTGGTCAACAGTCTTGATGCTGGAACCCTGTGCATCTCATGAATAAATTACAATTAGCTCAAAACACAGTGGTCAAACCAGCCCAAGGGATTTTCAAATGCAACCATATTTCCCCAAGTCAGGAGTCTTGACACTACATGAAATTAGAAGATTATATCAGGTTCAAAATCTATAGTTAGGTGCATGTAGCCATTCTTCAGGCATAGCCAGTACACAGGATGACAAACAATTGCCAATTAGCATAAACTAGCCATGATTATCAGGTATAAACCTGGCCAGTATTTTGACTGCACTACCTGAAGATATCAGGCAGAAAGGGCCATACCATAAATGTCGACCATCCTTAATAGTGCTCCTCTTTAACTGATATTTGGTTGGTGGTTAAGTTTTACATCTGTGAAACCAGCCAAATAACCACCACAGTACCAAAAGGAATTTCTGCTATGAAGTAACTCAACAAGTTTGTACTCTGTAAATGTAATCCATCCACCCATCCTTATCTATCTGCAACGTACTGTGAATGTGAAGTGCAAAAATGAAATTAAGTTTCTCTATCCCAGAAACATTATTCATATTGTGAAGGAAGGTATAAACACATTGGCAGGTGTTATGCAAAGCAATGAGACATACGTCAGACATATTATCAAATCAGCGCCCATATTCATACTTTTTTAGCGCAGCATTTGCGTCATTTTTTGTGTCAAAAAGCAGCACAAATGCGGCGCAAAAAAAGTATAAATATGGGCCTAGATGTCCTACCAACTCTTGGGGAATTTTCTTTGCTATGGCCAATTAGCCCAGAAAGTGTGCGAAGCTGGGGTGGAACACACATCTAAGTACTAGCTTACCTAAAGGCCAACGTAATGGGAATCTCATAACTGCAAAAATTTCATTAATATATATAATAATACTATATTAGTTTAGAGCTGATAAAACGTCCCAGAGGGCATTAAGCTATATTCACTTGTCTCCAGCTTTCCTAAGTCAGATTATAATGTCATAAATTTCAAAGGGCAATCTACCAGATGACGAATGCTGAAGGCCCACAGTGATCTCACCAATACATTTTTGAAAACTCCAAACAAGTGCTCTTCTTTGATTACTTAATTGCAGCAAACAAGCATTGCTGAGTGTCCCCTGAAGCTGTTAATTGTTGAAAAGATGTGGCACATACTTAATGACTTTCGGGTTTGGTGAATAACTGTTCACTATGTAGTTGGTGTGCTCATTTCATGCTTTTTGTTCACAGCCACTCCTATTAACATCATTGCTTACCAAGTGAATTATGTGAAGTGGGACAGGGCTGAATTGGGGCACTATGTAGTGATGTGCTGGGACAGAGAAGATTCCCTTACATGAGGTGTCATTTGCTGCTTATTTACTACCTAACCTTGGCATCTTTGTACTCATTCTTAAAACTGGGCCAACCCATCGTAATGAAGGCAAATGGAAATTGTTGAGATTGCACTTGCAGATCTTCGTGGCTCCCTGATAGCCAGATAGCCCAACTGTGTAGGGCTGCAATCAAACCTGGGCAGAAACACAGCACAATATCAAATATAAGCTGGTGGTTGCAGGTGGGGCCCAGAAGCACCCATTTTTAAAGACTGGCACTTATTTATCCTCAATAGACTTTGGAAAGAAGGATGGAGAGGAAGTAACAAAGAAAGATAGAAGGGATGAAAAGGAACCTACAGGAGTGAAAAAGGGGTAATGAGAGTATGTTGGTGGAAGCAGGAGGCATGAAGTGGAATTTAGACTATGCAGCCTTGGTGTAGAGCAATTCTGTCAGTTCTGGCTGCGGGCATCAGGGAAAAACAATGGGCACCAGCATTTTTTATTTTACAAATTAACTACTGGTCCCACTAATATGGAACAGATGCCTACACAGTATTAATACACCCGTTCTGTGGCTATTTATAATTTAGAGATATATCCATGAAGAATAACATGTTAAGACCATTCTTGGTCTAAATGTGCACCCACTTACAGCAATGTTTTAGATTATACAGTTGGTTTTATTTCTATATCTAAATCAGCAGCCCCTTCTAGATTGGGTCACCACCAGGGAGGGTTGCTAACTTCGATCTCTGTCTCATTAGCTGGTATGTTCATCAGAACGTATCGTGAGTCACTATATTTTCAAATTATGTACCATATTTAAATTTCTCTGGTTGGGTTACTTTGTCACAACTGTGACGCATAGCCTGTCTGTCAAAACCTAAATCCCATAGGAAATAATATGATTTATATTTCGGCAGGCAGGATATCCAGCACCATTTTGACGGAGCATCCCATTGGGTGAAATCTAAATCAGGACCTATTTCTGTATTTGTTGCTGTCAATCAGCTAATTGTTATTATTTATTTCTATAGCAGCTTCAATTGTTGCACCATAAGAAATAGTACACCAACTTGATCAATAGTTGACCAATGTAGAGGGTGAGCCAAAAGGCGATCACGTGGTAATATGGGGGGGATTTTAACTGGAGACTTTGCCCAATATCGAGAAACTCAGTTTGGGAATGATGAAGACTGACTATGTGGTTTATCCGCATTTGCAAGATAAGAAAAACCCACCTTCATAAATGGTTCTGAAATTACAGAATCCTCAAATGTGAAGAAAGCTCATCAAGCCAAAATCCTACATATGCATACATCTCCATATGTTTTATAACAATTTATTTATCATCCATTTATTAGACAATCAACATTTTGTATATTTCAATTATATATATATATATATATATATATATATATATATAATGATAACAAAGCGACGTTCGGTTGAGCACTCCACCAAGGATAGTGATTCAATAGTTTATTGACTGTGACAGAAAGAAAGAACGAACAACGTGTTTCGACCAACACAGTCTTTGTCAGGTTCAAAATTCATGATTCCATTTACATCCTATTTATAGCTAATCACACTACTACCAAAGTGGTGCATGCTGGGGCTAGTAGTTCTATACGCAAAAAAAAAAAGAAAGAAAAAAAAAAAGAAGAAAGTGCTATAACATCCCGATCTACATTCACCTATATGACAAAAACTATATACTATATATATTTTTATGCATAATATTTCTATCAATTATAATTAAATAGAAATAAAGAAAAATTCTTGTATGGATGGACACTCAGGATGGGACAAAAAAAACGCAGATGGTAGACGAGGACGCAAGTGAGACGAGGCGCTGCAGATCTGCCACTGGTCGACGAGTGGTGTCAGTGGTGGCGGGGCCACTGGGGGTCCCGATTACGGCCTAGAATGGGCAAGTGGGCAAGCGGGCCTCCCTTTGTCCCATCGGCCCTGCTGTTGCTGCTGCCTTCGCAATTTTCATTATTTTTTTTTTTTTGCTGCTGGTGCCGGTGCTGGCAGACACAGCGGGGGGGGTTCACCTGGCCCGTCCTCCCTTGCTCCTGCTGGTTCTGTTGCCTTGCCCTGCTCTGGTGGCCATGGTTGCAGGCCCTCTGTATAACACTTCTATAGTCAGCTGCCTGGCGTGGGGCGAGCTGAGGGCGAGCTGAGTGCGTCACAGGGCTGCACAGGCAACTGCACCAACGGTCCTGCGGCTTGTTCCGGCAACACAGAGAAAACTGATGAATCGATAGGCTGTGCCGTGTGACACATTGTTTAGATGTGAGTTGCGGCGTTGGAGCTAGAAATCTGAGCCGGTAAGAGAAAGGCAGTTTGTACTCTAAGAGATTATCTAATAAATGAGAACGTTTCCTTTGAGGCAATAAGTTAGAGCCACAAGAGTGAAAATATAAACTCTAACGAGGAAAACTATACGAACACTGATCAAAAATACTTTTCAAGGCGCATGCCTGTTCAATGCCATTATTCAGTGGGAGATTCAACACTAAACAGATCCCAGAACGTTGTCCAGCAGCGAAGAGAGGGTGCCACCTCTATTTATCACCATAATACCTCCTCAGTGGTGCTTGCTTCTACAGGCAGTCCTCAATCCGATGGCTCGGATGTCTTTCCCTGGGCTCACTGCCGGTGAATAGTTACAGGGCAGTGTTGTTTGTTCAGTGCCAGAAGTGCCCAGGTTGGAAACTTGGCGCTGATTCCAGATAAGGCTGGACCTTTACTGTGCTCAGCGTTTTGTGCCCTCCTGGACACTGACACCAGATGAAACAAAATCCAACTGAAAAAAACAGTTTTTTAAATTATCTGTTTATTGGGGCTTTCGTGGCTGTAACAAAACAAAGCAGTTTCAAAATGCATAAAGTGAGGCAATGTGCAGTGACTCAATTTAGCAGATCTAAGCCATGGTGCCAGTAATGCTGCACGGGTCAAATAGCAGTTAAAATATGCCTGGGCCGGCATCCGAAAATTCCTTAAGATAGAGAACTGTGGTGTGGAACACTGGGACGGAGATATAGAAAGGGAGAGCATGGCGGGCTGCGTTGAGGAAGCAGCACTCTAGGACACCTACCTGCTTTCCTGGGTTGCGAGGACAGAGGACGGCAGCGCTTGTGGGCGAGGCCACGGATGTGTGGGCCGGCGAAGACGCAGGATGACAACGAGTCGCTGAGTTCAGCTGAGGGACAGAAGGTGGCTGGAGCAAGTTTTGGGCACTGGAATTGCACCGCGCTGGAGCTCCGCCGCACACGCTTGAGAGTAGCGGGCATTACCCTTCAGGGGAACAATAGCAGCACAAGCAAGGCTGCTGGCAAGAAGAGAGAGGAGCTGGTGGCTGCAGCGAGGAGGAGCACGAAGGGGGCTGCAGGAGCAGCTGTGGAGGTGGGGACAGCCAGAAGAACGGTAAGGCAGAGTGGGGGGAGATTGTGGTACCTTCCCCCCCAAACCTTTGAAAGCAGGGAGATTCAGGCAGAAGGAGCCAGGTAAGGGGTCGAAGGGGAACTTTGTGGCTGAAGAAATAAGGGACATAAGTAAAAATAAAGAGACTGAAGGGAAAAGTAAGCTTATGCCCTCCTTGAGAGCCTACTTTAGGGTTAGACCTCAGGTTATTGCACTTGTTTCGGGGCAGGAAAAGTCTCAGAATATCAAACAACAACACCAGGGAGGGGCATAAGTGGGAGATTCGGAGGAAAGACTCCTGGTCCCATGTGTATGGCTCCCAATAATCAACAAATGAAAATAATATACACACAGTTCCAAAACACAAGAGAGTTTCTTTCAGACTAATGGTTCTGCATTGGATGGAAATCAATATATTCGAAGCAAGAGCCCTCACTCACCTTCCGGTGACATGCTTCATCATAGGGCTATGCTCCTCATCAGGCTGGTGCTGCAATGCCTGACGGGCCCAACGAGGGGGCTCTTTGCCGGAGATCTTTTGAGAATAATGCACAACTGGTCAAAAAGTAGTTTAAGGATTGGTATAAGGATAGTTAAAAATGGCTAGAGGTAAAAAATGCTATTTATTCTTAATACCTCTGACATGATTAAAAACGACAAATTGGCATATGGTAAAATAATGTCTACGTTCCCTAAGTGACAAAAACTTAATACAGTTACTAAATCTCACAATAGAGAATAGTAAAGGTAAAGGTAAACACAGGATCCCCTGTGTTACTCTATATAATAGGTCAACATGTTTCTCGCTGTTTTTAGTCAATAAATGATCTTATGCGATTCGTCAGGACCTTAACACGCACCTAATCCTTTGAGCAATTAGGAACCCATAATAGGGCAATCAGAATCTAAAAAAATATAGGAGAAAGAAACATTAGTCAAAAGAATTTCTTTGTCATCAACAGTGACGTGTACACAATATCCTAAGTTGTTAACCCATACACTCGTGAGGAGTCCCAAAGGTGCCATGTGACTAAGGAACAACAGTGAAAATAAAAAAGAAGACCAACTTGGCGAAGGTTACACAATGCTTACCCTCCAAATATTAAAGGTAGGGCCTCATCGGGGAAAACGTCAGGCTTGAAAATCCACTATGGTCTAAACATATCTACAAAGAGAAAACCTTAAATAACGAGTTAATTTGGTTGTTTTTTTAACTGTATAGGAAATGTATGCAGACCTTTACAGACATGGTGAGATATCCACACACGCACCCCTATCAATGATAACAAGGAATTTAAAGGGAAAGTCCTCCTGCAATGACACAGTATGACATAGCTGAGTGCAAAAGATTAGAGAGGCTGACAGTGGAGCTCACGGCGTGGTACATTATAAAACACTAGAGGTAGAAAAAGGAATGAGAGAAATGGGTAGTAAAAGTACAAAAGTACAAACTGCTCATGGCCAAATATATGAGCAATGTCCTCATGGATTATTAGTACGATGAATCCTACGTGCTCCAGAAGGAAGAATAATGTAAAGGGAGACACATGTTGGGACATCGCCACAATGTAAGATAATGCCAGGGTTGGTCTGTATTACAAAGTGAAAACGGGCAAAATGCGCCCGAAATGTAAAGAGATTAAAACCCCTGATGTGGTATACGCGTTAAAGTAATCGCGCAAAGTATTGACATTGACGACCATAGCAGCCGAAATGTAAACAAGAAAAACACACACAGGAGAAGTGGGCGCGCAGATTTCCCAGCGCGTCTCACCTCTTCCTACCGGTCAGAGTAAATGAACAGTAATGTCCTTGCACCGACCGCGCGCAAAAAGGGGGATAAAAGCGCTGTCCCGAAAGTGAGCCGATAAAACTAAAAGCAGCTCACTTTACAGCTGACGCGGGCGTGTGCACAACAGCCCGCGCCAGCTATTACACACGTGTCAAGGAGGCTAAAGATTCCCAATAAGGCACTTACTTCTAAGTAGAACCACCAACTCCGGTGCACCTACGAGCACTGCGAGACCCCAGAACTTTGGGAGACAATCAGTAGGAGGAGCATTTAAAGGTAAAGAGAAAAGGAATAGAAATAGGACTAAGAAAAATAGACAAAGGACAAAAAGACATGGTCGGCCATGTGTAAAGGAGGTTTGGGCTTAAACACAAGGATTGCCACATAGAAGTCAATAACCTAGATTGCAAAAGGGAAGTGCCCAATAAATATAAAGAAGAATCCATAGTAAAACATAAATGTTGGAACAAGGATGGTCTATTGTACACCAAAGAAATACCAGAAAGATGCAAAAAGGGGCATAGTAGCAAGGACAACAGGACCTGATTATCTGTGGATAAAATTAGTCCACGGAATCTCATCATTGAGTCCAAATATATGGGTCTTCAACCTGAAAACCCACCGTTGTTCCTTCTCAAAGAGTCTGGTTGTACAGTCTTTATTGTCTCTAATGGTTTCCAAAATAACCCATCTAATGTCACCGGGAGTGTGGTGTTTTTCAATGTAATGATTAGTCAATTTCGTGGAGGATCTCTTACATCTGATGGTACTGCGGTGCTCATTGATTCGTATTTTTACCATTCTGGTTGTCATACCTATGTACTTCAGATCACACAGACACGTAATCATGTATATACAGTCCTTTCTGCGACAGTTGGTATGTGATCTCAATTGCCATTTCTTGGGTTCACCCAGGTCCACCTCTTGAGTGCTGCTAGTCATCGGGCAGACATTACACCCACCACAAGGGTAGTGTCCTGTAACTTTCAACCATTGATTTTGACCTATGTTGTCAAGGTGCTGGTGTGGTGTAGGTCTCGTATGGACTACTAAGTCTTTAATGTTATGGGTTCTTTTAAAGGCGAATAGTGGGCATTCTAATGATTTGCCTGCACTAGTGAGGATAGGCCAATACCTCTGGACAATACCCTTAATCTGGTTACTCAGAGGGGTGAATGTGGTCACACATGTCAATCTGGATTATTGTGTGCGAGTATTGTTGGTCAAAAGAGTTTCCCTAGGGATATTGCTAGCTCTCTTCTTTGCCCGTTTAATATTCATCACTGGATAATTGCGTTCACTTAATTTACGACACAGGGTGTTAGCTTGGGTATGGAAATCGCTTGTATCCGAGCAGTTACGTCGTATCCTAAGGAACTGCCCAAAAGGAAGATTATCTCGCAGTGCTTTAGGATGGTGGCTGTTGTAAAGTAAAAGGCTGTTCCTATCAGTAGGTTTCTGGAACACAGAGGAATGGAGGTACCCATCTTTTAGTGTAATTCGTAGGTCAAGAAAGGATACCTCTCTGTCAGAGATGTTGGAACTGAAGCGAAGATGGGTGTCTAGGGTATTGACCCACTGTGTAAAAGCTACTGCTAGCTCTATATTACCCTTCCAAATCAGTAGAATGTCATCTATATAGCGACGCCACAGTCTGATGTTAGAAAAAATTGTTGTGCAGGAGTCAGTATGTTGCACTGTTTAAAAGCAAACATATATAAACAGGCAAGACTGGGTGCAAAAGTACTCCCCATGGAAGTACCCTGTATCTGGTGGAAGAGGCGTTTTTCAAATTGAAAGAAGTTTTCTTTGAGGGCCACTCTTGCACATTGCATGATAAAACTAACAGGAGTATTGTGGGTCCAAGTACCAGCCAGGAGTGGATCCTCTACTGCAGCAAGAGTTTCTTCTTGCGGTATATTAGTGTATAAGGCCTCCACATCTAAACATGTTAGTACGTCTGTGGTATCTGCATTGTTGACATCATCAAGTAGAATCAGAGTATCTTTAGTGTTTTTCAGAAATGTGGATGTTTTCTGGACAATAGGTTGTAGAAAAAAAATCACAAAATTTGGATAAGGGTTCCAAAAGAGACCCAATCCCGTACACTATCGGGCAGCCCGGAGGAGGAATACCTTTGTGAATTTTAGGTAGACAGTAGAAGTACGGAGTCCTGGGGTTCTTCGTATCCAGGAACTCAGCTTCTTGCTGCGTAATCCAACCAGCTGATTCTGCTTCCATTATCATCCCATGAATCATATGTTGTAAACGTGGGGTAGGGTCGGTCGATATATGTTGGTAATAAGATTAATCGCTAAGTAGTCTAAGACATTCCTGTCTGTAGTAGGTTGTATCCATGATCACAACTGCACCTCCTTTATCTGCAGGTTTTAAAGTGATGTCTGGATTGTGTGACAAGGAATGGATGGCTGCACGTTCCAATTTTCAAATGTTTTGAAAAGCCAGAGGAGGTTCTGGGTGTTGAATTTCGTGATGGACCGCCTTCTCAAAGGTAAGTACTTCTATAGGGTCCGAGGTAGAGGGAGGCGTAAAAGTGGATGGATTTCTTAAGTTAGTATCACCCCTTGAAACCAACAGTGGACGATCTTTGAAGAAGAAATGTAATCTAATCTTACGAAACAAGGCTGACATCTCACAGTTTAATCTGAATTGATCCTCCTTTGGAGTGGATACAAAACCTAGGCCTTTCTCTAGGACCGACGTCTCGGGTGGGGTGAGTGTGGAGCTGGAGAGGTTGACGACTAGGGTTTCTTTTGTGTCGTCACACTGCGACTTCTGGTGATCATCTGAGGTTCTTTCTGTGCCCAATGGACATTTCAGCCTCTCCTTCTGTTTCTGCCTCTGCCTCTGCCCCGGCCTCTTCCTAAAAAAGGATTGAAATTGTATTGTGGCTGTGGCTGAAAAAAAGGCATAGGCATAGATTGCCACGGTGGGATCTGCTGGTATGGAAATGGAGAGTTGAAATGAGTAGGTGGGATGTTCGATTCCGGTTCGTCCTCTGTCCCTCATCACTGCTCCAATCGTCTGAGCTAGAGCTGTAATGTGGTGTGCGGGTCCTCCGTTGCGGAACATCGGAATCATCTGAGGTCTCGGGAGCTCCCTCACATTGGTAATCATCTTTTGTATAGGAATAGATTTTCTCTCTGCTGAAGCGTTTAATGTCTTTCTGCAATTTATTGATTTTCTGTCGTGTAAGATATTCCTTAGTCTCATTAAGTTCCAAATTGATCTCGGCTAAGCGAGATTTAAACTGAGAAAGTTGGACCGTGGCTTTCATGGCCGCCTCGGTGATGGAGATCTGAATGGTGATGGAGTCCGCCAAACGTTTAGAAGTATTGATAATCAAGATCAGCCAGTCTTGAGTACATTTCCATGAAATCTGTGACCAATCTAATCGAAATTGTAAGTCTTGTAGGAAAATCCTTGGGACATTAGTAACAATTAGACCATTCGGTGGGATATTGGCCCTAGGGTATTCTGTCATGATTGTACTGTGTAGAACGGTCTTAATGAGTTCTTTCTTTAAAGCCGACAACTTCGTCCAATCTTCCTTTGTACCACTGGAGGGACCACTGTTCTCATCCCCTAGAATGGATGGAGTTTGTAGGATAGCCTGCACCATGCTGTCATCAAAGTTAAGACCTTGTAGGTCCGACATATTCACCACCAGATATAGTCTATCGGAGTGCACTGAAAGACGCCCTGTAGCCCAACGGCTACACTAAATCATCAAACAACAACACCAGGGAGGGGCATAAGTGGGAGATTCGGAGGAAAGACTCCTGGTCCCGTGTGTATGGCTCCCAATAATCAACAAATCAAAATGATATACACACAGTTCCAAAACACAAGAGGGTTTCTTTCAGGCTAATGGTTCTGCATTGGATGGAAATCAATATATTCGAAGCAAGAGCCCTCACTCACCTTCCGGTGACATGCTTCATCATAGGGCTATGCTCCTCGTCAGGCTGGCGATGCAATGCCTGACGGGCCCCACGAGGGGGGCTCTTTGCCGGAGATCTTTTGAGAATAATGCACAACTGGTCAAAAAGTAGTTTAAGGATTGGTATAAGGGTAGTTAAAAATGGCTAGAGGAAAAAAAATGCTATTTATTCTTAATACCTCTGACATGATTAAAAACGACAAATTGGGATATGGTAAAGTAATGTCTACGTTCCTCAAATGACAAAAATGTAATACAGTTACTAAATCTCACAATAGAGAATAGTAACGGTAAAGATAAACACAAAATCCCCTGTGTTATTCTATATAATAGGTCAACATGTTTCTCGCTGTTTTTAGTCAATAAATGATCTTATGCGATTCGTCAGGACCTTAACACGTACCTAATCCTTTAAGCAATTAGGAACCCATAATAGGGCAATCAGAAACCTAAAAAAATATAGGAGAAAGAAACAATAGTCAAAAGAATTTCTTTGTCATCAACAGTGACGTGTACACAATATCCTAAGTTGTTAACCCATACACTCATGAGGAGTCCCAAAGGTGCCATGTGACAAAGGAACAACAGTGAAAATAAAAAAGAAGACCAACATGGCGAAGGTTCCACAATGCTTACCCTCCAAATATTAAAGGTAGGGCCTCATCGGGGAAAACGTCAGGCTTGAAAATCCACTATGGTCTAAACATATATACAGAGAGAAAACCTTATATAACAAGTTAATTTGGTTGGTTATTTTACTGTATAGAAAATGTATGCAGACCTTTACAGACATGGTGAGATATCCACACACGCACCCTTATCAATGATAACAAGGAATTAAAGGGAAAGTCCTCCTGCAATGACACAGTATGACGAAGCTGAGTACAAAAGATTAGAGAGGCTGACAGTGGAGCTTACGGCGTGGTACATTATAAAACACTAGAGGTAGAAAAAGAAATTAGATAAATGGGTAGTAAAAGGACAAAGGTACAAACTGCTCATGGCCAAATATATGAGCAATGTCCTCATGGATTATTAGTACGATGAATCCTACGTGCTCCAGAAGGAAGAATAATGTAAAGGGAGAGACATGTTGGGACATCCCCACAATGTAAGATAATGCCGGGGTTGGTCTGTATTACAAAGTGAAAACGGGCAAAATGCGGCCGAAATGTAGAGATTAAAACCCCTGATGTTGTATATGCTTTATAGTAATCGCGCAAAGTATTGACATTGACGGCCATAGCAGCCGAAATGTAAACAAGAAAAACACACACAGGAGAAGTGGGAGCGCAGAATTCCCAGCGCGTCTCACCTCTTCCTACGGTCAGATTAAATGAACCGTAATGTCCTTGCACCGACCGCGCGCAAAAAGGAGGATAAAAGCGCTGTCCCGAAAGTGAGCCGATATAACTAAAAGCAGCTCACTTTACAGCTGAAGCGGGCGTGTGCACAACAGCCCGCGCCAGCTATTACACACGTGTCAAGGAGACTAAAGATTCCCAATAAGGCACTTACTTCTAAGTAGAACCACCAACTCTGGTGCACCTACGGGCACTGCAAGACCCCAGAACTTTGGGAGACAATCAGTAGGAGGAGCATTTAAAGGTAAAGAGAAAAGGAATAGAAATAGGACTAAGAAAAATAGACAAAGGACAAAAAGACCTGGTCGGCCATGTGTAAAGGAGGTTTGGGCTTAAACACAAGGATTGCCACATAGAAGTCAATAACCTAGATTGCAAAAGGGAAGTGCCCAATAAATATAAAGAAGAATCCATAGTAAAACATAAATGTTGGAACAAGGATGGTCTATTGCACACCAAAGAAATACCAGAAAGATGCAGAAAGGGGCATAGTAGCAAGGACAACAGGACCTGATTATCTGTGGTTAAAATTAGTCTACGGAATCTCATCATTGAGTCCAAATATATGGGTCTTCAACCTGAAAACCCACTGCTGTTCCTTCTCAAAGAGTCTGGTTGTACAGTCTTTATTGTCTCTAATGGTTTCCAAAATAACCCATCTAATGTCACCGGGAGTGTGGTGTTTTTCAATGTAATGATTAGTCAATTTCGTTGAGAATCTCTTACATCTGATGGTACTGCGGTGCTCATTGATTCGTATTTTTACCATTCTGGTTGTCATACCTATGTACTTCAGATCACACGGACACGTACTCAAGTATATACAGTCCTTTGTGCGACAGTTGGTATGTGATCTCAATTGCCATTTCTTGGGTTCACCCAGGTCCACCTCTTGAGTGCTGCTAGTCATCAGGCAGACATTACACCCACCACAAGGGTAGTGTCCTGTAACTTTCAACCATTGATTTTGACCTATGTTGTCAAGATGCTGGTGTGGTGTAGGTCTCGTATGGACTACCAAGTCTTTAATGTTATGGGTTCTTTTAAAGGCGAATAGTGGGCATTCTAATGATTCGCCTGCACTAGTGAGGATAGGCCAATACCTCTGGACAATACCCATAATCTGGTTACTCAGAGGGGTGAATGTGGTCACACATGTCAATCTGGATTGTTGTGTGCGAGTTTTGTTGGTCAAAAGAGTTTCCCTAGGGATATTGCTAGCTCTCTTCTTTGCCCGTTTAATATTCATCACTGGATAATTGCGTTCACTTAATTTACGACACAGGGTGTTAGCTTGGGTATGGAAATCGCTCGTATCTGAGCAGTTACGTCATATCCTAAGGAACTGCCCAAAAGGAAGATTATCTCGCAGTGCTTTAGGATGGTGGCTGTTGTAAAGTAAAAGGCTGTTCCTATCAGTAGGTTTCTGGACCACAGAGGAATGGAGGTACCCATCTTTTAGTGTAATTCGTAGGTCAAGAAAGGATACCTCTCTGTCAGAGATGTTGGAACTGAAGTAAAGATGGGTGTCTAGGGTATTGACCCACTGTGTAAAAGCTACTTACTAGCTCTATATTACCCTTCTAAATCACTAGAATGACGTCTATATAGCGACGCCACAGTCTGATGTTAGAAAAAAATGGTTGTGCAGGAGTCAGTATGTGGCGCTGTTCAAAAGCAAACATATATAAACAGGCAAGACTGGGCGCAAAAGTACTCCCCATGGAAGTACCCTGGGCCATATTTATACTTTTTGACGCACAACTGCGCCAACGCAGTTGTGCGTCAAAAAATTTAACGCCGGCTAACGCCATTCCAAAGCGCCATGCGGGCGCCTTATTTATGGAATGACGTTAGCCGGCACTGCAGACTGGTGTGGGTGAAAAAAAATGACCCACACCAGGCAGTGCCGGCGTAGGGGAAAATGGAGCTTGGGCGTCAAAAAATGGGGCAAGTCGGTCTGAGGCAAAAAATCTGCCTCAACCCGATTTGCGCCATTTATTTTGACTCCCACCCTCCATTGACATGACTCCTGTCTTAGCAAAGACAGGAGTCATGCCCCCTTGCCCAATGGCCATGCCCAGGGGACTTATGTCCACTGGGCATGGTCATTGGGCATAGTGGCATGTAGGGGGGCACAAATCAGGCCCCCCTATGCCACAAAAAAAAATATATATGCTTACCTGAACTTACCTTAAGTTCCCTGTGATGGGTCCCTCCATCCTTGGGCGTCCCCCTGGGGTGGTCAAGGGTGGCATGGGGTGTCCCTGGGGGCAGGGGAGGGCACCTCTGGGCTCCTTCCGAGCCCACAGGTCCCTTAACGCCTGCCCGACCCAGGAGTTAAAAAACGGCGCCCATCAGGCTGGGCGCCGTTTTTTAAGGCCTGCCCCCTCCTGTGCGTCAAAATGACATCACAGTATAAATATGGGGCACAGGCCTTAAAGTCATTTTTTAGAAGGGAACGCCTACCTTGCATATAATTAACGCAAGGCTGGTTCACCCTTCTAAAAAATGGCGCACATGGTGGAATTTTGACGCCCGCTGCGTCGGACGTCAAAGTATAAATATGGGGCAGTGTTTGCGCCGAATGTGCGTCAAAATTTTTGACGCACATTCGGCGCAAACAGAGTATAAATATGCCCCCTGTATCTGGTGGAAGAGGCGTTTTTCGAATTGAAAGAAGTTTTCTTTGAGGGCCACACTTGCACATTGCATGATAAAACTAACAGGAGTATTGTGGATCCAAGTATCTGCCAGGAGTAGATCCTCTACTGCAGCAAGAGTTGCTTCTTGCGGTATATTAGTGTATAAGGCCTCCACATCTAAACATATTAGTATGTCTGTGGTATCTGCCTTGTTGACATCATCAAGTAGAATCAGAGTATCTTTAGTGTTTTTCAGAAATGTGGATGTTTTCTGGACAACAGGTTGTAGAAAAAAATCACAAAATTTGGATAAGGGTTCCAAAAGAGACCCAATCCCGGACACTATCGGACAGCCCGGAGGTGGAATACCTTTGTGAATTTTAGGTAGACAGTAGAAGTACGGAGTACTGGGGTTCTTCGTATTCAGGAACTCAGCTTTTTGCTGGGTAATCCAACCAGCTGATTCTGCTTCCATTATCATCCCACGAATCATACGTTGTAAACGTGGGGTAGGGTCGGTCGATATATGTTGGTAATAAGATTCATCGCTAAGTAGTCTAAGACATTCCTGTCTGTAGTAGGTTGTGTCCATGACCACAATTGCACCTCCTTTATCTGCAGGTTTTAAAGTGATGTCTGGATTGTGTGACAAGGAATGTATAGCTGCACGTTCCAATTTTGAAATGTTTTGAAAAGCCCGAGGAGGTTCTAGGTGTTGAATTTCGTGACGGACCGCCTTCTCAAAGGTAAGTACTTCTATAGGGACCGAGGTAGAGGGAGGCGTAAAAGTGGATGGATTTCTTAAGTTGGTATCACCCCTTGAATCCAACAGTGGACGATCTTTGAAGAAGAAATGTAATCTAATCTTACGATACAAGGCTGACATCTCGCAGTTTAATCTGAATTGATCCTCCTTTGGAGTGGGTACAAAACCTAGTCCTTTCTCTAGGACCGCCATCTCCGTTGGGGTGAGTGTGGAGCTGGAGAGGTTGACGACTAGGGTTTCTTTTGTGTCGTCACACTGCGACTTCTGGTGATCATCTGAAGTTCTTCCTGTGCCCAATGGACATTTCTGCCTCTCCTTCTGTTTCTGCCTCTGCCTCTGCCTCTGCCCCGGCCTCTTCCTAAAAGAGGATTGAAATTGTATTGTGGCTGTGGCTGAAAAAAAGGCATACACATAGATTGCCACGGTGGGATCTGCTGGTATGGAAATAGAGAGTTGAAATGAGTAAGTGGGATGTAGCGATTCCGGTTCGTCCTCTGTCCCTCATCACCGCTCCAATATTCTGAGCTAGAGCTGTAATGTGGTGTACGGGTCCTCCGTTGCGGAACATCGGAATCATCTGAGGTCTCGGGAGCTCCCTCACATTGGTAATCATCTTTTGTATAGGGACAGATTTTCTCTCTGCTGAAGCGTTTAATGTCTTTCTGCAATTTATTGATTTTCTGTCGTGTAAGATATTCCTTAGTCTCATTAAGTTCCAAATTGAACTCGGCTAAGCGAGATTTAAACTGAGAAAGTTGGACCGTGGCTTTCATGGCCGTCTCGGTGATGGAGATCTGAATGGTGATGGAGTCCGCCAAACGTTTAGAAGTATTGATAATCAAGATCAGCCAGTCTCGAGTACATTTCCATGAAATCTGTGACCAATCTAATCGAAATTGTAAGTCTTGTAGGAAAATCCTCAGGACATTAGTAACAATTAGATCACTCGGTGAGATATTGGCCCTAAGGTATTCTGTCATGATTGTACCGTGTAGAACGGTCTGAATGAGTTCCTTCTTTAAAGCCGACAACTTCGTCCAATCTTCCTTTGTACCACTGGAGGGACCACTGTTCTCATCCCCTAGAATGGATGGAGTTTGTAGGATAGCCTGCACCATGCTGTCATCAAAGCTAAGACCTTGTAGGTCCGACATGTTCACCACCAGATATAGTCTATCGGAGTGCACTGAAAGACGCCCCGTAGCCAAACGGCTACACTAAATCATCAAACAACAACACCAGGGAGGGGCATAAGTGGGAGATTCGGAGGAAAGACTCCTGGTCCCGTGTGTATGGCTCCCAATAATCAACAAATCAAAATGATATACACACAGTTCCAAAACACAAGAGGGTTTCTTTCAGACTAATGGTTCTGCGTTGGATGGAAATCAATATATTCGAAGCAAGAGCCCTCACTCACCTTCCGGTGACATGCTTCATCATAGGGCTATGCTCCTCGTCAGGCCGGCGCTGCAATGCCTGACGGGCCCAACGAGGGGGCTCTTTGCCGGAGATCTTTTGAGAATAATGTACAACCGGTAAAAAGTAGTTTAAGGATTGGTATAAGGGTAGTTAAAAATGGCTAGAGGTAAAATTGCTATTTATTCTTAATACCTCTGACATGATTAAAAACGACAAATTGGGATATGGTAAAATAATGTCTACGTTCCCCAAATGACTAAAATGTAATACCGGTCAGAGTAAATGAACCGTAATGTCCTTGCACCGACCGCGTGCAAAAAGGAGGATAAACACACTTCCCTTTTGCAATCTAGGTTATTGACTTCTACGTGGCAATCTTTGTGTTTAAGCCCAAACCTCCTATATACATGGCCGACCAGGTCTTTTTGTCCTTTGTCTATTTTTCTTAATCCTATTTCTATTCCTTTTTTCTTTACCTTTAAATGCTCCTCCTACTGATTGTCTCCCAAAGTTCAGCGGTCTCGCAGTGCTCGTAGGTGCACCGGAGTTGGTGGTTCTACTTAGAAGTAAGTGCCTTATTGGGAATCTTTAGTCTCCTTGACACGTGGGTAATAGATGGCGCGGGCTGTTGTGCACACGCCCGCGTCAGCTGTAAAGTGAGCTGCTTTTAGTTTTATCGGCTCACTTTCGGGACAGCGCGTTTATCCTCCTTTTTGCGCGCGGTCAGTGCAAGGACATTACGGTTCATTTACTCTGACCGGTAGGAAGAGATGAGACGCGCTGGGAATTCTGCACACCCACTTCTCCTGTGTGTGTTTTTCTTGTTTACATTTCAGCTGCCATGGCCATCAATGTCAATACTTTGCGCAATTACTTTAACGCGTATACCACATCAGGGGTTTTAATCTCTTTACATTTCGGCCACATTTTGCCCGTTTTCACTTTGTAATACAGACCAACCTTGGCATTATCTTACATTGTGGCGATGTCCCGACATGTCTCTCCCTTTACATTATTCTTCCTTCTGGAGCACGTAGGATTCATCGTACTAATAATCCATGAGGACATTGCTCATATATTTGGCCATGAGCAGTTTGTACTTTTGTATTTTTACTACCCATTTCTCTCATTCCATTTTCTACCTCTAATGTTTTATAATGTACCACGCCGTGAGCTCCACTGTCAGCCTCTCTTATCTTTTGTACTCAGCTTTGTCATACTGTGTCATTGCAGGAGGACTTTCCCTTTAAATTCCTTGTTATCATTGATAGGGGTGCGTGTGTGGATATCTCACCATGTCTGTAAAGGTGTGCACACGTTTTCTATACAGTAAAATAACCAACCAAATTAACTTGTTATTTAAGGTTTTCTCTCTGTATATATGTTTAGACCATAGTGGATTTTCAAGCCTGATGTTCTCCCCGATGAGGCCCTACCTTTAATATTTGGAGGGTAAGCATTGTGGAACCTTCGCCAAGTTGGTCCTCTTTTTTATTTTCACTGTTGTACCTTTGTCACATGGCACCTTTGGGACTCCTCACGAGTGTATGGGGTAACAACTTAGGATATTGTGTACACGTCACTGTTGATGACAAAGAAATTCTTTTGACGATTGTTTCTTTCTCCTATATTTTTTTAGGTTTCTGATTGCCCTATTATAGGTTCCTAATTGCTTAAAGGATTAGGTACGTGTTAAAGTCCTGACAAATCGCATAGGATCATTTATTGACTAAAAACAGCGAGAAACATGTTGACCTATTATATAGAGTAACATAGGGGATCCTGTGTTTACCTTTACCTTTACTATTCTCTATTGTGAGATTTAGTAACTGTATTACATTTTTGTCATTTGGGGAACGTAGACATTATTTTACCATATCCCAATTTGTCGTTTTTAATCATGTCAGAGGTATTAAGAATAAATAGCATTTTTTACCTCTAGCCATTTTTAACTACCCTCATACCAATCCTTAAACTACTTTTTGACCGGTTGTGCATTATTCTCAAAAGATCTCTGGCAAAGAGCCCCCTCGTGGGGCCCGTCAGGCATTGCAGCGCCGGCCTGACGAGGAGCATAGCCCTATGATGAAGCATGCCACCGGAAGGTGAGTGAGGGCTCTTGCTTCGAATATATTGATTTCCATCCAATGCAGAACCATTAGTCTGAAAGAAACCCTCTTGTGTTTTGGAACTGTGTGTATATCATTTTGATTTGTTGAAAGTCTCAGAATACCCAGGTGATGGAAGATCCCGGCCCACAGATAATGGAACAGTTTGGTGATGTTAGCGGATTGTTTGAAAACAGCGTCCTCCCCTCTCCCCAAGCTAATGGAGGTCTTAATGAGGGACAAGTAAGAGGTGAGATACCTTCCCCTGCGCAGTACAGTAATTAAGAGTCTATTCTTCTGCAAGTAGAAGCCCCAGTACCGGCTGCCCCGATCACTTAGTTCTCAGGTTTTGGCAGAATCTGCAGCTTCTACAGTTCCTATTGCCTCCTGTCTCACCCAAGGCTCCTCCATTGAGTCAGTGATTCTTTCTATCTCGGAAGATTTAAAAAAGGGGTTTGCGAATTCTGAGATAAACCGAGGGGAGATAAGGGAAGCCTGCGAGGTAATAGAAAGGAAGTTTGAGAGTTTGATGGTGAGAACTCAAGCTCTAGAGGAAACATTGCGTTAAATGAAGGCGGAATTGAGATTACATAAGAAAGAGATTCATGTATTAAAATGGAAAGAGCAGGAGTTACAAAACAGATTGGAGCAATTGGAGAACTATTTACAAAGAAATAACTTAAGACTTTTGAAGATCCCGGAAGGTGTGGAAGGGGGAGATCTGAAATCCTATGTGGTCTCCCTCATTAAATCTGCAATTGGGCTTGAAGAGAGTAAAGAAGAGATTGGGAAAGACATTCAGTGAGTGCATTGGGACCCCTTTATGATGCGGCCGAACAGTAGCAAACCTCGAAGAATATTGATACATTTTCTATCTGATGAATTAAAAGAAAAGATTTTGTCTAGAGCGTTAAAAAAAAAACTTTAAGAGTAGATGATGTTATCTTTGAGATTAGGTCCGATGTGTCTAGGTTTACTATGGATAGGCAGTGGGAATTGGGAAAGCGCTTAGAGGAATTCAAGAGCTTAGGTGCCTCGGCGCAGTTGAATCTCCTGCGTCTCTCCGAGTTATGTACAATAATAAAATGCATAATATAAGGGATGGAAATGGAGCGGATGAACTGTTGGCAGCTATGAAGAGTGGACATACTGATCACCAGTGAAGGAGGTGCTTTCCTCTTTTTTTGTTATCTCATGTATACCCAGGAATGCAAGGTCGTTCTAAAATGGGGCCAATAATGGCCTATATATTGGGGGGGCTCTCCACTGGAGGGGTGGGGGAGGTGGGGGAAAGGGGCTCACTGGGTGGGGAGCATTTGGAGGAGCGGTATCATACATTCTTTCTTGAAATGTGAATGGTTTGAGAACTAGAGGAAGAAGAGATAGAATTCTGCAGTATTTAAGAGATTCAACAGCACAAATTCTGGTTTTGCAAGCGACCCACTTGGCAAAAAATGAGTGTATGGAGTTATTTAGGACACAGATGTGGGTCCAAACGTGTATCTGTACTAAGCATAATTTTCATGCAAAAGGTGTGGTTATTCTTTTTAAAAAAAGACAACAAGCTAACGTAGTACTGGATGTAAGATCAGACCCAGCAGGGCGCTGGGTTATAGTTAGAGCACAGGTGGGGCTTTATCCTTGGGAGTGCAAAGCCACAGTCTCTCAAGTGGATAACAGTCTCCACTGGTTATGGAGGGGACCTGGTGTCCAGAGTGCTTCATGCTGCCAAGGACTGAGGTAGTGGATGTGATTCTCCACTGGTTCTGGATGGGGCCTGGTGCACAGAGGGCTTCATCCTGCCAAGGACTGAGGTAGTGGATGTCATACTCCACTGGTTCTGGAGGGGGCCTGGTGCCCAGAGTGCTTCATCCTGCTAAGGACTGAGGTAGTGGATGTCATTTTCCACTGGTTCTGGAGGGGCCTGGTGCCCAGAGTGCTTCGTCCTGCTAAGGACTGAGGTAGTGGATGTCATTTTCCACTGGTTCTGGAGTGGGCCTGGTGCCCAGGGTGCTTCATCCTGCCAAGGACTGAGGTAGTGGATGTCATTCTCCACTGTTTCTGGAGGGGGCCTGGTGCCCAGAGTGCTTCATCCTGCCAAGGACTGAGGTAGTGGATGAATCTCTCCACTGGTTCTGGAGGGGGCATGGTGCCCAGAGTGCTCCACATGCAGTGTGGCCAGTACAATTCCCTCACATGGGTGTGCGTGCCACAAGATTTGTGAGGTTCAGGTAGCATGATACGCAATGGAGGCAGCAACATACCCCACACTGCTGCGGCTGTGCCTTCCACCTGCAGGTGTAAACAGTGATGGAAGAAATGCCTCATGGAAGCTGACCAGAGTCCAGGAACTCTCCTCCAGCCTCAGGCGACTGACCACTGGGGATGGTAGCCATGTGAGCGGTGGTGCCTGTGTCCGAGGACGCTGCGGGCCGGTGGTGGTGCTTGCGGCAGTGTCTGTCGCGGCGGTGCTTGTGGCGGTGTCTGTTGCGGCAGTGTTTGCGGCAGTGTTGGAGACGGTGCATGGGTCAGCACCTGCAGAGGGACACAGCAGGACGTTTCCTGCAGCCTAGGATGGCTGGCCACTGGGGAAGAGGCTGGGGACTGTAGCTGAGGCTGTAGATGTGCCGGGGGCGGTGCAGGTGGTGGTGCTTGCAGCGGTGTCGGTTGCTGCGGTGCTTGCGGCGATGTCTGTTTCGGCGGTGCTTGCGTCGGTGCTGGCGGTGGTGCATGGGTCAGCACCTGCAGAGGGACACAGCAGGACATTTACTGCAGCATCGGATGGCTGCCCACTGGGGAAGAGGCTGGGGACTGTCGCTAAGGCTGTAAATGTGCCGGGGGTGGTGCAGATGACGGCGCAGGTGGTGGTTGTGGTGGCGGTTGTGGTGGCGGGGCAGCTAGCGGTGATCGCCACCATACAGGTTGGCGTGGTCTTGGACAGAAAGTGTGACATTGGTCCCTCAGTCGGTGCCACCATGCCCTCTCCTGACCTGCTCTTCTGCTTTTGGCCCTTCCCCAGCTTTGATGGTGCCGCAGTTGTCTTGCCACTATCCCTTAAGGTTTTTTCTGAGGCCTTGGTGGCTGGTACCTTCGGCTTCTCCCTCCGGGATGTGGGCACCTTTATCACCTTGGCCACCTGCCACACTGGCAGCCCTGATGGGTGGCGCACTCCATGACCCCTCAGTTGCTGACACCACTGTGTCTGGGGATTTGGTGGCTGAGGTGCTGGGCTGGGACCTGGAAAGCCTGGCCCTAGGGGAAGGACGGGTGGGGAGGTGTAGGGAAGAGGTCAATGTTAGCCAGCAAGAGTTTCTTAGACACGCTGGGACGGGGAGATGGAGGGGGTTTGGGAGTGGAGATAGAGGTAGAGGTAGTGGTTGTAGGAGGTGCACGTCTGCTGAATTTGGGTGAAGGTGCATGGGCCAGAGGCTGTTGTGAGGTGGATGGCTGTTGGGTGTGTGTGTGCCTGCGTTTGTGTACTTTGGGAGGAGGGCTCACAGACACACTGGAAGAGGACACTGGGGATGTATGCATGGTAGTGGCGGTGGTGAGTGCACGTGAGCGGTGTGTGGTGATGGGCGTGCTGGTGATGGAGGAAGTGGCTGAGGATGTAGTGCATGCTGGTATGAGTGGAGAGGAGACAGGGAAGGAGGAGGAAGACGTGGAGGAGGGGGACACAGTGGAGGCAGTGGATGTTGCTGTGTCTGCATGAGAATGGTGCTAGTGTGAGTGCCTGTGGGATGTGTGGTGCTTCTGTTTGCCTGAACCACTCTTGTGTGTTGATGAGTGTGCATACTGGTCTTATGGTGTACTTGGGATAGCCTGAGGTACAGGGGATTGGGTCTGGGTGGAGGAAGGGGGAGGCTGGACACAGGGACAATGGCTGCCATCAGCACTGAGGCCAGAGCCTGAAATGCTCTCAGTTGGGCTGCCTGCCCAGAATGAATGCCCTCCAGGTATGCATTTGTTGCAAATACCTCTCTACACCCTGGATGGCATTCACAATGGTAGATTGCCCAACAGTGAGGGATCACAGGAGGTCAATAGCCTCCTCACTGAGGGCAGCAGGGCTGACTGGGGCAGGGTCTGAGGTGCCTGAGGCGAAGGAGATACCCATCCTCCTGGGTGAGCGGGCACGGGACACATACTGAGGGGCTGCTGGGAGGGTGGTGCTGGTAGGGGGGGCGGGGGCTGTACCTGTTAATGCGGTGGGCACAGAGGTGCCCGCCACCACAAGGGAGCTCCCATCAGAGGAGGAGTCGCTGTCACTGCTGTCTGCTCCTGTCCCTGCCGTGGAGCTCCCCTCGCCCTCCATCCCACTGGTGGCTTCGGACTCCGTTGTTTTGCCCTCCAGGGCCAAGTGGATTGCAGCTCTCTCCTGCTCCGGTGCCAATGCTCCTCCGCCTGATGATGCTATTGCACACAAGAACCAGGAGACCACAAAAGGGGGGGAGACAGAAGAAAGACATGTTCAATGTATGCAACACCACTACCGTTGGCGG